>NW_026652277.1:115480965-115620174 GCF_009828535.3 Hylobates moloch | reverse complement strand
AAAATGTATATGTATTTACATATACATAATAAAATGTATATGTAAAAAATTATTACATATGTGTATATGTGCATTTATGTATATGTGACTTATGTGTATTGTTTTCTCCTTAGAATTACTGGGTACTTTTTTTTTTTTTTAAATTTTTTGTAAAGATGAGGTGTCTCTATGTTGCCCAGCCTGGTCTCAAACTCCTGAGCTCAAGAAATCCTCCCACCTCTGCCTCCCAAATCACTTGGATTACAGGCATGCACCACTGCACATGGCCATATTAGGTACTTTCTTGACACAGTTTTATAGTTTTTACTAGTTTACCATACAACCAGTTAATGCTTGCTTCCATGACTTCATTATTCTATGTATGTTGCTTTTACTAAACTGAGTAGTATCCAGTTTCTTTAAATTTTGATTGGAGTTATTATTCTTTTTCAAATTTTACTTTATGTTCTTATTGAATCTACTTCAAAATATACTCTTCCTGATGTCTAAGAACTGTGTCACCTATCAGGTGGCAAATCATCTGCAACTGTCAGCCACAGAGCACAAAAATAATAATTATAGGTTTTTATTTCTCGAAAACTAGTATATTGTCCTTATCTACCCCAAATCAACGTCTTATACTGAAAGAAGAGATGAAAACACTACTTATGTCCTCAAAGCATTCTGTTTCCTTCCCAAGAAGACATATTGCATGACTCTTCTTCCAGATTTGTTCAATTATTTAACAAATCTTTACTGAGTGCCCTCTCTGTGTCAGCCATTCTCCTATCTAGACAGGCAGGTGAATCTGTTATAATAGGAAGAACAAGTCACCTAGTCAACATACTGCATTGAAATGTTGTGCATAATTCACAGACAAGACTTCAAATCTGAAACCAAATCCTACTTGGGATAGTCCGATACCTTCAGTCTTTACAAATGGCCTATGCTTCAATTCAGCCTACAGAATTTTCTCTGGAATGTGTTGGAACTATTGTTATACATGATCAGAAAGATGTATTCAAACTCTCCATCCATTCCATTTGTTTAGCCATTTACATTTAATATGAAAACCGATATGGTTGGGTTTAATTTAACATCTTGCTTTTTATTTTCTGTTTGTTACATCTGTTTTTATTCCCTATTTCTTTTGTTACTTATGTTTGACTATGTTTTATGATCTCATTTTGTCTATACTATTTGCAAAGTATTTGGCAAAGTATTTTGTCTATACTATTGGAAAATTAGCTATACTTCTTTTGAAAAGTGGTTGCCCTAGGGTTGAAAATATGCATACTTCAGAGTGTTCCTTTCAATATTTTACAACTTTTTAAATAACTTAAAACTCTAACAAGTGTATATTTCCATTTCTACTCTTTTCATTTGTCTACTGTTAGCATGCATTTTTGCATGTTATTAATCACCCAATACATTGTCATTCCTTTTTTCTTTTGAAAACTCCATTATATTTTTAAACATTGTAAATGAGAAAAAGGACTGTTTCATTATTTACTATTCTCAGGGCTCTTCATTGCTTTCTATAGATTCAACTTTCTAGTTGTCTGTCATTTTCTGCCTGAAAAACGTCCTTTTGCATGTTTTGTAGTGCAGGTCTGCTGGTGATGAATTCTCTCATCTTTCAACTTGCCTGAAAAAAATATTCTTTTGCTTCTGAAAGACACTTTTACTAGGCATACAAGTTGATAGGTTGTTTTTTTCTCATAACATTTTTAATATATCATTCCACTGTTTTGGCTTCTTTATGTTTATAACAATTCTTACTGTTTTTCTATAATTTTTCTTTGGTTGCTTCATCACAAATTGTCAGCAGTTTGATGATGACATTCATTGGTGTGGTTTTCATTAGACTTACCTTGCTTGAAGTTTGTTGCATGTTTTAATATGTGGGTTTATACCTTCTTAAATCAAATTTGAAATATTTTTAGTAATTACTTTTTCAAATATTTTTCTGTTCCTCCTTCATTCTAGAAATCCAATTGCACTTATGTTAGACTACTTCATAATGTCTCACAAGTTACTGAGTCCTCATTGATTTTGTTTTGTCTATTCTTTGTTTTGTCTATTATTGGGTACTTTCTATTGCTGTGCCATCAAGTTCACTGACTTTCATTTTCCTTCAGTCTCTAATATGTTAATCCCATCCTGAAAGTTTTGGTTCAGATTTTATATTTTTTCTTTCTAGTCATTCTTTTTGGTTCTTTTAATATTGTCCAGATCACTTGCTTCTTCTCATGTCTAGCAATTTGATATCACATACCCTAAGTTTTATATTATTGAGTGCTGGATTTTGTTTTATTCTCTTTATATTCTCTTTAAGTATTTTGGATGTTGTTCTAGAAGGCAGTTAAGTTATGTGTGACCTAGTTTGATCATTTTAAAACTTCATTTATTAATATTTTAGAGTGGATCTCAGCCCACCATATTTCAACAAATGATTTCAATAATGTTACTTTATGCTAGCTGATGGGAACTTAAACAATTCACATCCTTTTATGAGGTCTAAAACAATTTTGGCTTAACATTTCTCAGCAAATTTTTGTCCTTAGAATTTTTTTTTTTTTTTTTTTTTTTTTTTAGTCAGGCTTATATAGTTTTACCCCATGCATGCACAGGTTTGTACTGGACCATATTGGTTTCTGAAGTTCTTTCTTGACAGCTTTTAAATCTCTCACACTTTGCACTGTAAACTGCAGCAATCTCAGCCTCCCCACTCTCCACTATCTCTCAGGGATCATGATTCAGTACCCATTTTCCAATTTCTGAAAATAGTTGTCTTATGTATTTTTTTCTGGTTTTCCAGTTATTTTAGGCAAGAGGATAAATTCAGACCCAACTACGAGTCTTAATAATTGTTACTGATCTATCTTCCAGCTCATTAGTTCTATTTTCAGCTACGTATATATGCTGTTAAAAACCTTCTATTGAGTTACTATAGCTCCAGAATATTGATGTTATTCTATTTATTGATTCCATTTTGTGTGAAATAGTCCAGAGAGTTTTTTCTTGGAGTATTACTCAAAGATATCTTAAAATTCAATGTCTCAATTTTTGCATTTCATCATCTGTGGACCTCTTTCTTTCGGTTATTTCTTTCTTTCTGGGATTTTGTGGATTTATTCCTGTCTCCTACCATGCATGGTAATTTTTCTAAATTGAAATTTAAATACAGAGTATGAAGACTTAAAAGCTCTGGATGACATTATAATATTTTCTTCAAGCGGGCCATTTCAGTAGGACAGATCATCTTTGTCTTATTAGGAATCAAGATGATTTGAGACTGGGTTTCAAAATTTGTGAAACCTTTCTTCTAGAACATTACCCTTCTGGGTTCTCAAGTTCTAGGGTTTTGAGGGGATCCCTCCTTCTTTTCAGGACTTAACCTCCTATTTTTGTCTCCACAGCATTGTAAAATTACAGACAAGAAAACACAATAATTTTAAAAAATGCTTATTCTCCTTGATTTCAAAGCTTTCTGCCTTATGAAGTTTAGAATCTGAAAATTCCTCAAGAGAAAGTGTTACTGAATATCAATTTCACCTCAATATCTTTTCCTTTTTTTTTTTTTTAAACAGAGTCTCACTCTGTCGCCAGAGTGCAGTGGCACAATCCTGGCTCACTGCAATCTCTGCCTCGCGGGTTCAAGGAATTCTCCTGCCTCAGTCTCCTGAGAGGCTGGGACTAAAGGGGTATGCTACCACGCCCAGTTAATTTTTGTATTTTTAGTAGAGATGAGGTTTCACCATGTTGGCCAGGATAGTCTCGATCTCCTGATCTCGTGATCCATCCACCTTGGCCTCCCAAAGTGCTGGCATTACAGGCATGAGCCACAGCACCCGGCCTATTTTCCTTTTTATTAAGACTTTAGCCTTTCACAACCTGACTCTTTTGGTTTCTCTACAATACCTTTAAGCAGCTACTTTTTGCATCATGAGCTTTTATTTCATTCTCCATGCAAAACTTATTGTTGTAATAGGATTTGTTTTATAGCTCCAGAAAAAAAATCAGTATATGTTTTATAATCTTTTAGGCTATAAGATAAATATTTTTATACATGACATATCTATTACTTAGATCATTAGTTTCTTGTAGTCAAAGACTCTGACTCATTATCTTTGGTTGTTCAGGGACTGAACAATTATTAATGTTTTGGTTGCACTTTTTATCCCCACTCCAGACTCCACACATACAAAAAAAGTCCTGTCTTCATAATTCTCTTCTGAACTCCTGCATACATCTCTACTTGCTGTTTTCCTGATTGCTAGTATCATCCTTCTCTTCTATCCCATGATATGTCCCTGATCTACTTAAAACACTGTTTTAAAATACTTTAGGAAGTTTTTTATTTCCTGGCCCTAAACAACTGTGATCAGAGCATAATCTAACATACTATCAGACCTCAGCAAACATATTCTTAATGTTCTGTGCCAAATCAAATGCTTTAAGTGAAGTCAGTACTATATTCTCTTCCTCAGACAGACTTTGAGTCCCTTGACAGCAGAAGCTATCCCTTAACGTCTATTCCCTTACTGATGTGAGTTCAGCACCATGTACACAACAGAGGTTTGATACATGTGGATTTGGTCATCTGTAAACCTCGAAAAGGAGACTCAATTATTTTTTAGTTGAGTGGGCATAACATGTTCTCATTTGGCTCTGATTTCCAAACCATTATAATCAGAAAACATGGATATTCAGTTAAAGCAGTGCCTTCCAGCCCATGACACACACTTGAAAACTTACTGTGCCACTGAGGAATTCATTAAAAAATATTGCTAACTATTTTGAAAAGACATATTGCACATCAATCAAGATTTAAATCTAAAATATTAGGTCAAAAACAACAGAAAGAAAAATTAATACTCTTCTGAGGATGCAAAAATAGAAATGGATTTGCATTTGTTAATATAAAACTCCTTATTTTTATCACCTTGAGTTTGTTCTAGAAAACATTCAATAATCTAGGTTATTATTTTCAACATGTTTATCAATAAAGAAAATCAACATGCCTTTCAATACTTTACCATAACATAGTTAAGAAAAATTCACCAATAATTTAAGCAAAATGGAGACTTTCCAATCACTTAATCTTACCATGAATGCTTGCATTTATTTTCCTATCCCTAGAATCTGTTCTCTAGCCAGAAGATATCTACCTTTTAATACAACTTGTTGGTAATCTCTGAGGGAAAGTAATATCCAAAAATGTTAGTCTTTATGTCTAAGTATTTTTAAGCATTGAAATTCACAGTAAATAAACCTTTAATCAGCAATAACACTTAAGAAACATTAAAGTCCACACATGGAGAGTAAAATATCAGCATCACTCTCAAACCATATGTAAATACTGGTTGAAGCAATTCCTACTACTTCACTTAACAATCAGAATGTTCTGGATCTACTGAAATTCTACCTTTTATATATCAGAATATAAACATATGGATTTTTAAAAAATTACATTTGTCTTTAATGATTAGCAAATATTCCCTTTCTGACTGTCACTTTTATCTAATTCAGCATTATTTTCCTAGCAAAAATAAAAAAATAACAAAAATAAAAGATGAAAACACCTGCACAAAAGAGTGTTCAGTCCAACTGGTAGACAAAAAGAGAGAAAGAAAAAGGAAAAAAAAATAAACATGGCACAGTAGGAGAATAAAGCTTCTGGGGAAAGAAAGCAAAGCTGTGTGACAGATGGAAAGGTCTCAATGGATGAATGGTACTACTACAAATAAGTAGCAGGCAGCCAGAGGGAATCAAATAATGATTATGGAAGAAAAATGAGGGTTAAAAAAGATGAAAAGAATGTTTTGACTCAAGCTAAAGATTCTATGTTAATAAAATTTCCTATTTTAAAAATATATTTAATTACACATCCACAAAAGATAGAAAATAATTCATGTCAAATAGGGTAGACAGCTGACAAGTGAACCAGTGTGGACAATGTAAAAAGCTCAACATGTCCTTGGAGAGGAAGGAAAGCATTCCACAATTTGTACTGGCATGCCCCCAAACCTGAACAGATTACTTTCTGACGATCAATATCTGTAACCACCAGAGGCCTGTTAGAGAGTTTTTAAAAAATCAGCTTCAAAGAGACTTGGTCCCCAGCTTACATTTTATTTTTGCCAGTGGGTGCTGAGGTAAGAGTTTTGGACAAGGCTCATTTTTCTTCTCTTTATAGGGCTGTGAATTGAATATGAAGCAACCTAACATGTTCTCAGGCTCTAGTCAGCCAGATTCTGGCCCTGTTTATAGATGCTGTAAAAGAGGACTAGCCTCCCTCACCAACTTGAAATCAGCCTGTGTACAATCAACTCATGATAAAAATTGGCCACACTTTAGCTGGGTTTCCAATCGTAGATGTTGATTCTTCAATCTGATTTTAACCTAAGGCCAAGTATAAGTGGAGTGTTTTTTTTTTTTTTTACATTAAGTGGTGTTACAGTTACTTTACTTGAAAACTAGAATACTTTCTTTCTTCCTATTGATGTAATATGCTTAAATATTGGTGCATTGAAGCAATAGTTTTCTTAACATCTTTCTGCCCATAATGAAATAATTAAAAATCTATTTCTAACAGTACAGCAAATTAAAAACAAACAACAAACAAAACTCATAATTACCCTGTTTTACCAAGTGTAAAGCACTTACTAAAATCTGGAACAACTCTTTCCAAAATATATTCTGCAGCACTGTCATTTGAGATCCACTCCTATTAAAAAAATTTGCACAATGTTATATTTGGGCATTCTATACATTCGACCCTCCTCTCAGCAACTAACAAGAGAGACAATCAAGTAAATTTGAGAGGTCTCAAAACAAATGAAACTATTCAGCTTTGTTTAGTCAAGATTTTCTCAAATTCATTTGAATCAGAAGCTATTTAAAATTCTGCAGAACTTTAAGGTACATATATCTGGAGTTGTTTGCCAAGATTCTATCTTGAGCTTCATTCATTTGATAATTTCTCCTTGGCTAAAATAATTTTTTCTAAGTATTGAAGATGAATAGTACTCCTGAGAAGGCAGAGAATGAGATTTCCCTACATCTCATTTAATAGCCACAATTTGCCTATCTGAACAGAAGTTCACAAGATAGAGTACAACGGAGCGGGAAGAGAAAAGCCTCCCTTATTGTAAAGCTGCATCTTACTTGACTCTGCTCAATGCTTCTCCACTTCCAAGTAACAGTATTATTAAAAGCAAACTCAAGGATGATGGATGAAAAGAACAATTTGTAGCCTTTCATCACAGAGTTCTAACATTTCAACATTGTTGGTAAGTATAGAGAGTAATGAAATTATTGAAGACTTAAATACAAGGATTAGGAAAGGTTCTGAAATGAGTTGCTGGAGAAATTTCAAAATGGAAAGCTGATTAATGCACAAAATGCAAATGAACTCTTATGATCAATAAACAAAAGTATATAATATCTGATTGTGATACTTAAAGTAGGTAAATAATGAATCTGAGAGGCTCCATATTTAAAAAAATAAAATGGCAACATTTTATAAATTTTAAATTATTTATCCTTTATCTTTTATATCACTATTCCCAGTAGATGTTTCCTAAAATTGTGGGCAAATAAAGTAAATTACTAGAACATTGAATATGATATTTCATACTTGAACATTCCTAATGCAAATTATCATAATAAAGGTTCTGAAAAGGCCTGCAATGCAGAAGGTATTTAAGTTTTGCTTAATTGAATTTTCCTCCAACCTAATTGACTGAAGACCCAAGTTTACATAGTAAACCTATTAATGTCACAGGGCTTACTTTGGGAAATAATTAAAACTGTTTCTTACAACATATTATGTTCATAAAGCTATGAAAATGTAGAAAAGTTTACAATGCTTGCGAGAGTGATGGATGGCAATATATTAAAGCAGTATTTCTCAAAGTGTGATCTAGGAAGTCCTAGGCATCCCTAAGATACTTTCAGAGAATCCATGAGTTCAAAGATCTTTTAATAATACTAAAATGTCATTTTCCCTTTCACCTTCATTGTCTCACAGATGTACAGAGACATGGTCTAGAGCCCGTAAAACATGTAATAATGTCATCACTCTGACTGATAACGAAAAGAGTACTTGGATATTTTGTATTTTTAAAATCTTTAGTTTTGATTTCTAATACAAATATTGCTAGATATAACCTACATTAACAAAAGCTTTTTGGAGTGCTCAATACATTTTAACAGTTAAAGGGGGTCCTAAAACCCAAAAGTTTGAGAACACTATTTGAAAGTAAACATAGGTTTGGGTGCTATTTTAAAGTGGTGGGGAGCCTACCATGGAGTCTAAAAGTTTACTTTCAAAGGTTACCTCTTGGGATTTTAATAGCCTTTGGATCAATGAAAGAAGAGTTTCTATGTATGGTAAACTTCAGCATTTCCAATATGGCAATAAATTATATTTGTGCAGAATTCAAAAAGTATTAGTATGAGCAAAAAGAGAAGTGCATTTTAGCTAGCTTTTTCTTTAGTATTTTATTTTGTGTCAGGCACTAAGCTGGGTAAATCTGAATGAACTACTTTGTACTCTGACCTTATGGTGATAAAATGTATATGACCTTAATTACAGGTATAAAAATATGTGTCTAAACCTATAGTTCTTAAAAATAACAACTTACTGATGGGTGTGGTGGCATACACATTTAGTCCCAGCTACAGCTAAAGCAGAAGGATCACTTGAACCCAGGTGTTAGAGGCCAGCCTGGACAGCACAGCAGAATCCTCATCTGTAATAATAATAATGATAATAATAATAATTTGATGAAAATAATTACTTTTAAAAATAACAAATTTAAATGATGAATAAGAAAGTACCATAAAACAGACTGATTTGTCTTATATAATTTATCATTCTAGTCTGACTAGAGATGGTTTAGTAAGTTTTTTGTATGTTATTATTGTCCACTATTCTCAAACAACCTGCTTCATGGCATGAGTCCCTCATGGCTACATCCTCCTTTTAGACTAGTCATTTACTTGATGAAAATTAGATTAGAAAGAAGCTGTTCTACTAAGACTACCATCTACAAATTTCTTAAACATGTATCTGATTATTAAAATAAAGTCCATGTTTAGGAATTATCAGACAACCTGTGTAAAGCCATAGAAAGAGTAGTATCACATAAGAATTCTATTGGCTATATTAACATTGAGAGATCATTCATTTGAAAAATATTAAGTAAGTATGCCCTTGTATGCCAGGCACTAGGCTAGATTCTGAAAACACATTGATAATGCACATTATCGAGGGTCCTGCTATCATTAGGTTTTAATTGAGGACACACACACAAAATTAAGTTTCACGGTCATGCTACACTATTACCTGAACAGTTAGTATCTAATGTTGGGACATTAGAGTAATATTCCCTCTAAAAATGACATCTAATTGAGACATGAAGTGTTATGAGGAGTTATTGTGGCATAAAACATGGTGAAGAGTGTATAAATGCCAATAAGTAAAGAGAAACATGGTATGTTCAAAGAACTGACAGAAGAAACAACAGCAGGATTATGGAGTATGTGTGAAGGCAGGGGTGGGGGCTGAAAATAAGGTAGACTTAAGGAAAAATCTCACCCTGCAGGTCATGTTAAGGAAGTTGGATTTCATTCTGAGAGCAGCTAAAGTCATTGAAAGGTTTTAAGTAATATAGTAGCATTATCAAGTTTGGGTTTCAGAACAATCACTCGGGCTACTTTTTGGAGAATAATTAGGAAGAGGACAAGATTGGAGCCAAATGAATCAATTAGAAGAGACAAAAATCATACGACCTAAACTGAGATAAGAAGGGAGATGAGAGGACAACTTTAAGATTTACTCAGAATGTTGAATCAATAAAAATTAGTGGTGGATATTAAAGGGAGAGGAAAAATGAAAGAACAGGCATGTTTTGGACTTGGGCCTTTGAGAAAGGAAAATAGGTAGCAGAATATCTAAAGAAAAAGATGAAGAGCTGAGTTTGAAGTGACTCTCAGAAATGCAGAAATGCTCAATACAGGCAATTGAACATTCAGATGTAGAACTAAGAAAAGATGCTCAAATCTGCAACTAAGAAATGTGGGCCTCACTGGCATGGGAATAGTAAGCAATGGAAGTATTTGAGATCTCTCTGGGAAACAGAGTGTGGGGTGAAAATAGGGGAGGGCCCAGTACTGAGCTTACAGTACACCAATATGGTAATTGATTATATGATAATAATTTTCTTTTTTTATCATTTCAGCTTTATTTTATATTACATCAAAATTACATTTCTGAAACTTTCTGGAGACCATAAAACATTCGCTTTCAAAAAATTACCCTCGTTGCCTATAGTATCTTCTCCATAGCCATATTTTACCTGTGTTTTATGATTTCTTTTATTTTTATTATACTTTAAGTTTTAGAGTACATGTGCACAACGTGCAGGTTTGTTACATACATATACACGTGCCATGTTGGTGTGCTGCACCCATTAACTCATCATCTAACATTAGGTATATCTCCTAATGCTATCCCTCCCCCATCCCCCCACCCCGCAACAGGCCCCAGTGTGTGATGTTCCCCTTCCTGTGTCCACGTGTTCTAATTGTTCAATTCCCACCTATGAGTGAAAATATTCGGTGTTTAGTTTAGGTTTTTTTTTTTTTTTGAGACACAGTCTCGATGTCGCCCAGGCTGGAGTGCAGTGGCACGATCTCGGCTCACTGCAGGCTCCACTCCCTGGGGTTCATGCCATTCTCCTGCCTCAGCCTCCTGAGTAGCTGGGACTATAGGCGCCCACCACCTTGCCCAGCTAATTTTTTGTATTTTTAGTAGAGACGGGGTTTCAATGTGTTAGCCAGGATGGTCTCGATCTCCTGACCTCGTGATCTGCCCACCTTGGCCTCTCAAAGTACTGGGATTACAGACGTGAGCCACGGCACCCGGCCTGGTTTTTTGTCCTTGTGATAGTTTGCTGAGAATGATGGTTTCCAGCTTCATCCATGTCCCTACAGAGGACATGAACTCATCATTTTTTATGGCTGCATAGTATTCCATGGTGTATATGTGCCACATTTTCTTAATCCATTCTATCGTTGTTGGACATTTGGGTTGGTTCCAAGTCTTTGCTATTGTGAATAGTGCCACAATAAACATACGTGCGCATGTGTCTTTACAGCAGCATGATTTATAATCCTTTGGGTATATACCCAGTAATGGGATGGCTGGGTCAAATGGTATTTCTAGTTCTAGATCCCTGAGGAATCGCCACACTGACTTCCACAATGGTTGAACTAGTTTACAGTCCTACCAACAGTGTAAAAGTGTTTCTATTTCTCCATATCCTCTCTAGCACCTGTCACTTCCTGACTTTTTAATGATCGCCCTTCTAACTGGTGTGAGATGGTATCTCATTGTGGTTTTGATTTGCATTTCTCTGATGGCCAGTGACGTTGAGCATTTTTTCATGTGTCTTTTGGCTGCATAAATGTCTTCTTTTGAGAAGTGTCTGTTCATATCCTTTGCCCACTTGTTGATGGGGTTGTTTGTTTTCTTGTAAATTTGTTTGAGTTCATTGTAGATTCTGGATATTAGCCCTTTGTCAGATGAGTGGATTGCAAAAATTTCCCCCATTCTGTAGGTTGCCTGTTCATTCTGATGCTAGTTTAATTTGCTGTGTGGAAGCTCTTTAGCTTAATTAGATACGAGTTGTCAGTTTTGGCTTTTGTTACCATTGCTTTTGGTGTTTTAGACATGAATTCCTTGCCCATGCCTATGTCCTGAATGGTATTGCCTAGGTTTTCTTCTAGGGTTTTTATGATTTTAGGTCTAACATGTAAGTCTTTAATCCATCTTGAATTAATTTTTGTATAAGGTGTAAGGAAGGGATCCAGTTTCAGCTTTCTACATATGGCTAGCCAGTTTTCCCAGCATCATTTATTAAATAGGGAATCTTTTCCCCATTTCTTATTTTTGTCAGGTTTGTCAAAGATCAGATAGTTGTAGATATGTGGCATTATTTCTGAGGGCTCTGTTCTGTTCCATTGGTCTATATCTCTGTTTTGGTACCAGTACCATGCTGTTTTGGTTACTGTAGCCTTGTAGTATAGTTTGAAGTCAGGTAGCATGATGCCTCCAGCTTTGTTCTTTTGGCTTAGGATTAACTTTGGCAATGTGGGCTCTTTTTTGGTTCCATATGAACTTTAAAGTAGTTTTTTCCAATTCTGTGAAGAAAGTCATTGGTAGCTTGATGGGGATGGCATTGAATCTATAATTACCTTGGGCAGTATGGGCATTTTCATGATATTGATTCATCCTACCCATGAGCATGGAATGTTCTTCCATTTGTTTGTATCCTCTTTTATTTCATTGAGCAGTGCTTTGTAGTTCTCCTTGAAGAGGTCCTTCACATCCCTTGTAAGTTGGATTCCTAGGTATTTTATTCTCTTTGAAGCAATTGTGAATGGGAGTTCACTCATGATTTGGCTCTATTTTTGTCTGTTACTGGTGTATAGGAATGCTTGTGATTTTTGCACATTGATTTTGTATCCTGAGACTTTGCTGAAGTTGCTTATCAGCTTAAGGAGATTTTGGGCTGAGACGATGGGATTTTCTAGATATAACAATCATGTCATCTGCAAACAGGGACAATTTGACTTCCTCTTTTCCTAATTGAATACCCTTTTTTTCCTTCCCTGCCTGATTGCCCTGGCCAGAACTTCCAACACTGTGTTAAATAGGAGTGGTGAGAGAGGGTATCCCTGTCTTGTGCCAGTTTTCAAAGGGAATGCTTCCAGTTTTTGCCCATTCAGTATGATATTGGCTGTGGGTTTGTCATAAATAGCTATTATTTTCAGATATGTCCCATCAATACCTAATTTATTGAGAGTTTTTAGCACGAAGGGCTGCTGAATTTTGTCAAAGGCCTTTTCTGCATCTATTGAGATAATCATGTGGTTTTTGTTGTTGGTTCTGTTTATATGCTGGATTACATTTACTGATTTGCATATGTTGAACCAGCCTTGCATCCCAGGGATGAAGCCCACGTGATTGTGGGGGATAAGTTTCTTGATGTGCTGCTGGGTTCGCTTTGCCAGCATTTTGTTCAGGATTTTTGCACCGATGTTCATCAGGGATATTGGTCTACAATTCTCTTTTTTCATTGTGTCTCTGCCAGGCTTTGGTATCAGGATGATGCTGGCCTCATAAAATGAGTTAGGAAGGATTCCCTCTTTTTCTATTGATTGGAATAGTTTCAGAAGGAATGGTACCAGCTCCTCCTTGTACCTCTGGTAGAATTCGGCTGTGAATCCGTCTGGTCCTGGACTTTTTTTGGTTGGTAAGCTATTAATTATTGCCTCAACTTCAGAGCCTGTTATTGGTCTATTCAGAGATTCAATTTCTTCCTGGTTTAGACTTGGGAGGGTGTATGTGTTGAGGAATTTATCCATTTCTTCTAGATTTTCTAGTATATTTGCATAGAGGTGTTTATTATATTCTCTGATGGTAGTTTGTATTTCTGTGGGATTGGTGGTGAAATCCCCTTTATCATCTTTATTGCATCTATTTGATTCTCTTCTCTTTTCTTATTAGTCTTGCTAGCAGTCTATCAATTTTGTTGATCTTTTCAAAAAACCAGCTCCTGGATTCATTGATTTTTTGAAGGGTTTTTTGTGCCTCTATCTCCTTCAGTTCTGCTCTGATCTTAGTTATTTCTTGCCTTCTGCTAGCTTTTGAATGTATTTGCTCTTGCTTCTCTAGTTCTTTTAATTGTGATGTTATAGTGTCAATTTTAGATCTTTCCCGCTTTCTCTTGTGGGCATTTAGTGCTATAAATTTCCCTCTACACACTGCTTTAAATGTGTCCCAAAGATTCGGGTATGTTGTGTCTTTGTTTTCATTGGTTTCAAAGAACATCTTTATTTTTGCCTTCATTTCGTTATGTACCCAGTAGTCATTCAGGAGCCGGTTGTTCAGTTTCCATGTAGTTGAGCGGTTTTGAGTGAGTTTCTTAATCCTGAGTTCTAGTTTGATCACACTGTGGTCTGAGAGACAGTTTGTTATAATTTCTGTTCTTTTGCATTTGCTGAGGAGAGCTTTACTTCCAACTATGTGGTCAATTTTGGAATAGGTGTGGTGTGCTGCTGAGAATAATGTATATTCTGTTGACTTGGGGTGGAGAGTTATGTAGATGTGTATTAGGTCTGCTTGGTGCAGAGCTGAGTTCAATTCCTGGATATCCTTGTTAACTTTCTGTCTCGTTGATCTGTCTAATGTTGACAGTGGGGTGTTAAATTCTCCCATTATTATTGTGTGGGAGTCTAAGTCTCTTTGTAGGTCTCTAAGGACTTGCTTTATGAATCTGGGTGCTCCTGTATTGGGTGCATATATATTTAGGATAGTTAGCTCTTCTTGTTGAATTGATCCCTTTACCATTATGTAATGGCCTTCTTTGTCTCACTTGATCTTTATTGGTTTAAAGTCTGTTTTATCAGAGACTAGGATTGCAACCCCTGACTTTTTTGTTTTCCATTTGCTTGGTAGATCTTCCTCCATCCCTTTATTTTCAGCCTATGTGTGTCTCTGCACGTGAGATGGGTTTCCTGAATACAGCACACTGATGGGTCTTGACTCTTTATCCAATTTGCCAGTCTGAGTCTTTTAATTTGAGCATTTAGCCCATTTACATTTAAGGCTAATATTGTTATGTGTGAATTTGATCCTGTCATTATGATGGTAGCTGGTTATTTTGCTTGTTAGTTGATGCAGTTTCTTCCTAGCCTCGATGGTCCTTACAATTTGGCATGTTTTTGCAGTGGCTGGTACTGGTTTTTCCTTTCCATGTTTAATGCTTCCTTCAGGAGCTCTTGTAGGGCAGGCCTGGTGGTGACAAAATCTCTCAGCATTTGCTTGTCTGTAAAGTATTTTATTTCTCCTTCACTTATGAAGATTAGTTTGGCTGGATATGAAATTCTGGGTTGAAAATTCTTTTCTTTAAGAATGTTGAATATTGGCCCTCACTGTCTTCTGGCTTGTAGAGTTCCTGCCAAGAGATCAGCTGTTAGTCTGATGGGCTTCCCTTTGTGGGTAACCCGACCTTTCTCTCTGGCTGCCCTT
Source organism: Hylobates moloch (assembly GCF_009828535.3). NCBI lineage: Eukaryota > Metazoa > Chordata > Mammalia > Primates > Hylobatidae > Hylobates > Hylobates moloch. Next base: position 115,605,086 of record NW_026652277.1, on the reverse strand, counting down.
AACATTTTTTCATTCATTTCAACTTTGGTGAATCTGACAATTATGTGTCTTAGAGTTCCTCTTCTCAAGTAGTATCTTTGTGGCATTCTCTGTATTTCCTGAATTTGAATGTTGGCCTGCCTTGCTAGGTTGGGGAAGTTCTCCTGGATAATATCCTGCAGAGTGTTTTCCAACTTGGTTCCATTCTCCCTGTCACTTTCAGGTACACCAATCAGACACAGATTTGGTCTTTTCACGTAGTTCCATATTTCTTGGAGGCTTTGTTCGTTTCTTTTTATTCTTTTTTTCTCTAAACTTCTCTTCTCGCTTCATTTCATTCATTTGATCTTCCATCACTGATACCCTTTCTTCCAGTTCATCAAATAGGCTACTGAGGCTTGTGCATTCATCACATAGTTCTTGTGCCATGGTTTTCAGCTCCATCAGGTCCTTTAAGTGCTTCTCTGCATTGGTTATTCTAGTTAGCCATTCATCTAATTTTTTTCAAGTTTTTCAACTTCTTTGCCATGGGTTTGGACTTCCTCCTTTAGCTCGGAGAAGTTTGATTGTCTGAAGCCTTCTTCTCTCAACTTGTCAAAGTCATTCTCCATCCAGCTTTGTTCCGTTGTGGTGAGGAGCTGTGTTCCTTTGGAGGAGGAGAGGTGCTCTGATTTTTAGAATTTTCAGTTTTTCTGCTCTGTTTTTTCCCCATCTTTGTGGTTTTATCTACCTTTGGTCTTTGATGATAGTGATGTACAGATGGGGTTTTGGTGTGGATGTCCTTTCTGTTTGTTAGTTTTCCTTCTAACAGTCGTGACCCTCAGCTGCAGGTCTGTTGGAGTTTGCCAGAGGTCCACTCCAGACCCTGTTTGCCTGGGTATCAGCAGCGGAGGCTGCAGAACAGAGGATATTGCTGAACAGCCAATGTTGCTGCCTGATCGTTCCTCTGGAAGTTTTGTCTCAGGGGAGTACCCGGCCATGTGAGGTGTCAGTCTGCCCCTACTGGGGAGTGCCTCCCAGTTAGGCTACTCGGAGGTCAGGGACCCACTTGAGGAGGCAGTCTGTCCATTCTCTGATCTCAAGCTGTGTGCTGGGAGAACCACTACTGTCTTCCAAGCTGTCAGACAGGGACATTTAAGTCTGCAGAGGTTTCTGCTGCCTTTTGTTTGGCTATGCCCTGCACTCAGATGTGGAGTCTACAGAGGCAGGCCGGCCTCCTTGAGCTGCGGTGGGCTCCACCCTGTTCAAGCTTCCCGGCCGCTTTGTTTACCTACTCAAGCCTCAGCAATGGCGGGCACCCCTCCCCCAGCCTTGCTGCTGCCTTGCAGTTTGATCTCAGACTGCTGTGCTAGCAATGAGCAAGGCTCTGTGGGCATAGGACCCTCTGAGCCAGGTGCGAGATATAATCTCCTGGTGTGCCGTTTGCTAAGACCGTCGGAAACGCACAGTATTAGGGTGGGAGTGACCCACTTTTCCAGGTGCCATCTGTCACCACTTTCCTTGGCTAGGAAAGGGAATTCCCTGACCCCTTGCACTTCCCAGGTGAGGCGATGCCTTGCCCTGCTTTGGCTCATGCTCAGTGCACCGCACCTACTGTCCTGCACCCACTGTCTGACAATCACCAGTGAGATGAACCCAGTACCTCAGTTGGAAATGCAGAAATCATTCATCTTCTGTGTCGCTCATGCTGGGAGCTGTAGACTGGAGCTCTTCCTATTTGGCCATCTTTGCTTGGGAACCATATGATAATAATTTTCTAACACATCAATATAATTGTCAAATTTTTAAAACATCCTTTATGTACAGCCAATTAAAGTCAAAGGTTTAAGAAAGGCTTCATTTCCCTTGCTTCTTACTTGTATACCCTCCTCCCCTAAGCATGGTACAGAGCAATCTAGGATCTTGGCGTAGGTAATAGCTGATTCTGTTGAATGCTTACTATATCCCAAACTTATTACTAAGCATATTTTATACATTATCTTGCATATGTAATAGGTTCTATTACTATCTCTATTTTAAATGAAGGTACTGAAATATAAAGTTGTTAAATAACTTGCATATGGTCACATAGTGGTGAAGTTATGAAGCTTAGAAAAAGAAATTGTAAAAGAACTGGGGGAATTCAAAGAAGAGTAGAAAATCAAGGGGTCCCTGTTTTCAAAGGTGTATTTAGAGATCCTGATATTTACATTGAATTGAATCCTGAATGATCCTCACTTTTCCCATTTGTGATTAGACTGTGATGTCCAATGCTACTCTAGAAAGAGTTCCTCCTGGAAACTTTTGTTGTAAAGCTCTCCTCAGATTCCAAGAAATGTGGCCATGTGGTTCAGATGCCTGCATTCTTTATTTCCACATTTATTTCACAGTAGAACCAGTGTTACTTGAAAGTTCTATCCATTAACTCTAGATAGTCCCCTTTATACCACTGGCTAGTTCCAGAGACCACTGGAATTCATAGTGAAAAGCGAAATATAAGTGAAAAGAAATGAAGGCATATTCTTATTTCAATGTACCTACTCTGTGATGAGAGTAAGCCGATACTGTGTATCATTTTGTGATCTGATTTTATAGTCATTTTCTACTTGTGTATTTGATATAACAAAGTGTTGTATGACACTATGAATTCTCTCCACGAGGTCATTCTCTGTTCACTGTATATAATTATCCTGGAAGCAGTCAAGTTACAAGAATCTTCTTAGTAACTCTAGACATTAGTTGATAATAATGTAATGTTTATACTTAAATAATTCTTAACCAAATATTGTATACTTAACCAAAATGTCATTTTAACAGAGAAATAAATTTTCAAGCACACAAAAATTTAAGGAGTATACTAACCATGGACTCCTCTTTAAAAAATACAGTGTATTTCAGTTGACTAAGATTAATAAGCATAGATGCCTCAAGAATCATCATATTAAAGAAATAGTGGTAAGATATAATTCAGTTGTAAAAAAAACAAAAAGAAGTAACATTTTAATGCCAACATCTTATTAACAAAAATTGCAGTGGGTAAGAAGAATATAGTCATAAATTTCATATTAATTTTTTTTATCTTTTAAGGTGGAGATGTAGGGGACAGTTGATTGGTATTGTTTCTGACTTCTAGAAGAAGAAATTAAAACATGTAGATAAAAATTTCTAAACAAAAATGCAAGAGGACCTGGTGTGATGGTTCACACCTGTAATCCCAGCACTTTGGGAGACAGAGGCAGGAGGATTGCTTGAGCCCAGGAGTTCGAGGCTAGCCTTGGCAATGTAGTAAGACCTCTGTCTCTACAAAAAAACCAAAAAATCATCCAGGGGTGCTGGCATACACCTATAGTCCCACCTACTAGAGGCTGAGGTGGGAGGACTGCTTGAGTCTGAGAAGTTGAATCTGCGGTGAGCTGTGGTCATGCCACTGCACTCCATCAAGACACGGTCTCAAAAAAAAAAAAAAAAAAAGCAAGAATGAAAGAGTCAAGAGTATAAAAAAAGAAAGTCTGAAACATGTCAGAAGACAAACATATCAGATATGATGTGTAATGACAGAAAATTTTCTCCTTAGGAAAAACTCAAAAAGGATAGAAAACAAAATTCAGCCATATGATGTTTACCACAGACACATCTAATCAAAAATAGAATGATTTAAAATATTAGAAAAAATAAATATTCATCCGGACAAAGGCTAACAACAGAAAATTCGGAGTGGAGATGAGAAATAGGGCTACATTTTATGTTTAAGACACTAACCACAATGCATACACTATTGTTCTCTTATTCTGGAATTCTGAAGGTAGAGCAAGTAAGAAGGTGGATCTGAAGAAGCCAAGAAGACAGGACAAGAAAAGTTCAGTGGCCATCAGTTCAAACATTAGAGAGGATTGAAAATAGCTCCCTGGACTATAGTGAGGAACATGACAACTGAGAACCCCATGCCTCTTGTCCTTGATGTTCCTCTCTCTAAATTAGACTGCTGAAGGAGAGAAGTTCTGAGCTAGAACTACAATTCTGGTATTTATTGTATTATGGCCTATGACAGAAAGTCCAGTTATGGAAAAAAGTTCTATTTATTATTCACCTCAGTTTGTAAATTATAATTAATACCATCTAAATACTAGTCTAGATGTTGCACTGAAGGTATTTTTTAGATTTGATTAACATCTAATTAACATCTAATCTAATCTAAAAAATATCTTCACTGCAACATTTAGACTAATATTTGACCGAATATCTTGGAATCATGGCCCAAATACGACATATAAAATTATATATATAATTGACATATAAAATTAACCATTACGGAAAGCAAAAAGAATTTTGCAAAAGCATCAAAAGTCAATATAATAAAACCTAATATAAAGGCTAGTATCTCAGAAACTGAACCTCAGAATGAGTAGTAAAATAATAATAAAACATACCAATAACACTAATAGTTCCTTGTAATTGATAGCGGCAGGAGGCAGACAAATTCCTAAGCAGACAGGGGAGGGTCCCTGGTGAAACCTGACCTTCAAGCCATAGACAGCCTGAAGCCTGAAAATCAAGCTGCCAGTTCCAGGTAAACTCCCAGAGCAGAGTAAGAACTTCCTCAATACCTTTTGTCCAATCAAATGGTGCTTTTTCCAGGCCTACCCACAGATCAATCAGCACTCACTCCCCTATTCTGAGCCCATAAAAGCTCCAGACTGAGCCACATGTGGAGACTGCACCCGTCTTCGGGTAGAGGCTACCCACTTCAGGTCCTCTCTCCACTAAGAGTTGTTCTGTGGCTCAATAAATCTCTTCTCCACCTTCTCACTCTTCGGTTGTCAACGTAACTTCATTCTTCTAGGACATGGAACAAGAACCCAGGACCTACCAAAGAAGCTGTAACACTGTAGTCTTCCCACCTTCTGCCGGTGCCAGGTGGCTGTCCCACATGACAGGAAGCAGCGGTGGGGCTGGGTCAGCCCAGGAGCCCCGGGCTGGAGTGGGATAGCAGGATGGAATGAGCTGTAACACGAGCAAGCTGAAACATGTTCCTGGCCAGCCCGCCAAGCTTAGGGTGGTGACACACACCCAATCACCAGAGTGTGAGACAAGAGCTGTGACCCTCTGGGGGCCCAGACCTTGGGACTCCCTCAGACAGCGCTGGGACACAATGTAACACCCCCTTGGGGCTCCATGGTTGCTGGCGTCTCCAAGTTTTCAGGCACCACCTCGCTCCCCTCATCCAGATGCTGACGCCCAAAGCGGAAGCCACTTGAGGCACACCTGGGCCAGCCACAGCCTCCCACATTGCTCGCGCCTGTGCTAGTGCTCCTGGCTGTGTGCTATGGCTGGATCCCACGCCCACTTGCTCACACACTCTTTGCTGCTTCACGTCTGGCTCACCTGCAGCAGGCGTGGTAGCTGGGCCAGTAGTGTGAGCTGAGCATAGCCTGCCGGGCTGAGTTGGTGCAGCCAGCCCAGTGGTTGTGAGTGAAACTCAAGCAGAGGCCCTGCTGGCCACAGAGGTTTCTGGCTGGAGAAGAGGCACGGAAAAAAATCCTGTGTCACAATTATATAGGATTTTTTAAAACTTTCAAAACATTTTCATAAGTTGGTTTAAAATATCTGATAATTAGATATCTAAGGAAGAAGTTCTAACCATTTATCTGCATACGAACGCAAGGCTATGCATTTAATTCAACTCGTAAGAATGTGTCTCGTCTTACTTTCATAGCATGAATTACAAAGGGAAAGGTTTATCTATTGATCAGAGGTAGAAACATAAAGATATTAGATAATATCTCCAATGTCTCTTAGCAGAGAGGATTTAAGCCCAAATATTCTGTTGAAGAAGTTTTTGTTCAACTCCGACTCCCAGTTCTCTCCATGAAAATACCCAGACATTAAAGCAAGGTAGGCATGGAAATCAAGTCAACAAAGCATTTTTGAACAAGTATTGCATTGAGAATACAAAGAATAATAAGAAAGAAATGATCTTTCATCTTGGGAACTGTGTAATCCACTACAGGAGATAAGCGGGTAACTGGGTTCTAGAGATTTGAAGAGGAAAAAATGTAACGTGGCCTGGGTGGGCTCAGAAAAAAAAATATTGGAAGAGATTCTGAGTGTTAATTGTAGGCAACTGTTGGAGAAATAGTTGGAGAAAGGTAGTGCCAGAAGGAAAGATATCTAGGCAGAAAGAATAGCATGAACAATGGCATGGTGAGTATAGAGTGAGAGAGTACAATCAGTTCTAGATGCCAAAAGACAAGTGGATGTACAGAGTGGGGAAAGTTAAGGCTGGATAGGTTTGTGGGTGGGGAATGGAAATTTTTGAGTGTTATAAACTGACAGAAAGTCAGTGAAAAATATGAAGAACACAGATTTAGACCTTAGCTACTTTTTTCCTGTAGCATTGCAGAAAAGATATTTGCAGGGGAAAAGACTAGAGACAGGAAGACCATTTAACAGGTTTTGCAGTTATTATATTATGAGCAATTGTAGTAGCTCAAACAGATGGAAAGCACTTCTAATCTGCTGGCTTGTATACTGAACCCAAATTGAAGTTTCCCCATCACTCCTAAAAGCTGTCTTCCTAGGAGAAGGATAGGTAGGGAGGCCAGCAGGGGAATTAAAATAGTGAACTACACAATTTCAGGCAATAACTTACTGGTTACCAACATGATGATTTTGGACCTCACTAAGAAGTGAACAGATTCTCACAAGAGAATTATCAAAAATGAGCATAGAGCTGAATAATTAAAGCTAACTGATACTTGGTGAAACTGATTTGGTATAGACATTGGGTAGAAATTTTTAAATTATAAGTTGCATTAAAGAATTAAGAGGATAAATCATTCATAAGGTATCAGCGAACTATAAAAATAACTTTAGTGAAATAAACACATTCTTAATATAAAATAGGATGAGTAGCCAAATATAAATTTTAATAGATGCAAATATACCCATCTAATTCCTGAAATAGGTCACCCTATAAAACTGGTTCCCTGTAGTCATATTCTAGACTTAAAAAATTAAAAAAGAAAAAAGAAGCAAAAGGAGGTACTTACCACCTAGATTCAACTTGGCAGTCTCAATAAGAAATACCAAAATTAGTACTAACTAATTCAGGCTACTAACTAGAAGAAACATGAAAAATTTTGAGAGGAAAATACTTGTGTCTGCTATTGCTCCCCTGACAAAATGGGTCTGAAATGACATAAACAGAGCCACAGCAAAGTCTGAAGGAACTAAATAGGTACAAATAAATGGTCACTCCTGTCTATTTTATCATGGATTCAGCCCAAGACGAATTACGTGAAGTGTATTTCTAAGGAAGCTCTAGATTCAAGAGGGCATTAAGTTAGAAATCAGGTTAACAGTAAAAAGTGCATGAGTAGAATCCCACGTAAGAATCTCCTAATACTTTAAACTTTCTCCATGAGAAAGTGCATGTGCACATAAACTTCTAGGGAGCTAACAAATATTTCAAGCACAATCATGGAATCTATAATCTGTAACCTATAATCCAAATACTCCATATTAAAAACCCACAGATGTAAGCAAACTAGGACTAGAGGGGAACTTCTTCAACTGGATGCGGAATATTCACCAAAAATCTAGATTGTCAAAAGGCAAAAATATCTCCTCTCACCTCTCTTTTTCAATGTCTTACTGGAAGTCCTAGCTAATGCAATAAAACAAAAAAATAAAGGGTATATAGACTGCGAAGAAAAAAAATTCAGTTGTCTTTGTTTGCAGACATGATTGTCTATGTATAAAATTCAAGAGTCAACAACAACAACAAAAAACTGTAACTAATAAGAGATTATAGTGGGGTTGAAGAAAAGAAAACAGGTGAAAGAAAAGAAAACAGGTAAAAATCTATCAAAATATAAATAGAATTATATGAAGGAAACTACAAAACTCAGATGAAAGCAACCAAAGAATTAAATAAATGGAAATATGTTGCATGTTCATGGTTAGGAAGACTCAATATTGTCAAGATGTCACTTCTTCCAAAATTGATTATAGATTCAATGCAATCTCAATCATAATCTCAGCAATGATAATCCAAAAGACTAAGAATACCCACAATACTGAAGAATAAGAACAAAGTTGAAGGGCAGCCACTACCCCAACTCAGGACTTACTATTAAACCGTAGTTATCAAGACAATGCTGTATTGGTAAAAGAACAGATAACACATCAATGGAACAGAAAAGAGAGCTCAGAAAGAGATCCACATAAGTATAGTCAGCTGATCTTGGACAAACAAGCAAAGGCAATGTAATGGAGTAAAGACAGTCTTTTAACAAATGGTACTAGAAAAGCTGCACATCCACATGCAAAAAGGAAAAATGAATATAGACACAGACCTTACATCCTTTCCAAAAATTAACTCAAAATTGATCACAGACCTAAATGTAAAATATAAAACTCCTAGAAGATAATATCGAAGAAAAGCTAGGTGACCTTATGTAGGAACACAACATTGAGATACTATACCAAATGTATGATCCATGAAAGAAAAGTTGATAAGCTGGACTTCATTCAATTTAAAGTGTCTGCTCTACAAAAAACAGTCAAGAGAAGACAAGCCACAGACTTGCAGTAAATATTTGCACAAGATTGTTGATATAGTTTGGATATATGTCCCTGACAAAATCTCATGTTGAATTGTAATCTCCAGTGTTGGAGGTGGGGCCTGGTGGGAAGTGATTGGATTATGGGGGTAGATCCTTCATGAATAGTTTAGCACCATCTCCTTGATACTGTCCTTGAGATAGTGAGTGAATTTTCATGAGATCTGGTTGTTTAAAAATGTGTAGCACCTCCCCCCAACCCTGCCCCCACTTCTTGTTCTTGCTTCTGCCATGTAAGATGTGCCTGCTTCCCTTTTGCTTTCCACCATCATTGTAAGTTTCCTGAGACCTCTCCAGAAGCCAAGTAGATTCCAGCATCATGTTTCCTGTACAGCCTGCAGAACCATAAGCCAATTAAACCTCTTTTTCTTATAAGTTACCCAGTCTCAGGTATTCATTTATAGTAATCGAAGAACAGACTAACACAATTGTTATCCAAAATATTTAAAAAAAAACCTTAAAACTTAACAATAAGAAAATAAATAGACCAATTTAAAAATGGGCAAAGACCTGAACAAACACTTTGCCAAAGAAGACATACAAATGGTAAATAAGCATATGAAAAGACATCCACAAACTGTCACTAGGGAAATGCCAATTAAAACAAAAATGTGCTACCATTACATGCCTAATAGAATAGCCCAAATCCAGAACACTGACAGTAGCAAAAAGCTAGCAAGGATGTGGATCTATAGAAACTCTCATTGCTGATGAGAATACGAAATGGCAGAGCAAATTTGGAAGACAATTCGGCAGTTTCTTAGAAAATGAAACATACTTTTAACATACCATTCAGCAATTACACGCCTTGGTACTTACCCAAAGAAGTTAAAAACTTATGTTCACTCAAAAATGGTTCATGCATTTTTATGGCAGCTTTACTCATAACTGCCATAACTTGGACACAACCCAAATGTCCTTCAGTAGGTAAATGGATAAATAAACTGTAGTACATCCAGACAAGGCAATATTATTCAGGACTGAAAAAAATCAAGCCATGAAAAGACTTGGAAAAACCATAAATGCATATGATTCAGTGAAAGGAGTCAGTCTGAAGAGACTACAAACCACATTATTCCAGGCATATGACATTCTGGAAAAGAGAAAACCCTGTTGATAGTAAAAAAAGTCAGTGATTGTCAGGGGTTGGTAGGAGGAAGAAATGAATAGAAGAGGAGTATTAGGGCAGGGAAACTATTCTGTACGATACTATCATAGTGGATACATGTCAGTATACATTTGTCCAAATCCAGTATATATAATGCCAAGAGTGAACCCTAATGTAAACTATGGACTTTGAGTGATGATGATGTATCATACTAGGTTCCTCAGTTATTACAGATACATCATTTTCGTGTTGGAATGGCCATGTGGAGGTTGTGGGTATGTGAGACTCTCTTTACTTTCCGCTTAATTTTCTGTGAACCTAAAACTGCTTTAAAAAATAAAATCTGTTTAAAAAGAAAAAGAACCCCATAGTCTATAAGAAAACAAGAATCACTGGAACAGTTTTAGGAGAATAAATTGTAGGGCAGGTTATGGAATATAGTGAGTTCAATAAGCTAGATACTCTATATCAGAGGCCACGCTCGACTGATTCTCAAACCATAAGATATTAATAAGATAAGATGATAAGATAAGATAGACAAGATAAGATGCACTTGGATAGAGTAGTAGAACTAAACTAACTGAAAGAAAGTAAAACTTACAGGACTGACAGACTTTATAAGACCTGAAAGGCCGGGCACGGTGGCTCATGCCTGTAATCCCAGCACTTTGGGAGGCCGAGATGGGCAGATTACAAGGTCAGGAGATCGAGACCATCCTGGCTAACACGTTGAAACCCCATCTCTACTAAAAATACAAAAATTAGCAGGGCGTGGTGGCAGGCACCTGTAGTCCCAGCTACTCGGGAGGCTGAGGCAAGAGAATGGTGTGAACCCGGTAGGCAGAGCTTGCAGTGAGCTGAGATGGTGCCACTGCACTCCAGCCTGGGGGAGAGTGCAAGACCCCGTCTCAAAAAAAAAAAAAAAAAAAAAAAAGACCTGACAAAAGAATTTTATTACTCTTTCCAGATAAAGATAAATCAAAGCCATATTAAGATTTACAAAAGAGTGAACTCAATAGTTGTCCTTGCATAGCATTCACTGTAACACTTTATAAGTAAATGTTTTCTTAAACCTTATATCAACCTGGTATGATATAGTTACCAATTCATTCCCTTTTACCCTCTGTAAAATTAGAAAACAACTGGTCTCCAGTCTTTCCTGAAAATTCTGTCATGTTATTTATGACATGTTATTTAAGCTTGCCTTCCACTTTCTCTTTTCTAGTTTGAATACAATACAGCCCTATGTATAACTTTGGTAAATGAAAGAAAATAAAAATATTTTAGATAAAACGTACCCAGAACAGCCCATAATAAAAAGGAAGATCATATATAGTGAGATAATTTACTGATTAAGAAGACCAAGTTTTTGATTACTGGAAAAGTTATTTCTTATTTCTTAGCACATAGCAAGTACACAAAAAATTTCTGAAGAATGAATTAATATACGCTAATAATTTGGAACTCTGCTGTATAAAGACATCATTATCACCATGGCTATAATCAGCATCACCACCATTATCACATTATGGTGTTGATGAAAAGAGTCAAATTCTGTAAAATAGTTAAAGAGGTTTATTCTGAGCCAAATATTAGTGCCCACGACACAGCCCCAGGAGGTCCTGAGAACATAAGCACAAGGTGATTGGATGACAGCTTGGTTTTATACATTTTCAGGAGACATAAGATATCAATCAATACATCAGTATATTCAAGGTATGCATTGGTTCAGTCTGGAAAGGTGAAAGGGCTGGGCTTCCAGGTCACAGTGGGATTCATGGATTCAAATGTTTTCTGATTGGCAACTGGTTGAAAGAGTTACGTTATTATCTACAGATCTGGAATCAACAGAAAGGGGTGTTAAGATAACAGGGGCTGTGGAGACCAAGGTTCTTAAAGCAAATGAAGCCTTCAGGTAGCAGGCTTCAGAAAAAATAGCCAGAACTGTCTCTAATTAGGCATAAAAAGGTGCCAGACACTTAGTTTACCTCTTCTACATCAGGAAAAGACCTAGAAAGGGAAGGAGATTCTCTACAGAATGTAAATTTTCCCCACAAGAGATAGCTTTACAGGGGCCATTTCAAAATATATCTAAGAAATATATTCTGGGGTAAAACACTACAGTTTCTTTCATGGACTGCTATTTGTCTTGTGATGCTATACTAAATTTGGTATCTTATTGCTACAAAGAGTCTGTTTTGTCACTCTTAAGATCTCTATTTTAATGTTAATGTTGGTCAATTGTACCTGAATTCTAAAGGGAGGAGACTGTAACAAGGCATGTCTGAACCCTCCTTTCTATCACCGCCAGTCTAATTTACCAGGTTTACCTTGGAATGCCCTTGGCCCACAAAAGGGATCTTTTCAGTCATTTGGGGGGCCTAGATTTTGTTTTTGGTTTACTATGCAACTTTATTTCTCATTAGATGCTAGCGTCAACACTTGGCCTCCAACTCCCACAAGAGTTGTAGCATTTTCTCTCCATTGCAATATACTCTAGGGAAACCCATACTCCCAAGAAAAAAAATGGTTTTTTATAGCAAAAATTCTTGGGTTTTTGTTGTTGTTTGCTTGTTTTTTTGTTTTTATCTTAAAGACAGTGCTTTCAGTATTTTCTCATTAAGCATATATAATATTTGCTTTGGGCTTTTATAGACCATATCAATGTTAGGAAATTTCTTTTATTCTTCACTTGATAATAGTTTCTGTTTTATGGAATCTTACCAAATGCTTTTTTTTGTATCTGAAGATATAATCTTGTAATTTATCTTCCTTAATATGCTGATATTTTAATTACACTAATTGATTTTCTAATATTAAATTATGTATTTCTGGGACAAATACAACATGCCTTTAATGTATGGTTTTTATACATTACAGGATTTGATTTGCTTAGGATTTCTGCATCTATTTCCAGGAGTAATCTGCTTGTAATATTTCTTTCTTGTACTGATTTCTCTTGAACTAGTTTGATAAATGTATCTTAAAATGCTTGTAAATTTATTGATATAAAATTACTGATTAGCATCTTAACTTATTTTAATATCTCCTATGTCTGTAGTTATACCCCCTTTTCCATACTAAATATTATGTTGTTATAAGGATCACCTCTTCTTATTTGACAATTTTGCTAAAGTTGGCCTATTTTATTCATTTTTTAAAAATGCTTTATTAAACCTTTCTAGTAAATATTTATTACCTATAATATTGATTTCTGCTTTTATTGCAATTCTTTTCTCCAATCTTTTTTCTATTGTTCTTTTTTCTAACTTATTGTCAGGCCTCTGAGCCCAAGCTAAGCCATCATATCCCCTGTGGCCTGCACGTACACATCCAGATGATCAGTTCCTGCCTTAACTGATGACATTCCACCACAAAAGAAGTGAAAATGGCCTGTTCCTGCCTTAACTGATGACATTGTCTTGTGAAATTCCTTCTCCTGGCTCATCCTGGCTCAAAAGCTCCCCTACTGAGCACCTTGTGACCCCCACTCTGCCCACCAGAGAACAACCCCCACTTTGACTGTAATTTTCCTTTACCTACCCAAATCCTATAAAACAGCCCCACCCCATCTCCCTTTGCTGACTCTCTTTTTGGACTCAGCCCGCCTGCACCCAGGTGAAATAAACAGCCATGTTGCTCACACAAAGCCTGTTTGGTGGTCTCTTCACACGGACGTGCTTGAAATTTGGTGCCGTGACTTGGATCGGGGGACCTCCCTTGGGAGATCAATCCCCTGTCCTCCTGTTCTTTGCTCCATGAAAAAGATCCACCTACATATGACCTCAGGTCCTCAGACCCACCAGCCCAAGGAACATCTCACAAATTTTAAATCAAGTAAGTGGGCTCTTCTTACTCTCTTCTCCAACCTCTCTCACTATCCCTCAACCACTTTCTCCTTTCCACTCTTCAATCTCTCCCTTCTCTTAATTTCCATTCCTTTCATTTTCTGGTAGAGACAAAGGAGACATGTTTTATCAGTGGACCCAAAACTCCGGTGCCAGTCACGGACTGGGAAGGCAGCCTTCCCTTGGTGTTTAATCATTGCAGGGATGCCTCTCTGATTATTCACCCAGGTTTCAGAGGTGTCAGACCACACAGGGACACCTGCCTTGGTCCTTCACCCTTAGCAGCAAGTCCCGCTTTTCTGGGGAAGGGGTAAGTACCCCAACCCCTTCTCTCCATGTCTCTACCCCTTCTCTGCCATTCTGGGGGGCAAGAAACCCCCAACCCCTTCCCCTTCACCCTGAGTGGCAAGTCCCGCTTTTCTAGAGGAGGGGCAAGTACCCCAACCTCATATCTCTGTGCCCCAATCCCCTATTTCCACACCCCAACATCTTATATCTCTGCACCCCAATCCCTTATTTCTGCACCCCAACCTCTTATCTCTGAGCCCCAATCCCTTATTTCCATGCCCCAACTTCTTATCTCTGCACCCTGATCCCTTATTTCCACACCCCGACCTCTTATCTCTGCACCCCAACCCCTTATATCCACACCCCAACCCCTTTCCTGCTTTTCTGGAAGGTAAGAACCCCCAAACCCCTTCCCTCCATGTCTCTACTCTCTAGGCTTGCTTCCTTCACTATGGACAACCTTCCACCCTCCATTCCTCCTTCTTCTCCCTTGGCCTGCATTCTCAAAAACTTAAAACCTCTTCAACTCACACCTGACCTAAAACCTAAATGCCTTATTTTCTTCTGCAATGCCACTTGACCCCAATACAAACTTGACAGTAGTTCCAAATAGCCAGAAAATGGCACTTTCAATTTATCCATCCTTTAAGATCTAAATAATTCTTGTCGTAAAATGGGCAAACAGTCTGAGGTGCCTGAGATCCAGGCATTCTTTTACACGTCGGTCCCTTCCTAGTCTCTGTGCCCAGTGCAACTCATCCCAAATCCTTCTTCTTTCCCTCCCGCCTGTCCCCTCCATCCCAACCCCAAGCATTGCTGAGTCATTCTAATCCTTCTCTTCTACAGACCCATCTGACCTCTCCCCTCCTCCCCAGGCTGCTCCTCGCCAGGCCGAGCTACATCTCAATTCTTCCTCAGCCTCCGCTCCTCCACCCTATAATCTTTTCATCACCTCCTCTCCTCACACCTGGTCCGGCTTACAGTTTCATTCCGTGACTAGACCTCCCCCACCTGCCCAGCAATTTACTCTTAAAATGGTGGCTGGAGCTAAAGGCATAGTCAAGGTTAATGCTCCTTTTTCTTTATCCCAAATCAGATAGTGTTTAGGCTCTTTTTCATCAAATATAAAAATCCAGCCCAGTTCATGACTCGTTTGGCAGCAACCCTGAGACACTTTATAGCCCTAGACCCTAAAAGGTCAAAAGGCCGTCTTATTCTTAAAATACATTTTATTACCCAATCTGCTCCTGACATTAAATAAAACTCCAAAAATTAAATTCCGGCCCTCAAACCCCACAACAGGGTTTAATTAACCTCGCCTTCAAGGTGTACAATAATAGAAAAAAGTTGCAATTCCTTGTCTCCACTGTGAGACAAACCCCAGACACATCTCCAGCACACAAGAACTTCCAAACACCTGAACCGCAGCGGCCAGGCATTCCTCCAGAACCTCCTCCCCCAGGAGCTTGCTACAAGTGCCAGAAATCTGACCACCAGGCCAAGGAATGCCTGCAGCCCAGGATTCCTCCTAAGCCGTGTCCCATCTGTGCGGGACCCCACTGGAAATTGGACTGTTCAACTCACCTGGCAGCTACTCCCAGAGCCCCTGGAACTCTGGCCCAAGGCTCTCTGACTGACTCCTTCTTAGCTTAGCGGCTGAAGACTGATGCTGCCCAATCGCCTCGGAAGCCCTGTAGATCATCACAGACGCTGAGCTTTAGGTAACTCTCACAGTGGAGGGTAAGTCTGTCCCCTTCCTAATCAATAAGGAGGCTACCCACTCCACATTACCTTCTTTTCAAGGGCCTGTTTCCCTTGCCTCCATAACTGTTGTGGG
Source organism: Hylobates moloch (assembly GCF_009828535.3). Taxonomy (NCBI): domain Eukaryota; kingdom Metazoa; phylum Chordata; class Mammalia; order Primates; family Hylobatidae; genus Hylobates; species Hylobates moloch. The sequence continues at coordinate 115,589,423 of NW_026652277.1, read as the reverse complement.
TATTGACAGCCAGGCTTCTAAACCTCTTAAAACTCCCCAACTCTGGTGCCAACTTAGACAATACTCTTTTATGCACTCTTTTTTAATTATCCCCACCTGCCCAGTTCCCTTATTAGGCCGAGATATTTTAACCAAATTATCTGCTTCCCTGACTATTCCTGGACTACAGCCGCATCTCATTGCCACCCTTCTCCACAACCCAAAGCCTCCTTCGCGTCTTCCTCTCGTATCCCCCCACCTTAACCCACAAGTATGGGACATCTCTACTCCTTCCCTGGCAACTGATCACATGCCCATTACCATCCCATTAAAACCTAATCACCCTTACCCCGCTCAATGCCAATATCCCATCCCACAGCACACTTTAAAAGGATTAAAGCCTGTTATCACTCCCCTGCTACAGCATGGGCTTCTAAAACCTATAACTCTCCTTACAATTCCATTTTTCCTGTCCAAAAACCAGACAAGTCTTACAGATTAGTTCAGGATCTGCACCTTATCAACCAAATTGTTTTACCTATCTATCCTGTGGTGCCCAACCCGTACACTCTTTTGTCCTCAATATCTTCCTCCACAACTCACTATTCTGTTCTCGATCTTAAAGATGCTTTTTTCACTATTCCCCTGCACCCCTCGTCCCAGCCTCTCTTTGCTTTCACTTAGACTGACCCTGACACCCATTAGGCTCAGCAAATTACCTGGGCTATACTGCTGCAAGGCTTCACAGACAGCCCCCATTACTTCACTCAAGCCCAGATTTCATCCTCATCTGTTACTTATCTCAGCATAATTCTCATAAAAACACACATGCTCTCCCTGCTGATCGTGTCCAATTAATCTCCTAAACCGCAATCCCTTACAAAACAACAACTCCTTTCCTTCCTAGGCATGGTTAGTGTGGTCAGAATTCTTACACAAGAGCCAGGACCGCACCCTGTAGCCTTTCTGTCCAAACAACTTGACCTTACTGTTTTAGCCTAGCCCTCATGTCTGCGTGCAGCAGCTGCCACTGCTTTAATACTTTTAGAGGCCCTAAAAATCACAAACTATGCTCAACTCACTCTCTACATCTCTCATAATTTCCAAAATCTATTTTCTTACTCACACCTGATACATATACTTTCTGCTCCCCGGCTCCTTCAGCTGTACTCACTCTTTGTTAAGTCTCCACAATTACCATTGTTCCTGCCCAGGACTTCAATTCGGCCTCCCACATTATTCCAGATACCACACCTGACCCTCATGACTGCCTCTCTCTGATCTACCTGACGTTCACTCCATTTCCCCACATTTCCTTCTTCCCTGTTTCTCACCCTGATCACACTTAGTTTATTGATGGCAGTTCCACCAGGCCTAATCGCCACACACCAGCAAAGGCAGGCTATGCTATAGTACAAGCCACTAGCTGGCCTCTTAGAACCTCTCATTTCCTTTCCATCATGGAAGTCTATCCTCAAAGAAATAACTTCTCAGTGTTCCATCTGCTATTCTACTACTACTCATGGATTATTCAGGCCCCCTCCCTTCCCTACACATCAAGCTCAAGGATTTGCCCCCACCCACGGCTGGCAAATTAGCTTTACTCAACATGTCCCGAGTAAGATAACTAAAATACCTCTTAGTCTAGGTAGACACTTTCACTGGATAAGTAGAGTCCTTTCCTACAGGGTCTGAGAAGGCCACTGCAGTCATTTCTTCCCTTCCGTCAGACATAATTCTTCAGTTTAGCCTTGTCATTCCCTTCTGTCAGACATAATTCCTCAGTTTAACCTTCCCACCTCTATACAGTTGGATAACGGACCAGCTTTTATTAGTCAAATCAGCCAAGCATTTTTTCAGACTCTTAGTATTCAGTGACAGACTAAAGGTCTCTTAAAAACACACCTCACCAAACTCAGCCACCAACTTAAAAAGGACTGGACAATACTTTTACCACTTTCCCTTCTCAGAAGTCAGACCTGTCCTCAGAATACTACAGGGTACAGCCCATTTGAGCTCCTGTATAGATGCTCCTTTTTATTAGGCCCCAGTCTCATTCCAGACACCAGACTAACTTAGACTGTGCCTCCAAAAAACTTATCATCCCTACTATCTTCTGTCTAGTCATACTCCTGTCCACCATTCTCAACTACTCATACATGCCCTACTCTTGTTTACACTGCAGGTTTACACTGTTTCTCCAAGCCATCACAGCTGATATCTCCTGGTGCTATCCCCAAACTGCCACTCTTAACTGTTGAAGTAAATAAATAATCTTTGCTGACAGGATTATGCTGAATTTCCTTAGGCACTCTAATTAGATGTCCTAGGTCCTCCCAATTCTTAGACCTTTAATACCTGTTTTTCTCCTTCTCTTATTCCATTTAGTTTTTCAGTTCATACAAAACCATATCCAGGCCATCACCAATAATTCTAAATGACAAATGTTTCTTCTAACAGTCCCACAATACCACCCCTTACCACAAAATCTTCCTTCAGCTTAGTCTCTCTCATTCTAGGTTCCCATGCCGCCCCTAATCCTGCTTGAAGCAGCCCTGAGAAACATTGCCCATTATCTCTCCGTACCATCCCCCAAAATTTTCGCTGTCCCAACACTTTACCACTATTTCGTTTTATTTTTCTTATTAATATAAGAAGACAGGAATGTCAGGCCTCTGAGCCCAAGCTAAGCCATCATATCCCCTGTGGCCTGCACGTACACATCCAGATGATCAGTTCCTGCCTTAACTGATGACATTCCACCACAAGAGAAGTGAAAATGGCCTGTTCCTGCCTTAACTGATGACATTGTCTTGTGAAATTCCTTCTGGCTCATCCTGGCTCAAAAGCTCCCCTACTGAGCACCTTGTGACCCCCACTCTGCCCACCAGAGAACAACCCCCACTTTGACTGTAATTTTCCTTTACCTACCCAAATCCTATAAAACGGCCGCACCCCATCTCCTTTTGCTGACTGTCTTTTCGGACTCAGCCCGCCTGCACCCAGGTGAAATAAATAGCCATGTTGCTCACACAAAGCCTGTTTGGTGGTCTCTTCACATGGACGCGCATGAAACTTATAAAGTTGGAAATTTATGCTTTCTTCATTTCTAACATAAGCATTTAGAACTATACATTTTGGTCTAAATTGCATTTTAGCTATATCCCAAAGTTTTGATATGTAGTATTTTCAAAATAATTCAGGTGTAAATACTTTCTAAAATAATTCGGGTGTAAATACTTTCTAACGTTCATTAAAAATTACTTGGAGCTTTGCTTTTTAATTTCCAAATGTTTGGGAGTTTTGTAGTTGTTGTTGTTGTTTACTAATGCAGTTGCATTGCAATCAGAGTGTGGTCTTCATGACACTAATCTTTGAAATTTGTCAAGGTTAGTTTTTATGGCTTAGCACGTAGTCAATTTTCATAAATGTTCTAGATGTGCTTAAGAAGAATGCACGTCACAGTTGTTGGGTGGTGTACTTTACTGCCCATCCCCTAGGTTGAACTTGTACTTGGGCAGTTCAAATTTTAATATCCTACTAATATTTCATTTGCCTAACTTATCATTTACTCCAGTATTTAAATTATTTCAATAATAAGGTAGGCTTTCAATTTATCTTGCAGTCCTGCCAATTTTTTCTTTATTATTTTGAAGTTATGTTATTAAGTACATAACAATTGAAATTGTTGAGTGCCTGTGACTTGAATTTTTTGTCATCATAAAATGATTCTCTTTATCTGTTTTCTATTTGATCTGAAATTAATATTTCATACCAGGTTTCATGTAGTTAACCTTATCTGCTATATCTTTTCCCCTACTTTGAATTGCATATTTGTCTATCTATAAATCTCCACTGCATCTCTTGTAAACACATTGAGCATATATAGTGCATACAACTGGATATTAACAGACTGCAAATCTTTTTCCTTAACTGGGGAGTTTAATATATTTACATTTATTTTTATGTTTTCTATGTGTTCTACACTTTCTGTGTTTCTTCTATCTCCCATTTGGCTTAATGTTTCTTTTGTAACAAAACAAGATTATCATGATAGGTAAAAGTATGTATGTTTTACAAATTAATAATAACTGGCACCCTACATTGAGTAATTTATACTAATATATATTATTCCATTTAATCTTTACAATAACCTTGGGATGTAGTTACTATGATATTCTGAGGTATGTTTCCCAACTTGGTTCCATTCTCCCCGTCTCTTTCAGGTACCCCAATCAGTCGTAGGTTTGGTCTTTTTACATAATCCCATAGTTTTCAGAGGTTTTGTTTGTTCTTTTTTTCATTTTTTTTCCTAATCTTGTCTGCCTGTCTTATTTCAGCAAGGTGGCCTTCAAGCTCTGAAATTCTTCTTCATGGGTTTATCTAGCTTTGATCTTCGAGGTTGCTGACATTTGGATAGGGTTTTTGCGGGAATGTTTTCGTTGATGCTGTTGTTGTTGCTTTCTGTTTGTTTTTATTTTAATAGTCAGGCCCCTCTTCTATAGGGCTGTGGTTTGCTGGGAGTTCTCTCCAGACCCAGTTCAGCTGGGTCCCTCCTGCACCTGACGATGTCACCAGTGGAGGCAGCAGAATATCAAAGATGGCTGCCTGCTCATTCCTCTGGAAGCTCTGTCCCAGAGGGACACCAACCTGATGCCAGCGGGAATGGTCCTGTGTAAGGTGTCTGGCGGCCCCTGTTGGTGGGTCTTACCCAGTCAGGAGGCATGGGATCAGGGACCCACTTAATGAAGCACTCTGGCTGCCCCTTGGTGAGTGCATTTATTGGGAGTGCCTGGATTCCTCAGAGCCAGCAGGAGGAAAGACTAAGACTGCTGATCCATGGAGACTGTGACTGTCCCTCCCCACTGAGGCTTCTTCCCAGGGAAATCAAGAGTTCTGTCTGTGAACTCCTGGCTGGAGTTGCTGAAATTCCTGCAGTGAGGCTCCACCTGGTGAGAAGGAATGGGTCAGGGTCCAGCCTAAAGAGGTAGTCTGGTCACCATCTGTCAGCTGCTGTGCTGTGCTGTGAGGAATTCCTCCTGGGTCCAAACTACTCAGTCTCCCCAGCACCAGCAGGGGAAAAATGGCTGACTACAGCTGTAGTGATGGCTGCTGCCCTTCCCCGTGGGAGCTCAGTCATCTCAAGCAGCAGGCAGAGGCAATAAGGACTGATGCCCTTCCCTCCGGGAACTCACTAGTCTTAGGCAGTCTGCAGCTGAGTGGCCGCTGAGACTCTGCACAGCTCTGTGCTTGGGACCCAAGGTCCTGGTGCCGTGGGCTCACGAGGCGGATCTCCTGATCCATGGGTTGCACAGATCATGGAAAAAAAAGTGGTTTCCCAGGTGGGGTAGCACAATCACTCACTGCCTCCCTTGGCTGGAAGTGGGAGCTCCCCTTACCCGTGCGGCTTCCGGGTAGGCTGTCACTCTACCCTGCTTTTCCTCACTCTCCATAGGTCGTGCTAACCATCTAGTCAATCCCAGTGAGAGACCCGAATACTTCAGTTGTCAGTGCAGGATTCACTTGCCACTTTCATTTTTCTCAGTGGGAGCATCTGAATGCAGCTGTTTCTAGTCAGCCATCTTGGCCCCTCCCCTAAGGATTTTTGTTGTTGTTGTTGTAGAAATCCTAATGATTTCTTTTCTTCCTTAATAGATTATCTTGTGTTCCTTGAGGACCTCTGCCATAGTGGTAGTCATAAGAGCAGAAAAGAATTAGAATATAAAAGAGTAGGAAGAAAGTATTATAAACAAAATGTAAGCTTTGCTTGAGAGAGAAAAGTCAATGGAAACTCCAAGGATTTGAGCATGTAAGTCTGGGTGAATAAAGTTAGTAACAGACAGAGACAGAAGAGCAGGGAATTACAAGTAAAAATGTTAAACTTTTTTGGAATGTATTGTGTTGTAGTTTCTGGTGTAATATCAATATGAAAAGTGGCAAACAATTGGAAATTAACACTTGGAATTCAGGTGTTGGTTGCTGGTTTGATTGTTTGGATACACCAAACATTCAAACTAAACTAAACTAGTATTTAAAATAAAAAGAGACTGGTGGCAGGTGCCTGTAATCCCAGCTACTCGGGAGGCTGAGCCAGCAGAATCGATTGAACCCAGAAGGCAGAGGTGCAGTGAGCCGAGATGGCCCCATTGCACTCCAGCCTGGGGAACAACAGTGAAACTCCGTCTCAAAAATAAATAAATGAATAAATAAATAAATAATAAAAATAAAGAGAGACAATTGTTCAAAGATATATGTTAATTAAGGTGAAATTAATTCATAGTTATTTTCAGTTTACCAAAGAAAACAAATTAGATAAGACCCTTTGGGATCACTGAGGGTGTAATGAAGAGGTGAAGACTTCAAATGGGTCATTGTCATCAATGAGGGACACACTAAGTTAGTTTAAAACACTCAGGTTGGAGCCTAGTCCCACAATGTTGAGCCTCAGTCTTATTCCTCTTTCTGGTGGATCAGAGTGAGCTATCATTTGAGAGTATGCAGTTTTGCCTCGTATTTTCATTAACAATTATAAATTAACCAAAATTCAGTAAGGGAACAAAGAGTTTACCATCTTTGGCAAATCACATTTTTTTTTTTTTTTTTTTTCTCTTGTTGCCCTGGCTGGAGTGCAATGGCACAATCTCAGCTCACTGCAACCTCCGCCTCTGGGGGGTCAAGCAATTCTCCTGCCTCAGCCTCCCGAATAGTTGGGATTACAGGCATTCCGTCACCATGCCCGGCTAATTTTTGTATTTTTAGTAGAGACGAGGTTTCTCCATGTTGGTCAGGCTATTCTCAAACTCCTGACCTCAGGTGATCTGCCCACCTTGGCCTCCCAAAGTGATGGGATTACTGGCGTGAGCCACCATGCCCAGCCCCAAATCGCATTTTTTGAAGGTGGAATATTAAATGGCACAATACTCATAGATAAACAATATGAGCAAAGTACAAAATGTGCCAGCCGGGCGCGGTGGCTCACGCCTGTGATCCCAGCACTTTGGGAGGCCAAGGTGGGCGGATCATGAGGTCAGGAGATGGAGACCATCCTGGCTAACATGGTGAAACCTGTCTCTACTAAAAATACAAAAAATTAGCCTGGCTTAGTGGCAGGCGCCTGTAGTCTCAGCTACTCGGGAGGCTGAGGCAGGAGAATGGCGTGAACCTGGAAGGCGGAGCTTGCGGTGAGCCGAGATTACGCCACTGCACTCCAGCCTGGGCGAAAGAGCGAGACTCCGTCTCAAAAAAATAAAAAATAAAAAATAAAAAATGTGCCCAGGATCCTCTGTCTTCTGACACTTTGTCTACCCTGCCAACTCCTTATTTTATTTGTGTCTTCATAGTCATTCTAGCCTGTTCTAATTTTGTCTTCATTTTTGTAATGAAAACTTTTGCAGGTCTTCAAGATTATATCTGGAACCTTCTTCTAGTTTGCCTTAAGTTATCCCTGTTCCTTAATTCCAAAATTATTATTGGTTTTCTCTGAAGCATGACAGTGGTTACTGGTAAGGTCAGAAATTACACAAAATATTAAATGCCCACTTTTCCTTTTAGACAAACATGAAGAACCATCACCACTGTCACAAACGTTTTAACCCTGCTGCATTGGTGAAGTGCTACTCCTTACCTCTCAGCTCCCATGCTACTTAATAGCAAGTCTGATTGCAACACCTCACATTATGAAGGTCTAAACAACATTTGGCTCTACTCTGCCTTTCTGAGATTTAAGAGAGGGACCTTAACTCTTTTAGTATGAAACTACAGTCACTTTCAGAAAGAGAGAATTTAAGCCGTCCTTACAGGGACTTTGAAAATGTCTGTAGAAGTATTCAGAGATGAGCACAAAGGGTAGAGAAAACAAAATGTAAATGATGTTTCCCTTTAATTTTCATGTGGGTTGTATTCTAAAGCAAACAATTGTACATTGGATGACTTTTGTGGATGATGAGCTGTTTCCTTCTGTCTTTCACAAGCCTCTGTGACAGTAAGGGTATATAAAGCTCTGAGTGAAGATCTGAAGCTGTTATTAAAATGGAAATATTTAAAGCAGCCAGGGGTCTGTGAGAGTCTGTTCTGGCGATACATTAATGCATTCGAAAGGATATTAAAGCTTAACACAGAGGGGAAATATTTCTAATGGCAAAATGTAAAGCTGCTTAACAGAATTACACCTAGAACTCTGTGTATTAGGTCTAAAATACCTCTACTCTTATATTACTCAGGGTAAAGCTATATGTTGGTTTGAGTGCTTCTGCAGTTTTACAGTTTCCTAATTTCAGGTCTTAATGTTTTTAAGTGCAAAAATTATGTTCTGGTTTATGCTTTTGTAGAGTCAATTGGTAGTGCTTCTCACCTTGTGTGTGAGACTTAAAGATGTGTAAAGGTTATTTTTTTTACAACAAAAGATATGAACTTCTCTTACACAGATTATTGAGAAGGGCCCATCATGCCACACGGTAGAGTGCATGTCATGTCCGGAAGTAGAAGAGAAGAGGCTTGGTGAAAAACTAAGTCAGCACCAAGAAAGATGGCATGTTTATGTTTGTATGAATGATTGTGATCCTATTTATATGCAAAAAGTGGGATCCATTCACTAAATAGTTTTTCTTAAGAACACAAGATAAGAGGGCCCATAACTCACTGTCACGCTGTAGTCCTGACTTTTCTAAATACCCCTGAGTAATGGAGAGTAATTTTGATTCTTTTCATCCTTCATCGTACAACCCAAACTTGAATATCCCAGAGCATTCCATAAAGAAAAAATGCTAGAGAAACACTGAAAATACGTCTCTAATTTTGCTTTAAGATGCAAAATGGTAAAACAGTATAGAAAATAAGGTGTCTGTCCTTGAGGAAATTACAATTCACCTGCAGACATGAAATACTGTTACAGTGTAAGAATACTGGTGATTAGGTGAAAAATCTAGATACTAGTACTTCTGCCTTATACGACACTATGTAGTAGAAATATTTTACCTGAGAAATAAATAAGCTTTAGATTCAAATTACAGATACTGTATTGCTTAAAAATACATACCATGATCTAATAAGATTATTGCATAAAACTACAGTATACTTTGGAAAATATTGATCATGAGGCACAAGATGCACAAGCTTTGCTGAACAAAAGATAAGTTAGGGAAAGAAGGGTCTGTATTTACATTTTTTAATATATACCATGTAGTACTTCCCAAATTAGGATTAAAATATTTGTGCTATCCACAGACAACTTTAATAGCTTATTCATTCATTACTTAAGTCTTAAAGGAAGGCATTTGCTTTTCATGGTCAAATCAAGAAATAATTTTTAATATGTTTCATTTTGAACATGGGGTGAAAATAATTAAGAATTATACTGTATACTTGTACTTATAAGAATTATACTTATAATGTTGATTTGAATTTGTTTCCTTTTAGCACTTTTATCCATGTTGATCCTAGTTATGCCCTTCCAATTAAAAAATGTCTCTGATTACTTCATTTTATAAAGTTACTATGTCATAATAATTAAATCCTTGTGCTTTAAAATCCCAGTAGAACTGATGTAAAACACGGTTTTCCCATTTGAATTTGCACAATTTATGTAGTTACTATTATTCCTATTTTATACTTAACAAAACTATGGTCATAAATTAATAAATAAATGCCCACATCAAAAAGTTAGATCTCAAATTGACATCCTAACATCACAACTAAGAGAACTAGAGAACCAACAGCAAACAAACCCCAAAGCTAGCAGAAGACAAGAAACAAGATCAGAGTGGAACTGAAAGAGATAGAGACATCAAAATCCCTTCCAAAAAAAATCAACAAATCCAGGAGCTAGATTTTTTAAAAAATCAAAAAAATAGACCATGGGCTGGGCGTAGTGGCTCTTGCTTATAATCCCAGCACTTTTGGAGGCCAAGGCAGATGAATCACTTGAGGTCAGGAGTTCAAGACCAGCCTAGACAACATGGTGAAATGCTGTCTTACTAAAAATACAAAAATTAGCTGGGCATGGTGGCATGCACCTGTAGTCCCAGCTACTAGAGAGGCTGAGGCAGGAGGATCACTTGAACCCAGTAGATGAAGGTTGCAGTGAGCAAAGATTGTGTCACTGCCCTCCAGACTGGACAATAGAGTGAGACTCCATCTCAAAAAAAAAAAGAGTGCTAGCTAGACTAATGAAGAAAAGAGAGAAGAATCAAATAGACACAAAAAAGATAAAGGGGATATCACCACTGACCCCACAGAAATACAAACAACCATCAGAGAATACTATAAACATCTATATGCAAATAAGCTAGAAAATCTAGACAAAATGGATAAATTCCTGGAAACATATACCCTCCCAAGACTGAACAGGAAGAAGTTGAATCCCTGAATAGATCAATAACAAGTTCTGAAATTGAGGCAGTCATAAATAGCTTGCCAACCAAAAAATGCCCAGGACTAGATGGATTTACAGCTGAATTCTACCAGAGGTAAAAGAGGAGCTGGTACCACTTCTTCTGAAACTATTTCAAACAATTCAAAAGGATGGACTCCTCCCTAGCTCATTTTATGAGGCCAGCATCATCCTGATACCAAAACCTGGCAGAGATACAAAAAAAAAAGAAAACTTTAGGCCAATATCCCTTATGAACATCAATGCAGAAATCCTCAATAAGATACTGGCAAACCAAATCCAGTAGCACATCAAAAGGCTTATCCACCACAATCAAGTGGGCTTCATCCCCATGATGCAAGGCTCGTTCAACATATGCAAATCATAAATGTAATTCATCACATAACAGAACTAAAGACAAAAACCACATGATTATCTCAATAGACACAGAAAGGTCTTTAATAAAGTTCAACATCCCGTCATGTTAAAAACTCCCAATAAACAAGGTATTGATGGAACATACCTCAAAATAGTAACAGCCATTTATGACAAACCCACAACCAATATCATACTGAATGGACAAAAGCTGGAAGCATTCTCCTTGAAAACTGGCATAAGACAAAGATGCTCTCTCTCACCACTCCTATTAAACATAGTGTTGGAAGTTCTTTTGCCCTGGCCAGAGAAAGAATTAATCTTTCTCTGGATTGCCCTGGCCAGAGAAAGAAATAAAGGGTACTCAAATAGGACAAGAAAAAGTCAAACTGTCATTCTTTGCAGATGACATGGTCCTATATCTAGAAAACCCCATAATCTCAGCCCAAAAGCTTCTTAAGCTGATAAGCAACTTCAGCAAAATCTCAGGATACAAAATCAATGTGCAAAAATCACAAGCATTCCTACACACCAACAACAAACAAGCAGAGAGCCAAATTATGAATTAATTCCCATTCACAATCGCTACAAACAGAATAAAATAAATGGGAATACAGCTAACAAGGGAAGTAAAGGGAAGTCAGCAAACTAACACAGGAACAGAAAACCAAACACCCCATGTTTTCACTTATAAGCGAGAGCTGAACAATGAGAACTCATGGACACAGGGCCGGGGACACACATACACACGATGGCTTGTCAGGGGGCAAGGTGGGGAGGGGGAGAGCATTAGGAAAAATAGCTAATGCATGCTGAGTTTAATACCTAGGTTAAGGGTTGATAGGTACAGCCAACCGCCATGGCATACATTTACCTATGTAAGAAACCTTCACATCCTGCACTTGTATCCTGGATCTTAAAATTAAATTAAATTAAAATTTTAAAAAATACATAAAAGAAATGTGAAGATAAAAAACAAAAAGCAACCTTTTTTCTATTTTTACATATGTTTAATAATGTATATAGTATATTAACTCAGTAATGTGGGAGATTTTATATATATTATATATAAATACATGCACATAGTCATATATATTATATATATATATATATAGCGAAATTTTTTTTCCACCTAAGGCTGTCCAATCCAGAATGGTAGAAGACCTCTCTGCTTCTCAACTGGCTTTTTGTAATAGACTCTGACTGGTCTTTCAGTCCAACTCTCAGCTCTGATTGAACCTGGCAAGAAAATATTGATTGGACATGTGGTACTCTTTGGCCCCAGTCCTTTGCTCTTGCCATTTCCCTACCTAAAATATCCTTCCCTTTCCTCTGACACATTTCCATTTTATACCATCCTTCAAGACTAAGTTCAGATGACCCCTTCTTGATCTTCTGCCTGAAGTGACCTTTCTCTCTTCTAAAAATCCATGGCAGGGATGTTCACACTTCTGCTATGGCAAGCTTCATAGTCAATAGTGATTTGTTTTTATGTATTTGCCCAAGTAGTTAATCATAAGCTCCTTAGGGAGAAAGTCCATCTTTATATACTTTCATACCCTTGACACAGAACAGTGCACATAGTAGGTACTCAATAATCATCTATTTAATTAAGTAAGTCATTAAAATTATAAATAGCAATCTCCTTAACTTCCTCCAAGTTACATTGCAATTTGTGTTTTCTTAAGACTACTTCTATTTTTAACTATAGTATATACTTGGTAAAGGATTTTACAACTCTCTAAATTAGCCCATGGTGATTACCCCTACTGTGCAATTTACCACTATTTTATTAAAGCAAGATTAAAGATAATACTTCATTGGAAGAAGTAACAGCAGCATTAACCTCTATTTACCTTGACATAATAAAGCTTTAATAAAACATGGGCAAATTGCATTGAGGGGGATAATTATTCTAACATAAAATTTAAAGGGAATTTAATTTCTTATTCTTGCATGTTTAGTGCTTTAAGATTAGTGTCATTAATGTCCTTTTTCTCGTTTATAGAGGATACATAAAAACATTCAACCCTCTCCAATTTGTTTTCTTATTAAATAATTCTGAATTTATATTCAAGTTCATAAACATAAGAGCGTAATTTTAAATGTACAGTTTTTCAGAAGTAAATATCCTTATAGAATGTCAGGGCAGCAAGAGTTCTGTGGGAGAGATTTTACCCCAAGCTAAAAAAGGAAAAGCATCCTTGTCTAAATTTTTGAGTGTTGAATCAAGAAGATTCTTGTTTGTTTTATATCTTCTGGCTTTATTACATCAGACAAGCTTCAAAGGGGCAGAGCACATAGGATTGAAAAATAACACAGCTGCATTTTGCAATGGAGTGTTCTGCCTCTGCCTGTGTTTTGTTGTTCATGTAATACTTTTCAATAAACAAAGATGTCAATCAACTCTCTTTGCAGCACATCACATTTCAGATTTAAACCACTTCCGACACATCACTGCCCCAAGCTCACACATTTAACAGATAAAAATTCAGCTTTCTGTCAAGGCAGAATGCAGTATTGATTGTAGGTGGTATTTAGGCAAGAGTGTGGCAGAATAATATTGCCTCTACAGTCACATATAGTCCACTATAGAAGCATAACATAAAGTGCATTAGGCTGCTTACAAAATTTTTTTTCTAATGGCTCAGCATTGATTAATACCTATTTCCAAACACATTCCTAGGAAAGACTTCTACATGCAGCAAATTGTGAGGGTGGCAGAGGGGGGTTAGGAACACATGATAGCAATCATGAAAACTTTGATCACTTGATTTGATTCTAGTGCTTTGTAAATTAGCATAATTATTCAAACATGCTTCATTAAAAATCATGACTGTACAAGTCCTTCAGTTTACCGATCCAAGTATATATCACGTGAGCTAAGCTTTAAATAAGAATACCAACTCAGTGCTAGGATGCTGTGAGAGATTTGTTCTTAAAATCAAGAGAAAGTGTAAAAACACAAATTCCAAAACCCAAATCAGGAAAAAAGAAATCTAGTAGGCACACCAACAGTGAATGTGGTGGGTAATATTTTTCTATTTATCTTCGCATCTATCTGAATGTCTCTTGAGGCCACAAAAGGTTAGATACCACGTCACTTCTTAGCTACTAGAAGATTGGCATACAATCCCTGTAAATCTCGAACTAATTACATTTGAATTTTAGGTGTCACAGCTAGTTTTGACCTTTGAAGGCTGGCAGAAGAAAAGTTTGACAGTTCTTAAAGTGTTCCCAGGTACTAAAAGAGGTTGTTTCAAATTAATGAAAGAAAGGGAGAAGAGCTAAATTAATGATGCCAAAGATATTAATAAGGCTACTGTTATTGGCATACATTTAATTATGTATCAGATCTCATTTAATAATGATGTCACATTCACTTATACTGCAGGTTACATAAGGAAAATAAAGACGGCATACAAGACACTCCACTATTTTGGTTGTTCTATTAATATTAAGTACTAACTTAGAGACATGTGAATTATATTCATGGGGTTAAAATAGAGAGTATGGGGGGATTAGTTTTAAGTTAAACTAATCTGCTCCTAAGTCACTCAAATTCTGAAGCACAATGGATAATGACTAAGGCTCCCTGATTTTATGTAGTACTTGTGATACATGGAGTTGGTTTAAGAATAGATTGTCACTTTCCACATCACTATTTTCTTGCTTTTGACAATTTATGTGGCATCATCAGACAGACATTTCAAAAAGTCTATAACAATTTTAAAGTACATTAAATTTTAGAGTGTAATGTATTTTCAAAATACTGTATATTTTATTTGAATCTACAGCTTTATTGCTAAATATATTAAGGGCTACAGAATTAAAATGCAAACTCTCACTGGTGGCCTTTCAACACCACAAAAATAGTCATTAATCTCAGAAATGTTAAATTGATCATTTGCTCTCATTGTAGTGAAATAGCATCAACATCAGGTACCTGGGAACCTTTCAAGTTCACTGATAGTCTGGTGGATCTTGATCAGGTGCCTACATCAAATATTGTGTCCATGTCTGGGAGTAATTTGAGGGAGAAAATAGTGACAGATGACTCTCATTAGTCAGAAAAATATAACAAATGTAAAAGTGACCAAAATCACTTGTACATCAAGTGATGTGATGAACAAGGAAAAAATCTAAATGCATAGTTCTAGGCAACTACAGTAATTCTTACGTCAGGTGACAAAATGTGGTCCACAATGTGTACCCAAACCTTTTTCTATCAATAGATAGATTATGAATGTTAATAACTGACTATGAAACCACAAATCTCAGAGAATCTTCCTGAAGGGCTGCAGCCATTTCTCTGGAGTGTTTCAATCTTAAAGGATTAATTGACATCATCCATGTTATTAATAGTATAAGAGTAAACCTCTAAGAAACAAATACAAACTTCTACAAAACAAATCTGGGAATAGAAATTAGAGAATTATGCTTAAAACTAGTAGTAGTTAAATAATAATAAATAGAAAAAAGCTAAGACTTTAAATTATTTGAAGGCAGAGATCATTTCTGGTCTACCTTTATTATCTCAGGACTTATCACAACAGTGGGCTTTATATTTAAGTCTTGATAAATAATTGAATAATACTCATTTCATCCTTGTCATTTGTTCTGTTTTTCTGTGAATAAAATTTAAACATGATGAATTCAGGTCATAAGAAGTAGTTTAGCAAAGTTTGAGTGCAAGCTATAGGAGGAGTATGGGAAAGTGATGAAAATAATAATGTCTGCAGATAAATTATTCTCTCTGGCTTTTTATGCCATGTCAAATAATTCAGACTTTTTCCTTTGAACAATGCAAACTTTTGAAGGGTTTTAAATTGGAGGTGACATGACCAATACTATGCTTTAGAAATAGCACCCTGTAGTGAGTATATAGAAGATGAATTTAAGCAGGGCAAGACTGATCAATTAGGAAGTTGTTGCATTTTTTAAGGAAAAAAAAGGTTTCGTGCAATAAGGCATTAACAGCACAAATGATTTAATAAGCAGGGAAGGAGAAGTTGGTCAGGCAGAGTCAGAATAACAATAACATAAATAATAAATGATATTTATTGATCATTTACTAGGAGCCAAACACTATTCAAAACACCTGGCCTGGGCGCGGTGGCTCACGCCTGTAATCCCAGCACTTTGGGAGGCCAAGGCGGGCGGATCACGAGGTCAGGAGATGGAGACCATGGTGAAACCCTGTCTCTGCTAAAAATACAAAAAATTATCCGGACGTGGTGGCAGGCGCAGTGGCGGGCACCTGTAGTCCCAGCTACTGGGGAGGCTGAGGCAGGAGAATGGCGTGAACTCGGGAGGCAGAGCTTGCAGTGAGCCGAGATCGCGCCACTGCACTCCAGCCTGGGCAACAGAGCGAGACTCCATCTCAAAAAAACAAACAAAACACCTGGCCTGTAGTAACTCATTTAAACTTCACAACAGTTCTATGGGAGAGGAATTATTATTATATCCCTATAAAGATGAGGAAATTCTACAGATTAGGTAACTTGCCAAAGGTCACACAGCTGGTAAGTGGCCGTAGTGGGATTCCGACACAGGATACTTGCCTCCAAGGCCTGCCTCCAAACTATTGCTTTATGACTTGTAGATTTCTAGGCTTACGTGACATGGCAGATAATCATGCTATTCCCACACACAATGGGAATATGCGAAATACATTTACAGCATGGTTTCCCAACCTTGGCATTATTGACACGTTGGGCTATTTTTTTAAAAATTATTTGAGGAAACTGTCCTGTGCATTGTAGGATGTTTCCCACCATCTCTGACCTCTATGCATTAGATGCCAGTAGCACATACCCCCACCCATAGTCAAGGCTATGTCTCTAGACATTGCCTAACGTCCCATGGGACCTCAATCATTCCCCTACTGAGAACCACTAATTTATTTTTTAAAAAAAGAAAAAACAATAAGTTCAGATTTTGTTACAGTGTCTTATAATGAGTTTTAGTTCCTTCATCTAGGTAAGTTGTGATGCCCAGCCAAAAGCTAACTTTATAAAATTAGAATTCAAGAGAGATTCTGAGTGGAGCCATACATCTAGCAAATCATGGTATAGTCAATAACTGGATGTGATTTTCAGGGACAATGTGAGATCAACAGAGGGCAAATATAAGCCTTAGAGGCACAAACATTTAGAAGATGAGAAGAAGAAGAATCCTAAAAAACAAAGGTGAGAAGATGTAGAAAGGAGAAGAAAATCAAGGGGAGGAGACAGTTTTTAACAATGTTGAATTTTGCAGAGATTAAGTAAATAAAGACTGAATAACACTAATTGGATTTAACAACTAGTATGATGCTGGTGGCTGCTACTGGGACCATTTATAATTTCTTCCTTGAAATTATATTCTTCTTTTTTTTTTCCCTCAATATTTCTTCTGTGACTTCATATACTCTATGCCTATACTCTAATTGGTCAGATCTCAAGGCCTTCAAGAATCAGCTAGTAGCTCTGCCCAGCTTCAGACTAGTCTTCATGACTAGCAAAGTCATGTGCTTTCAAGAATACTATTTCTGTTGGACAGATAATCTATGTCTAGCCCAAATGCTAATGAAAATTTGTGCTGGATATCAGATGGTCATTAGCCTGGATGATCATGTCCTTCTTGCATAGGGAGTTTGAAGATGAAATACAGAGAAAGAGATCAAGAGGCCAACAGAGAGGTGAGAGAGGCATCAGAATGGCTGAACAAGAAGGAAGAGCTGAGGCCTCATTCTTACAATATCCCCCAATTATATGAGATCATCTGGGCTCTATTTTTCTAACAATCTGAAAGACAAACACACACATACAAACTAGTTCCAGGAACGGGGCTGCAACAAGGGACCCTCAGGTGGAATGTGAACTGGTGGTGGCTTAAAGGCAGTTATAAGGTGGGAAGCAGTGAGAGCAATCACTTCTGTGAGTACTTATCTAAAAGTGATTGGTCTGACAGCTAAGACTGTAATACAAGTGTTAATAAATGCCATGTAACAGAAGTTGGGCAGAGGGTGGCATCTGTTTTGTGAGCTAATTTCCTATGGCTGACCTTACCCAGCAGGTTCACTGCCCTCAGGTCAGAAACTAGATAAGGGTATGCCATAGCACTTAGGGTCATTGAAAATAATACCATCCTGGAGTCATATCAACCTATGAGCCCATTATTAGCTGTGAAAAAGCAGGTAATTAAAAGCTTTTCCTCTTATTTCTGTGCACATTGCAAGTAAGATGCCTGGTGATTGATGCATAAAAGTTGTTCCTATGGTTTAAGGATGTATAGGTAGTGAAGTTATTTTATACATGCGTATGTATTTTGGTATAATTTTTTTTTAACTTTGAGTGACCTTTGTTGAGACAAAGGCCAATTCTGGTTCTAGATTTCACAGCTAGACAATGGAAGAAAACACAGGGCTATTGTACGACTGTGGCTTGTAGTCACATAGTATGCTAAGACCTGTTCTTGAAGCCATAATATCAGTTAACTTTAGAGCCTCTTGTTTGTAAAACCACATGATAGCTCCACAAAGTTGAATTTCTTCTAGAAACATGAAAAAAAAATCTAGGAGGTATGTGAGAAAACTTGGGTAGAAGTAGGTTGTCCCATGAACCCTATGGAAACCACAAACTGTTCACCACCCTTCAGGAAGATCCCCTGTGGAAACCCTCACACAGTATTCATCACCACTGTTTGTCACATTGCAATATGTAATCCATAAGAAAGGTGTGATTGCACATGAACCTGTGGTTTAGATGTAAATGGCATTAGAAAGTAATTTCACCCAGAATGACTTTCAGGAATAGGATGCACCTAGAGTTGGCAAATTATGGCCTGCTGGTGGACTGCCTGTTTTGGCAAATATATTTTTATTAAAATGCAGCTACGCTCATACATTTGCCTATTGTCCATGGCTGCTTTTCCACTACAGTAGCAGGGTTTAGTAGTTGCAACAGTGTCCAAATGGCCCTAAAGCATAAAACATTTGCCATCTGATCCTTTCAGAAGAAAGTCGTGACCCTTGGTGTAGACTAGAGATTTCTGACTGAAGCAGAAGAGAATAGACTTGTCTGTGTGCCCCAGGATTGGGAGATCTGGGAGTAATTTGTGCTAAAATGACTGGTTAATGAGGTTTTCACCAAAGACCCCACGTTTTACAGACCAGGACAGACATCTGCAGATCTAACTGCTTTATCTCTTGTCTAAACCTGGTCAGCCAGTTTTGGCCTGAGATGTCCCACATCAAAGAGCCAGGGAATCACTAATCCCTGGAATAATGTAGCCCAGACAGCTGTATGTTTTGTTTTGTTTGCTAAGATAACTAATTTTGCTCCAGGTGAATAACCATTAATGCAGAAAAAAAGAATTTCGTGGTAAAATAAGTTTGGGACATGTGGGCATGTTTAATTAAACAAAGTTAAACCAGTTATATATGCCATAATTTTTCAATCTTTAGTAGGCTAAAACGCCTTGTGAATCTATGCAAAGAGGAAAGAGGTTAAGATGTATTCAACACTTTCCTCACAGTATTTGTAAAACTTAAATTTCTTAGGTATGCACTTTGAGAATTCAAAGTGAAAGAAAGAATACAGACCTGTTTGGCACTCTCTTATCATAGGGTCTTTACATATATTGTTTCCTCTTGGAACATTCTCCCCACCCCCACCACCTCTATCACACACACTTTCCTTGTTAGCTCCAAATGATTAGCAAATTTTCAGTCCACACGCAATTCTGCCATGGCCATCCCCAAATTATGTCAGATCACCTATTTTACATGTCCATAAGATCTATAACTCACAGCCTTATCATTGGTATATATTTAAGTTTATTTGGATGATGAATTTATTAATGGCTTTCTTACTCAACAGAATCCCAACTTCATGGAGATCACCACCAAATTCCTATCACCCGTAACAGTGCCTAATAGCATGTGGTAAACGTTCAATAAACATTGATTGAATGCGTGAATGGGTCTATAATGTGCATTGAGCAACACAGTGCTGCGATTAGTCTCCATTGGAAGCTTGAGGACTCACTTAATTAAAAGCTGACTGACAAAAGATGATTCTGATAAATTAAAATCTTCCAATTCTGAGTTTTTCACAGCCAGGAAGGGATTTGTGTGTGTGTGTGTGTGTATGTGACCATAAAGCTACTCACCTTGAGTACAGGCTTACTCAAAGCAAGATAAAGAACTCTAATTGACCCAAGCTCCAGTGTAAGGCACTCATGACTTCTCTGCTTTAAGTATCTGAGGCAGACAGCCATGCTGGAGAGAGCATATGTATGTATCCTTAGAATGAGAACCATTGTGAAGTCTCCAGAATTTTGAATAAAGAACACAGTCCCTGAGGGGCCACTCTCCTTCTGAGAAACAGATCCTTCTGTGTTGATGAACTTCTGTGTGCCCTAAAACTAGACGGAGATGTGTATTATATGTATTTAAGGTACCTATGAAATATTTTTGTGAAAATGCCTAAGATCCATAGGTTTTAAACTTGGGAAGGCAGTCCCAGATGGAAAAATCTATTGTAAAGCCATGAGTGTGGATACAATTGCCAAGGAAGGCACAAGTAAATAAAATCGTAATAATAACAATAATAAAAGCAGAAGAACAACTCTAGAGAAGGTGACTTTGAGGGCAGGTGACAGAAAAGAAGATCGAATCCAAAAAGATCCAAAACAAATAAATAGGATTAGATGTTACTGTTTGTTAAAGCTAGCTGGTGGAAACGCAGATGTCTGTTACATTATTTCTTACACTTTTAGTTTGTTTCAAATATTCCAAAACAATGTTTGAAATCCCTGAGAAGTGACCAGAAAGTCAAGAAGTAAAGCAGGAGGAAGCTACTTACTTGAATCCAGGGAAGGATGGCATTTCATGTAGGCTGAGGTCAACGATAAAATGCAGGGGTCACGCAAGATAAAGATTGAAAACTGTCAGTTGTTTTGTCAATTGAAAGATTATTGTGACCTTACTGAGAACAGCTTCAGAAGATACGTGGGGCAGATGACAAATGTTATTTGGTGTAAGAGTAAAAAGAAGATGAAACAAGCTGACAACTAAAAGTTGTTATCCCACCTATCAATGAGTAGGGCAGTAGTTACATGCCATCATCAGGATTTAGGTCTTTTCATCTTTCTGTTACATCCTCATCATTTTGGATTTTGCCCTCAGGCTTGCCCCTTCATACTCCTAAATGGTTGCATCAACTTCAGGCATTTAGTCCTCCATCAACAGCATTCAGAAGCAGAAAAAAAGGCGGAGCAGCAGAATCAGGGGAAGATGTTTTCCTGCCTATTTCTTTTTGAAATGAGAAAATTTTTCCCAGTATCACTCAGGAAACTTCCCCTCATTCTTATTGGCCAAGATAGTATCATGTGCTCAGCCCTAGACCAATCATCAGTAAGGTAGTGGGTGAGACTACAACACAATTGAAGACTGCACTCCCGGAAACTACAGATGGGCGCCTTCCTGGAAAACGAGACAGCAAAAAATGAGCACCTGATAAAATGTGGGCTCTGTTATGCTTGCAAGAAGCAAGAGAGCGATCGTAAAGAACGGAGAAGTTCAGGAGGCGGAGCTTGCAGTGAGCTGAGATCGCGCCACTGCACTGCAGCCTGGATGACAGAGCGAGATTCCGTCTCAAAAAAAAGAAGGGAGAAGTTGAGTTAGACAGTTAAGGGTGTCGGCCACAGCGTATCATGGAAATATCTAGCAGACAGAGAGAGGTCGAGGTGCAGCAGGGAGAGAAGAGAAGGGCTGGCTGCAGGTCTCTGGTTAAGGAGAGGTGGAGCAAGGATGGCAGAACCAGGACACAGTTAAAGAGATCAGTCCTGGACACAAGGAAGTCCCAGTGCACTAAAAAGGGAGGAGGTTAGACAGAAAAGGGGAAAGTGAGCATAAAGGTCAGATACAGGTAACTTTTAAGAGTCCAGATGAGTTTGTTACAGGTGGAAGTCAGCAAATATAACAATGTGTGTAAACAGCACAAGCTGTAGGTTGCCAGAGCTTGATGGGACCACTGGGGAGAGTCCAGGTCTCACACAACTTGTAATTCCCAAACAATTAATGAGAGATAATTAACTCTAGATGGATTTGAGTTGACTGAATTAAATAGGATTATGGAAATATGAGATAAGAAAAGCATCTTCTGTGTCAATTTGGCCTTAAAACATCTTTATAGCTACATATGTATTTACATCATACTAATATATACAAATTTGCATGCTTATCAGCATAACATATGTTGTTACATGGGAAAAAAAACTTCACATAGAGCCTGTCATACAGTAGATCCTCAATAAATGTCCATTTCTGATTTGCATCCTACTTCTATACCGGGTCCATTAAAACGTCTAATCATATCCAACCCAATTTGTATACCTCCCCAGATTTGCTTGGCTCCATCTGTCTCCTGGGCACTTGATGGCTTGCTCTGTGGAGAGCCCCAGCCAGCTGGTTCCACTTAACCTGGATGTGGACTGGGCTCAGGCATGGCTTTCCCTGATGCTCTCCATAGCAAGTGGGAAGATGTAAACCCTCTACTGGCCTGACACCCAGTCTTAGATGAAGTGCAATACCCAAAGTCCTAGGGCCAGGCCTCCCTATTGTCTGCTAGGAGGCACTGGATAACACCACTAGAAGGGAGGGGGTCTTAAACATTCACAGCTCCTCAGAGTGTCTCAAAAGTGGGACTTGAGCTACAATAGCTCAGAGTGCTAACCAGCTGGGTTATATGGTTGAACATGGACCAGTGAGAACAGAACAGAAGGATCTGGGAGATAATTTATTTTCATTTTGCACATGGCCCACTGACTCTTCTCAAAGGCACAGTGGTTCTCTACAGCCTGTCCTGAAAGGCCCTAGGATCGATCAACCAGCTAACTGGGAAGCTGTTGCCATCTTGGTAATACAGAATGTTATATTTGCTTTCCTCCTTTTCTATCCTACTCCCCTTTTCTGCCTCTTCATGCTGTTCTGAGATTTCATACCAGCTCTGCCCCTCCCTTACATGGTTAACAAGTGAGCTTTTCTTCTCAGGCTCTGTTTTCTAGGGAACCCGAGCGAAGACCCAACAAACAGCTGGATTGCTGACCTGTTCAGCATACACATCAAGAGTGTGAAACAATAAGGCTGTCTGCCAATTCGCAAACACACAACTCCAACTGATGAAAACTGTTCAAATATCCCTTCAGCCCTTAAAAGAATATTGCACACTTAAAAGGAATAACATAATCATTTCAAAGCAGTCCATGAAATATACCTGGCAGAGGTCTGGCACAAACTAGGCACTCCGTAAATATTCATTAGGTGTATTATTCATAGATTTCCACCCAATTTCAGGGAGAACAAGAGGCAACATGGAGAGAAATAAAGCATTTGTTGTCCTTTGAGCATGTGCACATTCAGGAACAACTTAACATCCTCAATGAACTATAAGAAGTGTTTCTGGGCCGGACGCGGTGGCTCACGCCTGTAATCCCAACACTTTGGGAGGCCGAAGTGGGCAGATCACGAGGTGAGGAAATCAAGAGCATCCTGGCTAACATGGTGAAACCCTGCCTTTACTAAAAATACAAAAAATTAGCCGGGTGTGGTGTCAGGTGCCTGTAGTCCCAGCAACTCAGGAGGCTGAGGCAGGAGAATAGCATGAACCCGGGAGGGGGATCTTGCAGTGAGCCAAGACTGTGCCACTGCACTCCAGCCTGGGTGACAGAGCAAGACTCCGTCTCAAAAAGAAAAAAAAAAAAAAGAAATGTTTCTGGCTGGGCGCGGTGGCTCACGCCTGTAATCCCAGCACTTTAGAAGGCCGAGGCGGGCAGATCACGAGGTCAGGAGATCAAGACCATCCTGGCTAACATGGTGAAACCCCATCTCTACTAAAAATACAAAAAATTAGCCAGGTGTGGTGGCAGGCGCGTTGTAGTCCCAGCTACTCGGGAGGCTGGGGCGGGAGAATGGTGTAAACCTGGGAGGCGGAGCATGCAGTGAGCCAAGATCACTCCACCGCACTCCATCCAGCCTGGGCAGCAGAGCAAGACTCCATCTCAAAAAAAAAAAACAAAAAACAGTTTCTGTGTTCAGTACTAGATCACATGGTGGGGACTGGGTATGGCAATTAGACTATGAGTCTATGGATAGAGACTCAAACCTCAGAGAGAGTAGCCTAATCCAGTTTGGGTGTCAAACAGCACAGGCCACTGGAGATCAGCGAGCCAGACCACAGGTGGCTGCTGTCAGTTCAAAGGCAGATGTGCCAAGGATGAGAAGCTCCCATGTAATCCAGGACTTGTCAGCCCTCAGACAAGTCATCCATAAGTCCACCCTGCAGTCTGTGGTTGTATTGTGAATATATACTTGAGACTGTCATGTGTGTTATCTTGTACTTAATCCTACCAGTTGTGGAGTTAAAGCCTCAGTGCTGTAATAAATATTATACACAGAACCACCTCTAGTTTCAGTATGAAGGTGAGATGTGTGTACAATTCTAATTTACTCTAGAATTCTCAAAATGCAAGTTATTTGCATACAACTTCTAATACTTCACAATGGATAACAAAGTGTGTTTTCCTTAAACATGCTTTAATTACAAAATTAAATAACTGATGAGACCAATTCTAAACCTTTATAAAAGTTGAAACTTGAAAATCATCCTAAATGATATCTACCTTATTAGAGGTAGATTCTTTTTTTTTTTTTTTTTGAGATGCAGTCTCACTCTGTCGCCCAGGCTGGAGTGCAGCGGCGCAATCTTGGCTCACTACAAGCTCTGCCTCCCAGGTTCACGCCATTCTCCTGCCTCAGCCTCCCCAGTAGCTGGGACTACAGGCACCCGCCACCACGCCCGGCTAATTTTTGTTGTATTTTTTAGTAGAGACAGGGTTTCACCATGCTAGCCAGGATGGTCTCAATCTCCTGACCTCGTGATCCACCTGCCTCGGCCTCCCAAAGTCCTGGGATTACAGGAGTGAGCCACTGTGCCCGGCTGGTTATTCTTTTAAAACAACAGTTCAAACATATCTAACTGCTGACAGCATTTTTCCCAAAAAGCTGGTGAATAATAATTTAATGTTATAGTATCCTAAATAATAGTAATCACATGTGTTATATTCATTTTGCAAAAAAGGAGGCTGAGTCTTACAAGGTATAATTTTTTTTTTGCCTCAAATCGTAGAACATTACATGTTGAGCTAAGATTTTTATACCTTGTCAATTATTATTACCCCTATAACATACTCTGAGCAAAGGAGGATACTGTTTTAATATGTTCAATTTTAATTCATTTACTCATCAAATATTTATTTAGCACTTTCTACCTCTGAGTATTTTTCTGATACATACCATCACATGATGACATATTTCATAAAACTCAGAAATCTGCACCATTAACCTAGAATTAAGAAGACCAGGTGTTACTATTAATATTGTACCTTCTTATTCAGCACTTACTATGTGTTATCGAATGTACTACTGATATTAGACAACTTAACCCTCAGAATAAATTTACCTTATATAAATTTGAACCAGGGCTCTCAGAATTCAAGCCTCTGATTCCATTCATGACCTATTTTATAGTGGAGAAACTTAGAGCTAAAAAAAGGTATCATTTTTTGCAAGTCAAAACTTGAAAGAGTAAAGAATCAAACCCAAATTTTGTAGCTTCAGAACTTAGTATTTAATTTTAAAATGTTAGATTTAAAAACCCTCAAAAATAGGACTAAAGACCAAATTATAAACAGTAATAAAGAAAATAAAAAGCACTGCTATGATAAATAGATGTAGATACTTGTAATCTTTTATTGCAGTTGAATGAATGAATGAAGACACCACTATATTCTTTGAACATGAATTTCATTATTGAAAAGCTAATGCAGAATGGGGAAAGAACACTTTAGCTCACTCCCATTTTCTTGTTTTACTATTTCAGCCATAGTTCATTCATACCAGAATCAAGGTCATAAGCAATTTCTTCTAATAATGTATTCATTCAGATATTTTGAAAAAAAGAAATCATAATACACAAAAATCCTGAAAATGAGAAGATTAATATCACTCACTTTTTTTGTTTTCATTCCCAGAGTTTAAAGAGCTCAGAGTCACTTGCAAAATGGAAACCAACTGCTTAAAATTTTGATGCCATCTTAAAGAGTATCAAAGAAGATGCTAGGATTCAAAGCCTCCCTTTGAAGTAAAAAAAAAAAAAAAAAAAAAAACAACCCTCGAGAAGATTGGTTTTGTCTTGCATTAGTGATCTTTCTTAAAAGTTACTAAGGTCTAATTCTCTTTTCAGTCTAACATATAAGTGTGTGCTGCATACGGTTCAGAACCATATCACGTGCAAACCCTCTTGTGGGGACTTTACCAAATGCCGTCAATTGCATTTATGGGGGAAAAAAAAAATTCGTAAACAGAAAGAAACTTGAAGATCTTAACAAAAGTAGGATTATTTGAAAGTTATTGAGAAAGAGCTACCTCCTGATCTACTGAATATATTGATGAGGTGCTTCTTTGACTTTGTGCTCTTTCGGTGAAGAATCGGCATAGCTATTCCATTTTAATCTGATAGCCCCTTAAAGTTCAATGTTATAGTTACTAAAATATTTTCAAGCTCTACTATTCCAAATTATCCTGAAATCTCCTCTCATACACATGCTTAGTATAACTTCTAAACCCTGAATACGACATGTAAACTCCATTTTAATTTGATCCTTGTCTCCCTACCCTGTCTCACCCTTCACCACTTTCGTCTCCTTAAGTGTTTCCTTTCTCCAAGCTAAAGCTATAACTGTTATTTGCAGATGAGGAAATGCATCAGCTCTATTACCCTCTTGCATATATATATTTGCTCCTAGTGACTGTGCCTACACCTCTCCTTCCCTGGCCAATTCTGACTCCTACTCCACAAAAGGATGAGATGCCTTTCTGAATGTCTTTATAGTAAGTACTCTTTGCATATCTCCATGTATGCTCTAGCCACTGTGCTGACCAGTTTATGTGTATTCTCATATTTAATCTTCTGAACAACTCTAGGGAGTTGGTACTGTTATTATCTCAATTTTTCAGACTTAGTAACTAAGTACATTTCCGAAGGACTCACAAGTATTAAGCATTAGATATAAAATTCAAACCCAGATCTGACTGATTCCAGATCCTTTGCTCTTAACAAGTATGTTATTCCTAAATGTCATTATAATGTGTTGTGGTGCTGGCTGAAAATTCATTGCCCTCATCTTGAACACAATCATTCAACATATGTTCAATAAGACGTGTTCATTAGCACATTATGGAGAAAACTTTTCAAACACCTTGCTGAAAAAAAGACAGCTCATGCCAATAAAATTATTTTAGTCTACCAATAAAATGTTTTTATTTTTTATTATTTATTTATTTATTTATTTATTTATTTATTTATTTTTGAGACAGAGTCTCGCTCTGTTGCCCAGGCTGGAGTGCAGTGGCATGATCTCGGCTCACTGCAATCTGCGGCTCCTGGGTTCAAATGATTCTCCTGCCTCAGCCTCCCAAGTAGCTGGGATTACAGGTGCCCACCACCACGCCTGGCTACTTTTTGTATTTTCAGTAGAGATGGGTTTCGTCATGTTGGCCAGGTTGGTCTTGAACTCCTGACCTCAGGTGATCTGCCTGCCTCAGCCCCCCAAAGTGCTAGGATTACAGGTGTGAGCCACCGCGCCTGGCCAATAAAATGTTTTTATATACTCCTTATGGTTCCCAATTAATGCTTTCTTTTTCTGAAGAGATTAGTACCATTCAATTTAACAATGAAGAACAGAATTCTGCCAAATACCATCATCAAAGTTTGCAAGCTGTGGTTTCTACAGTTAACATTCTCATCCTAACACCCTTCTATCTTCTAAAAACTAGATCGTTTTCTTCCTTCCTTCCTCCCTTTTCCCCTCTCCTCCTTCCTTCCCTCTCCCTTTTCATTTCTCTCTCCCTCTTGTATCTCTCTTAATTGGGTCCTTTACCTTCCTGACCTCTCATAATTCCTAATAGATAATGTTTCTGTCATCCTATCATGTTTTCAGTATCCTAGCATGAAATGTGTTTCTCTAATTTGAATAATAAATTCACATGTTACAGTTGGATGTGCTCTTGCATGTTTGTCCCAGTGGTAAGTTTGATTTGCTTCCTTTGTGTTACTTCTCTCTTTGTCATTTGCATACCACTTTTCTTGATGTAGAATGTAGCAATTGGAATTGGATAGTCCTGTTGTTTTTCCTCAGCTTCCTGAAAAGAAACCTAACCATTTTTTGCTTAGCTCCTTCTACACCCAAATAAAAAAGTCATTTTAGTTGTAATTGGTATTTGGCAAGCTTTGTACCAATCTGTTTTGGGCACTTCTGATACCATTGTTTTATTTCCCAATCATATAACTTATTGAAAGAGATTAATCCATTTAAAGGACCCAGTATCTCTCAACTATCTTGTTAGACACACAGACAGGTCATTTCAGTCCTGGCTATAACACCCAGAGGTGCAGATGGCTACCGATTTTTCAGACTTACCTTAGCTATGCAGACTTTGTCCTGGAAGCACCAAAGACAACATGCCTACAGATTCACTTTATTACTGTTTTTGATGCCTTAGGCTTGATTCTTGAATTCTCATTTCATACCAGAATTTATTTACCAACATAAACATGCACATCTCAAAGTCTTCTCTTTATCAGGAAAGAGAGCAGCAAACCAATCTATAGAGTTCCCATTGGCCTTAAAATCAGAACACATCAGGAGTGCCTTGTTAGATGAATTTAGCAGCAGGGAAGCCTGCAGCTCATCAGCTTTCTGTTTCTCAAAAGTAGGTACTTACTGCAGTCAAGAGGAATTATTCCTGAGGATTTCTGGTCATGGGGATGTTTTCATTACCTTTAAAAAATGTCAGAGTAAGACAAAAGAAAAGTCTTTATATTTGTTTTGCTCTACAGTATTTCATTTGATTTAAATGCTCATTGATCTACTCTCAGATTGTATTAATTAGTATGTGAAAATTATGTTCAAATAAAATTCAAGTTAATCGTATTTTTATTCATTCACTAAATATACAAACATTGAGACAATCTACAGTGACCCTTATAAAAGACATGTAGGTTTCTGCCCTCAAGGAGGAGCCAACACAGTGATAAAGAAAGACATGTTAATGAAATATGATGAAGATTTTAATTGAAAGACTAGAGAAAGGACAGATGTGATCTTCCTAGAAGTGTTCAGGAAGACTTCATAGCAGAATGACATGGGAAAAGAGAAGGAAATTTACTGTGAGTGGGTACCTAAAACATTCTAGACCCTGAAAAAACACTAAACAAATGCCATCTTATTTAATCTTCAATATTCCTTTTATATGAACAATCTTTCCCCCATTTTTAGATGAGGGTAAGTCTCAACTTCCACATCTTGTGAGTGACAGAGGTGATACTCAAAATCTATCTGATTCCAAAGAAGATGAATTTCCCTACATTATGCTGCCTTTCAGGGATCATTTGAAGTATGTGGTAAGGGATAACTGGGCAATTTTTAAAAGAACATACCTCAAATGAGTTTTCCAGACAATTCTACCCAGAGAGACCAACATGATAAAAAGGAAAGTATGTAAAATATTACCAGAGAAAAATATCTTCTGATGTGAAGCATAAATAATGATAAATTTGCTCCCATCAAGATCTAAATGAGGAATAATTACCATTCTCTCTATGTTGTATACTTCTCCAAAAATCTCCTTATCTATTTCAAATTTTAAAGACATATCTATCATCCTAATGTTTCTAAGGATAAAAATAACAATAACAAATAATGGCACTTTTTTGCCCATCAATGATATACTGGTTAAAGAAAATGTGACACATATACACCATGGAATACTATGTAGCCATAAAAAGAATGAGTTCATGTCCTTTCCAGGGACATGGATGAAGCTGGAAACCATCATTCTCAGCAAACTAACACAGGAACAGAAAACCAAACACCACATGTTCTCACTCATAGGTATGTGGAAGTTGAACATTGAGAACACGTGGGCACAGGGAGGGGAACATCACACACTGGGACCTATTGGTAGTGGGGGGAAAGGGGAGAGGAAGCATTAGAACAAATATCTAATGCATGCAGGGCTTAAAACCCAGATGATGGGTTGACAGGTGCAGCAAACCACCATGGCACATGTATACCTGTGTAACAAACCTGCACGTTCTGCACATATATCCCAGAATTTAAAGCGTAATAAAAAAAAGAAAAAAATGGCATTTTTTAATGTGTCAGATACTCTCTAAAACCTGAACACATTAATTTCTTTATAAGCATCTTAATGAAGTATATATCATTATTTTTCCCATTTTAAAGATGAGAAAATTGATACATAGGAAATTAAGTAACTTACCCAGGGTTTTACAACTAGGAAGTAGTGGGATTGTGATTTGAATATAAACAATCTACTCTTTTTTTTTTTTTTTTTTTTTTTGAGATGGAGTCTCGCTCTGTCACCCAGGCTGGAGTGCAGTGGCCAGATCTCTGCTCACTGCAAGCTCCGCCTCCTGGGTTCATGTACAATCTACTCTTATCCACTGCACAGTAACGCATCCTCAGTTTTAGTCAACAATTCAAGTGTCTTAAGATTAAAACAGTTATTCATATGAGAAAAAAATTAAAATGGAACTATATATAAAAATATGGAATGCTGTGTAGATGTCAGAGTGGCTTGGCTTTATCATCACTGATTTCATCAACTGTGAGAGTTCATTCAAACTACGTTTTGCTAAGCAAAAACCACTCATTAACTGCTCCATTTTTTTCTCTACTTGTGCTTTTGTTTTATAGAATAATCTTTCAAAATTAAGATAGTTGTACTCACTAACTAGAAACATTCAAAAGCCACTTATAGAAATATAATCAAATGACATGTCAGACAATAGAGCATCTCAACTCTTTAAGACCTTTCTCAATTTCTTTGAGTGAGATACGTGTGAGTCATCAAAAATTAAATAGTCTAGGAGTCTGCTACTATTAAGGAGGAGTGAGCACCTAATATCAAACTTCCTGTATTCCTGCATATAATAACCCTACATTTGATGTGGGCGAGGGTGAGGAACAAAAGGGAAAAACAAACAAGCAGAAATAATCCAGACTCTGGAAAGTAAACAAAGCAGAGGTATTGGATAAGTGAGTTAAAATTTGGAGGAAGCCACTGGCATGGAGTGCCTTGTTTTTTGTAGCTTTGCCCTGAGGGCAGTCATAATTCTACCCATGGAGGGGAGTGGCTAAAACTCTGATATAAAACTGATCCTTTTTTGGCTGGAGGAGCTAGAGAAAGGGACATGTGGCAACCAGAGCCATCAGAAAGTAAGGGGGACCTAAGAAATAAGAAAGCCAGTGATCAAAGCTGTCTCTGACCACAAGTGGGAAGTTTAAGTCCAATGAAGTCAATTGCTTTTCAAAACAAAACAATAGCATTCTTTGAAGAAATGCAACAGAATCCAGAGACTCTAAAACATAACATGCTAAACATCCAGGACACCATGTGTAATTACTCTATACCCACAAAGCTAGGAAAATGTGACAATCTCAAGCAAAAAGAAAATAAGCAAAAGCCAATTCCAAGGTGATCCAAATGTTGAAATCATCAGGCAAAAACAGCTCAGCAACTATTATAAATGTGCTTATTGAGGTAGAAGAAAATATGCCTGTGATGGATGACAGAAAACTTTAGCATAGAAATACAAAACATAAAAATAAACCTAATGAAATGTTAGAACTGAAAAAATATATCTACCTCAACAATAGGAAAACATATAACCTTAATAGAAAATGGTCAAACACCTGAACTGACTCCTAGCCACAGAAGGAGTCAAGAAGATACACAGATGGCAGGCAAATAAGCATATAAAAAGACAGTTCACATCATGTGTAATCAAAGAAATGCAAATTAAAACAATGAGATACCATTACAAAACTGTTAGAATGGCCACAATTCAGTACACTGACAACACCAAATGCTGACAAGGATGCAGAGCAACAGGAACTCTAATTCATTACTAGTGTGAATGTGAAATGATATGGCTATTTTGGAAGACACTTTCCCAGAAAACTAAACATACTCTTACCATACAATCAAGCAATCACACTTTTTGGCATTTACCCAAACAAACTAAAAATTTATGTCCACATAAAAGCCTGAACATGCGTGTTTAAAGCAGCTTTATTCATAATTACCAAAACCTGGAAATAGCCAAGATATCCTTCAGGAGGTGAATGGATAAATAAACCGGTACATTGAGAATGAAATGTTATTCAGCACTAAAAAGAAATGATGTATCAAGCCATGAAAAGACAAAAAACCTTAATGCATGTTACTAATCAAAAGAAGACAATCTAGAAAGGCTTCCATCAATATGATTCCAGCTATATTACATTCTGAAAAGGACAAAACTGAAAACTGAAAAAGATTAGTGGTTACTAAGGGTTAGGGAGGAAAGGGGAATCAGTATACAGAGCATAAAAGATTTTTAGGACAGTGAAATTATTCCATATGACACTATAACTTGGAAACATGTCATTATACATTCTTTAAAACCCATAGAATGCATAACATCAAGAGGGAACCCCAATGTAAGCTATGGACTTTGGGTGATGATGTGTCACTCAATGTAGATTTATCAACTGTAATAAATGTACTACTCAGGTGCAGTGTGCTGATAGTGTGGGAAGCTATGAACGTGTAGGGGTAGGAAGTATATGGGAACTATATATTTCTTCTCAAATTTTATCTGAGCCTAAATCCACTCCAAAAAAATATATTGAGTAGGAAAAATTATACAATATCAAATAAAAAATTTACTGCATGCCCTAATACTAGAATGCAGAGACAAAAAAGAATTATTGATCTTGAAGATAGATTAACAGAAATGATCCAGTCTAAAGAAGAGATTTAAAATAAAAACAGAAAAATGTATAACGTATTGGTACTTGGAGTTACAGAAGAAGAGGAGAGAGAGAACAATGCAGAAAATATTTGAAGAAACAAAGGCTGAAAATTCAAATTTGGTAAAAGCCATAAATTTCCAGATTCAAGAAGCTCAGAGTTCCCACAAAAGAAAAATTATACCTAGACAAATTATGTCAGACTCTTGAAACTAAATATAATGAAAATTATCTTGAAAGCAATGAAATTAACATGACACATTACATACAAGGAGATACCAATTCAATGACTACTGATTTCTCATCAGAAGCTGCGGAGGGCAGAAAAGTGCCAAATAGGGAAGAAAAAATAAAAAGCTCAAAGGGGAATTTTGCATCTAGCAAAAATAGCTTTGAGGAACAAAGACTAAATGCAGACATTATGAGATAAAAAAAATTGAAGAGAATATGTTGGGCCCAGACCTACACCAAGAGAAATGCTGAAGAAGTTTCTTAAGGTTAAAGGGAGGTAATATCAAAAGAAAAGTGGATCTTCAGGAATAAGTAAAGAACAGTAGAAATGGTAAGTATCTGATAGAATATAAGTGATTAATTTTTTCACTTTAAAAAAATATAATATATGACTATTTGAAATAAAAATTATAGTGTTTGGTGGAGTTTATAATATATGTAGATGCAATTCATATGACAGTGATAGCATGCAGGACAGTACAGGAAAAGATAAATGTACTTATACAGTTGTAAAATTTCTTTTATGTAAAGTAGAAAATATTATCTTGAAATAAAGTTTTAAAAATTATGAATATATATTTTAAATTCTAGTAAACCCCCTAAAATGGAGAGTTATGGGTAAAAAGCCAAAAGTTAAATTATATAAAATTATAAAGGTATTGAAACGATCCAAAGAAAAGGCAAAGAAAAAGAGACCAAAAAAGAGGAAACAAAGCAAATAATAAAGTGATAAACATCAATCCAGCCACATTAAACTGCATTAAGTAATAACATAGCCTTAAAAATGTTAATCAATTACAAATAACAAAATTTTGCAGTGGAAAAACCCAGCAAACACTTAGCTAATCAAGTGATCAAGTTAATATTACAACATCATGTACCCCTGATACCTGCAAAGAACAAGTCAACTTTTTGTACAAAATACGGAACCTCAATTTAATAATGAGGAAACATCAGACAAATCCAAATTGAGGGGCTCTTGCAGAATAGTTCACTAATACTCATCAAAATTAATAGGCCACGAGAAACAAGGAAAGACTACAAAACTCACTGACTGGAGTACACAAAAGGAATTAACAACTAAATGTAATGAAGGATTACTGACCAAATCCTGGAACAAAAAAACACAACCAGCAATAAAGCTTCTGAGACCGAATAAAGTTTACAGGTTAGTTGAGTGTTACATCCATGTTAGTTTCTTAGTTTTTATAATATTATGTATACATATGTTAACATTAGCAGAATCCGGGTGAAGACTACATGGGAAATCACTGAACCACTTTTCCACTTTTAAATTAAAATTATTTAGAAATAAAAAATTTTAAAGTATTAACGGATTAAACACTAATTAAAAAGCAGATATTATCAGAATGAATAAAAAAGCAACAATATGCTGCTTACAAAAGACATACTTTAAAGTTTTGTGTGTTATTTAAAAAAGATACACATGCAAATAATATAAAAAGGCAGAAAAATATCAATATCAGATAAATTTACAAAGTATTAACAAAGATAAAGAGAAATATTTCATAATGATAAAAATAATTTCAATGACTGTAATTGTTTATTACTAACATAAACTCAAAATAAGTAAATTTATCCACATCTTAGTACACAATGTTAATATGCAAAACTCAACTGTATTTTAATATACTGCCAATGAACCACTGGAAAATAAAATTTAAAAAATTATTTACAATCACATGAAATATAACATAATTAGCAATAATTAGAAACAATTTTAACAAAATATGTACACTATCTCTTCACTCAAAACTATGGAACATTGCTGAGAGAAAATATACAATATCTGAATAAAATAAAAGAGAAACTATATTCATGGATTTAAAAAACTCAGTATTTTTAAGATATCAGTTCTCCATAAATTGATCTACAGTTAAACATTATGCCAATGAAAATTACAACAGGTTGTTTAGTAGAAACTAAGAAGCTGATTATAAAGTTTATGTGGAAATGCAAATGGCCTACAATAGCCAAAACGATTTTTTTAAAAGAAGAAAATTGGAGGACTTATTTGACTGATTTGAAGGCTCACTGCAAAGCTACACTAAACAAGACCGTGTGATATTGGCAAAAGAATAGTTTTTGTTTGTTTGTTTGTTTGTTTGTTTTTTAAGGAAAGGTTGGGAAGGGAATGAGGGATAAAAGACCACAAATTGGGTACAGTGTATACTTCTCGGGCAACGGGTGCACCAAAATCTCACAAATCACCACTGAAGAACTTACTCATGTAACCAAACACTACCTGTTCCCCAATAACCCATGGAAATAAAAAAAAAGTAACTAAAAAAAGAAGTATTTGTTTTAAAAAAGAAGATAATAGAGCAGCAGTTCTCAAATTCTGTTCCACGATTTAATTAAAACTATTTTTCTAATAATGGTAAGATACTAATTGCCTTTTCACTCTCACACTCTCATAAGTTTACAGTGGAATTTTCCAGAAGGTAAATGATCTGTAAAATCTCAACAGATTTAATGTAGAAACAGACATTAAAGTATTTTTTAGTGTAAAACAATGCTCTTTTTCTCATTAACTTTTCATTCTGAAATATATAAATATTTTTACAAAGTTATGTTTTTTATGTTAACATGTTTTGGGCTTATTATTGATTTCTATGCAAATTAATAGATATTTATTATAGAGCTCTCATTGAGATGTACAAGGAGATTAATGTTGTGCTCATGCTTACTAACACAACATCCACTCTGCAACCTATGGATCAAGAAGGAGTCATTTCAACTTTCAAGTTTTACTGTTTAGGAAAGACATTTCATAGAGCTATAGCTGCCACAGATACTGATTCTTCTGATGGATCTAGCCAAAGTAAATTGAAAACCTCTGGAAAGAATTCACCATTCTAGATGCTACTAAGAGCATTCATGATTTATGAATGGAAGTGAAAATATCAATATTAGCTGGACTTTGAAAGAAGTTGATTGCAATCCCCATGGATGACTTTGAAGAGTTCAAGATTTAAGTGGAGGAAGTAACTGCCAATGTGGTAGAAATGGCAAGAAAACTAGAATTAGAAATGAAATCTGAAGGTGAGACTGAATTGCTGCAATCTCATTATAAAACTTTAAAAGATTAGGTGTTGATTTTTAATAGAGGAGCAAAGAAAGTGGTTTCTTAAGATGGAATCTACTTTTGGTGAAGACGCTGTGAACATTGTGGAAATCAAAACAAAGAATTTAAAATATTCCATAAACTTGGTTGATAAAGCAATGGCAGGGTTTGAGAGGATTGACTCCAATTTTGAAAAAAATTCTTCTCTCAGTAAAATGCTATCAAACAACATCACATGCTACAGAACAATCTTCTGTGATAGAAAGAGCCAATAAATGCTGCAAACTTCTCTATTGTCTTGTTTTAAAGAAGTTGCCATAGTCATGCCAGCCTTCAGCAACTACTACCCTGATCAGTTAGCAGCCATCCATCAACATTAAGGCATGATCCTCCACCAGCAAAAAGATTATGACTTGTTGAAGACTCATAATCATTAGCATTTTGAGCAATAAAATATTTTAAATTAAGGTATGTACATTGATTTTTTTAGACAATGTTATTGCACACTTAATAGACTATAATATAGTGTAAGCCTAATTTCTATGTGCACTGGGAAACCAAAAAAACATCATTGACTCACTTTATTGCGTATTTGCTTTTGTGAGGTGGTCTGGAACTCAACCTGTAATATCTGAGGTATGCCTGTAATTTGAATGGATCATAGACCTGAACATAAAAAGACAACAATGATAAATATTCTAGAAGCAAGCATTTTAAAGATATGTGCCAGCTGGGGAGGCAAAGATATCTTAGGGAGGACACAGAGAATACAAATCATAAAACACAAAAACGATAAACTTTATTAAAATTAAAAAGTGTTGCTCTTTGAAAACTACTTTTACAAAAATAAAAAGGCAAGTCACAGAATGGAAGAAAATTATGCAATACATATATTTGACATGGAACTTATATCCAGATTACAAAAAAATTTACAACTCAATAATAAGATAACAGCTCAATAAAAATAAGCAAAATATTTAATAATACTTTACAACTGAAACTATTGAGTAACTAATAAGTGCAAGAAAAAATGCTCACCATCATTATTCATCAGAGAAAGGCAAATTAAAGCTGAACTACCACTTTACATTCATGAAAATGGCTAAATTCAAAATTTACCCAAAATCCCAAGTGTTGGTAAGGATATGCAGCAACTAGAACTCTATACTACTGGTGGGAATTTAATGTGGCATAACCCACTTTGGAAAAATGTTTGTCAGTTTCTTGGAGTTCAACATATTCATACCATTTGACCCAGCTATTCCACTCAGGTATTTTCACAAAGAAATAAAAACATGTTTACACGAAGTCTTATGCACAAATATTAATGGCATCTTTATTAACAATATTCAAAAACCACAAACAACCCAACTGTCAATCAACAGCTGAGTGGTTAGGCAAAATGTGATTTCAAACAATGAAATACTACTCAGCAATAAAAAAGAAAGGAACTATTTATATATACAAGAGATTGAATCAACCCCAAATCACTATCTTGGGTGAAAAAGCCAAAGGGTGTATATTGCATGAATCCACTTACATAAAATTATTTGAAGTGCTAACTAATCTACAGGGATAAAAGAAAAAAAAAAAAAACAATGCTTGCCTGGAGCAGTGGGTAGCAAAAGAAATATTCTGCAATGGGACAACAGGATACAAGGAACAGCATGGGGATAATGAAAATGTTCTGTACTTGACTATGGAGGTGAGTTCTTGGGTGTGTACCACTGTCAAAACTGATAGAATTAGATGCAGTGCATTGCATGTAAATTGACATAAATTCCAAAAAATTAAAAAATCCATAAGTGTGACATCTAAATAATTTCTAAACTAACATTTATTTGTACATACACATTGGTTAAAGCTACATATGCATGCCATCAGTCAATTTACTCATTCAACACATGAGTCTTAATGTGGAATGTATTGAAAGAAAAATAAAATCTGGACTATTTATATTCTAAAACTGGGAAGAATGACACAGACAAGATGAGGCCTTATTAAGGCAGTATGTTGAGAGAGGATAGCTTATCCTATTATTTTTCTATGCAATGCTAGGACTGTAATTATAATTATCCAGTGGTCTCCACCAAGTTCAGATACTTCTGGGTTTTTTTTAACCATTCTTAATAGATTATGTTAATTCAGAACTACACAATGCAGAAAAGTGGATTAGTTGAGAATTTTTTTAAAAAGTCAGTCACATTGTGAAATGAATTAAGTACATTTACCTAAGAGTCAACTCAGGCAAACATACCAATTATTATTACATGCAATCTCATGATAAAGCTTTAAAAGATTCGGTGTTGCTTCTATAAGCAACAACTATATATATATATATATTTATATATTTATAATAAGAAACAATCTTCATAAAAAGAATTTATAAGCCAATCAATCAGTCATTAATTTATTAGAAGAAAGTCTCTCTCCCTTTTCTCTTTAGTTTATCATTCTGTTATTTTGCCTAGATCTTGATTGGTGGTTGAACCACTCATAAGAGAAAGTATCAGGTCTACAGACAATATTTCACTCACAGCAGCATGAATAGTGCAGAAAATCAGAATTTTCTTGGAGAGTGTCGAAGGGGTCACCAGGATGAGAAAAGTCCATCAGGGGTCACTACTATGAGAAAAGAACATCAGTGATGAAAGAATGAGAACAGACAACAGTGGTCTGGCCTGTGTATTGAGTGAAAGGTAGATGAACAGAATCAATTCAACATCTAACCCTCAAAGAATAATCATTGGGACACCTTTTTACAGAGATCAAACTGCTCATACTATGGGCCACGTAGCTCAAGGAAAATGCCATATTAGAGTTGAGAACCTGATTCTCCTTTGTTTTTGCATATCCTTTTTGGTATTCCTTGCTGTGTATGGCCCCAGTAAATGAGTTCTTCTGTTTAACCAAGTATTACATAAATTGCAGAGACATTTTACTTTGCAGTTCCTCAAAGTTCAACTAAGTCTTAATCAATTAAAATGTTTAGTTCTCACTACTGCTATTTTTATTCACCTTTTTTAATCTTTTTTTTATATTATACTTTAAATTCTGGGATACATGTGCAGTACGTGCAGATTTGTTACATAGGTATACACATGCCATGGTGGTTTGCTGCAACCATCAACCCAACATCCACATTAGGCATTTCTCCTAATGCTATCCCTCCCCTAGACCTCCAACCCCAACCGGTCCCAGTGTGTGATGTTCCCCTTCCTGTGTCCACGTGTTCTTTGTTCAACTCCCACTTATGAGTGAGAATATGCGGTTTTTGGTTTTCTGTTCCTGTGTTAATTTGCTGAGAATGATGGTTTCCAGCTTCATCCATGTCCCTGCAAAGGACATGAACTCATCCTTTTTTAGGGCTATATAGTATTCCATAGTGTATATGTGCCACACTTTCTTTATCCTGTCTATCATTGATGGGCATTTGGGTTGCTTCCCAGTCTTTGCGATTGTGAATAGTGCTGCAGTAAACATACATGTGCATGTGTCTTTATAGTGGAATGATTTATAATCCTTTGGGTATATATCCAGGAATGAGATTTCTGGGTCAAATGGTATTTCTGGTTCTAGATCCTTGAGGAATCACCACACTGTCTTCCACAATGGTTGAACTAATTTACACTCCCACCAACAGTGTAAAAGCATTCCTATTTCTCCACATCCTCTCCAGCATCTATTGTTTCCTGACTTTTTAATGATCACCATTCTAATTGGCGTGAGATGGTATCTCATCGTGGTTTTGATTTGCATTACTCTAATGACGAGTGATGATGAACTTTTTTTTCATGTTTGTTGGCCACATAAATGTCTTCTTTTGAGAAGTGTCTGTTCATATCCTTCACCCACTTTTTGATGGGGTTGTTTGTTTGTTTCTTGTAAATTTGTTTAAGTTCCTTGTCGACTCTGGATATTAGCCCTTTTTCAGATGGATAGATTGTAAAAATTTTCTCCAATTCTTTGGGTTGCCTGTTAACTCTGATGATAGTTTCTTTTGCTGTGCAGAAGCTCTTTAATTTAGTTAGATCCCATTTGTCAACTTTGGCTTTTGTTGCCATTGCTTTTAGTGTTTTAGTCATGAAGTTTTTGCCC
The DNA here is from genome assembly GCF_009828535.3 of Hylobates moloch. Taxonomy (NCBI): domain Eukaryota; kingdom Metazoa; phylum Chordata; class Mammalia; order Primates; family Hylobatidae; genus Hylobates; species Hylobates moloch. The sequence goes on along the minus strand of NW_026652277.1, from coordinate 115,549,359 downwards.
ACGCCTATGTCCTGACTAGTATTGCCTAGGTTTTCTTTTAGGGTTTTTATAGTTTTAGGCTTTACATTTAAGTCTTTAATCCATCTTGAGTTAACTTTTGTATAAGGTGTAAGGAAGGAGTTCAGTTTCAGTTTTCTGCATATGTCTACCCATTCTTCCCAACACCATTTATTCAACAGGGAATCCTTTCCCCACTGCTTTTGTCAGGTTTGTCAAAGATCAGATGGTTGTACATGTGTGGCATTATTTCCGAGGCCTCTGTTCTGTTCCATTTTTTCTATATATCTGTTTTGGTACCAGTACCATGCTGTTTTGGTTACTATAGTCTTGTAGTATAGTTTGAAGCCAGGTAGTGTCATGCCTCCAGCTTTGTTCTTTTTGCTTAGGATTGTCTTGGCTATATGGGTTCTTTTTTGGTTCCATATGAAATATAAAGTAGTTTTTTTCTAATTCTGTGAAGAAAGTCAATGGTAGCTTGATGGGGATAGCATTGAATCTATAAATTACTTTGGGTAGTATGGCCATTTTCATGATGCTGATTCTTTCTATCCATGAGCATGGTATGTTTTTCGATTTGTTTGTGTCCTCTCTTATTTCCTTGAGCTGTGGTTTGTAGTTCTCCTTGAAGAGGTCCTTCAAATCCCTTGTAAGTTGTATTCCTAGATATTTCATTCTCTTTGTAGCAATTGTTAATGGGAGTTCACTCCAGATTTTTGGTGTATAGGAATGCTTGTGATTTTTGCACATTGATTTTGTATCCTGAGACTTTGTTGAAGTTGCTCATCAGCTTAAGGAGATTTTGAGCTGAGATGATGGGGTTTTCTAAATATACAACCACATCATCTGCAAACAGAGTCAATTTGACTCCCTCTCTTCCTATTTGAATACCATTTATTTCTTTCTCTTGCCTGATTGCCCTGGTCAGAACTTCCAATACCATTTTGAATAGAAGTGGTGAGAGAGGGCATCCTTGTCTTGTGCTGGTTTTCAAAAGGAATGCTTCCAGCTTTTGCCCATTCATTTTGATATTAGTTGTGGGTTTGTAATAAATAGCTCCTATTATTTTGAGATACATTCCACCAATACCTAGTTTATTGAGAATTTTTAGCATGAAAGGGTGTTGAATTTTATCCAAGGACTTTTCTGAATCTATTGAGATAATCATGCGGTTTTTGTCATTGGTTCTGTTTATATGATGGAATAAGTTTATTGATTTGTGTATGTTGAACCAGCCTTGCATCCTAGGGATGAAGCTGACTTGATTGTGGTGGATAAGCTTTATGATGAGCTGCTGGATTTGGTTTGCCAGTATTTTAGTGAGGATTTTTGCATTGATGTTCATCAGGGATACTGGCATGAAATTTTCCTTTTTTGTTGTGTCTCTGCCAGGTTTTGGTATCAGAATAATGCTGGCCTCATAAAATGAGTTAGGGAGGAGTCCCTCTTTTTCTATTGTTTGGAATAATTTCAGAAGGAATGGTTCCAGCTCCTCTTTGTACCTCTGGTAGAATTAGGCTGTGAATCCATCTGGTCCTGGGCATGTTTTGGTTGGTAGGCTATTAATTACTGCCTCAATTTCAGAACTTGTTATTGGTCTATTCAGGGATTTGACATCTATTAACCTTAAATGTAAATGGGCTAAGTGCTCCAATTAAAAGACACAGACTGGATAAAGAGTCAAGACCCATCGGTGTGCTGTATTCCAGAGACCCAGCTCATGTGCAAAGACACACATAGGCTCAAAATAAAGGGATGGAGGAAGATTTACCAAGCAATTGGAGAGCAAAAAAAAGCAAGGGTTGCAATCCTCATCTCTGATAAAACAGACTTTAAACCAACAAACAGCAAAAAAGACAAAGAAGAGTGTTACATAATGGTAAAAGGATCAATGCAACAAGAAGAGCTAACTATTCTAAATATATATACATCCAATACAGGAGCACCCAGATTCATAAAGCAAGCTCTTAGAGACCTACAAAGAGTAGTAGACTTCCACACAATAATAGTGGGAGACTTTAACACCCCACTGTTAATATTAGACAGATCAACAAGACAGAAAATTAACAAGGATATTCAGGACTTGAACTCAGCTCTGGACCAAGCAGACCTAATAGACATCTACAGAACTCTCCACCCCAAATCAACAGAATATACATTCTTCTCAGCACCACATCACACTTATTCTAAAATTGACCACATAATTGGAAGTAAAACACTCCTCAGCAAATGCAGAAGAATGGAAATCATAGCAAACAGTCTCGCAGACTACAGTGCCATCAAATTATAACTCAGGATTAAGAAACTCACTCAAAACTGCACAACTACATGGAAACTGAACAACCTGCTCCTGAACGACTACTGGGTATATAATGAAACTAAGGCAGAAATAAGTAAGTTCTTTGAAACCAATGAGAACAAAGACACAACATACCAGGATTTCTGGGACACAGGAAAAGCAGTGTTAAGAGGGAAATGTATAGCACTAAATGCCCACAGGAGAAATCAGGAAAGATCTAAAATTGACACCCTAAGATCAGAATTAAAAGAACTAGAGAAGCAAGAGAAACAAATTCAAAAGCTAGCAGAAGACAAGAGGTAACTAAGATCAGAGCAGAACTGAAGGAGATAGAGATAGGAAAAACCCTTCAAAAAATCAATGAATCCAGGAGCTGGTTTTTTGAAAAGATTAACAAAATAGATAGACTGTTAGCCAGACTAGTAAAGAAGAAAAGAGAGAAGAATCAAATAGACACAATAAAAAAAAATAAAGGGGAGATCACCACTGATCCCACAGAAATACAAACTACCATCAGAGAATACTGTAAACACCTGTACACAAATAAACTAGAAAATCCAGGAGAAATGGATAAATTCCTGGACACATACACCCTCCCAAGACTAAACCAGGAAGAAGTTTATTCACCTATTAAACATGTCCAATTTGTCTCTTTAGTAGAAGGGACAAGAGAATCAGTTTAACTTTGTCAGCTCTGCAAGTCTGAATTGATCGGAGTAAGGAATTGCTGCCAAGAGCAGTGGATGTCTCCATATTCAGAGCTGTGCACAAGAAATAAAGAGTGGAGTAGAGAGGGCTGTCTGGCCAGGCACAGTGGCTTATGCTTGTAATCCCAGCACTTTGAGAGGCCGAGGTAGGTGGATCACCTGAGGTCAGGGGTTTGAAATCAGCCTGGCCAACATGGTGAAATACAAAATTAGCTGGGAGTGGTGGTGCATGCCTGTAATCCCAGCTAGTTGGGAGCGTGAGGCAGAATAGCTTGAACCTGGTAGGCAAAGGTTGCAGTGAGCTGAGATCGCACCACTGCACTCCAGCCTGGGCAACAAGAGTGAAACTCCATCTCAAAGAAAAAAAAAGAAAAAGACCAGGAAAGAGAGTACAACTAGGTCATCATAACAAGAAGGAGGTCCATAAACAGAAAGGAGCTGGAATCCAAAGCCATTGGATCTGAATATCTGAGATTAGGTGGTGGGTCATTTCAGTACAGTGCCAGATTAGTACCTGAAATTGGATTTGTCACTTCCTGCATGAGGCAAGACAGTGTGTCAGGGACACTAAAACAGCCAGCAGTAGAGATCACTGCAATATTGAAAATTATGGAGATCTTATTCCCTTCAGTGTACATTCTGTAAATGTCAGCTGTACCCACTGCTTTCTCTTTTTTGCCCTCTGTCTACCTGCCCTGAACATCACTGACAGTTAAAGATGAAAGGTGTAGAGATTTATCTGGCTTTTAGCTGGAGAAAGGAAAATCTCCAGGCCAGGAATTATTTGGAAATGCCTCCCCCACAGTATAAGTATAATTAACTCTGTGATACTACCATGCTGTTACCTGTTACATCAATCATCCTTCACAGCTACAGTAAAACATGGTTGTGTATTTTATTATCTCGTATCTTTTCTGTGTAGACTTCACCATAATTTGGTGATGCTCTGCCAGTGTTAACACATTGCTCCTTAAAATGTCCTGAAAAATTATTTTCAAAATATGAACTCCCTTACCCAAGTTTAAAGACACTGAGTGCCTGGTTTCGTTATTGGAGTTGTGATCATTAGTATAATCATTTAGTATGAGGAACAAGGTATAGCTAAAATTTTTCTTCTCGTGCTTCAGTTTTTCTCTTACCTTATTCAAAGCATCCTATTCAAAGCATAAAGTAGAGGCAATAATAAAACAATAGAGTTTTTTTCCCCAGGAATTGAGTTCTCACCTCTGAATGGTTGACAAGTGACTTTGGGAAAATGACTTGGCCTCTTTCTGTATCCTTTTGTTAACTGGAGGTAATAATATCCAATCTACCTATTTCACAGTATTCATATGAGGATATCAGAAAGTAGAGATGAACATACTTTGAGAACCTGAAAATATGAGAATAAGATATTATAAAATAAAATTTAAAATTGTAACAGTGAATCTGGTAGAGTTCACATTACCTGAATCATTAGCAAGTTAAACACATGTATTGCTCATGTTTAACTTATTCTAAAATTACTTAGGAGATAATATATGTCCTCTGATTATATTTGACATTATTTTTAAACGATACTCTCCAAAATGTAATAACTTATCTCAAGTATGATTATTCCTTACACGGAGTAGAAAATGATTCATATTTATCTCACCTGCTAAAAATTTTATTAATTTTTAACACAGTGTACCAAAACAAAACATCCTGGTTTGTAAAAACCAAGGTATATTTAAATACAGGGATCTAAACTATAAGAGTTACCAGTTGATGCTACTTGGCTGAGATTTCTGCCATTATCTAGTAAGCCAGTCCTGTAAAGATCATGTCACTCTTGTGTCACTATCTTAGAGGATTGAGACAGGCAGAATGATTTAAATCAATATAATTACTGCACTAGGGTTCAAAGAAAGCATGTCTTGTGCCTCCCAGGACATGTACTCAGAGCATGTCTGAGGAGGAGATGAAATTTGGTCAGCCTTGCTGACAGGCTACACTTTGGTTGACTCTTTAATCAGTGTTTTTGTTTTGCATTTTCTTTGATTAATTTAAGGAGGAAGAGAGGAAAGAGAAAGACATCTTTTTCTTCTGTGTGTGTGTGTGTGTGTGTGTGTGTGTGTGTGTGTGTGTGGTTCTCACTCCCGTTGCCCAGGCTGGAGTGCAGTAGGGCACCATCTCAGCTTTCTGCAACCTCCACTTCCCTGGCTCAGGTGATTCTCCCACCTCAGCCTCCCGAGTAGTTGGTACTACAAGCATGCACCACCACGCCTGGTTAATTTTTTGTATTTTTGGTAAAGACAGGGTTTCACCATGTTGCCAGGCTGGGCTTTTGTTCTTTGCATCAACAATTTGATTATGAATAATTTAGTAGAAATAATATTCTGTGATTAGTTTTATCCCATGTATGATTTTAGTATTTTTATTTTCTGTGAATATTTGAATAAAAACATCCCATGTAAACCTTCATTCTACTGTTTTCTCTCTTCTACACTCTCTTCCTTTTATCCTACCCCAATCATGTTAGGGCAGCATCATGGGTTGAGAGCAGTACTGCTGTTAGCCTGGAAGCCCCTGGATGAGTTCTGATTTGTGTGTTCTTGGGAAAGTCGTTGATCTTTTATGGGTGAAAAATGATGTTGCATGTGCCAACGTCAAAGGTCCTCTCTAGCTCTAAACAGAGTCAACTTATTTTTTTAAATCAATCCATGTGATGATTCTCTTTTGGAAATATCACTATTCCTCTGATTGTGTCAATTAACACTCCTCCAGTAAAGTTTTTGTGTGTCTTAAGAAATGTAGTCAAAATACAGCTGAGTGTCCACGGAAGGCTTAGCTAAAGAAAAACTGAAAATTCAATATTTATGAGGAAAAACACTTACTAGTGGCATGTAAATTGATACAAAATCACTTGATTGAGATGAAAAGCTCATTACTTTTTTTCAAACATTAAATGTGCGGGAATCTGATTAGTGATTTATTATCGAGAAGCTGAGGCTCAATGTATATAATATTTATCTTTACAATAATATTTCGGGGACTCCAGTAAGTCATCAAATGCAACCCACAATATATTTTATAATTCCATCATTAGCTCACTGAATAATATCTTTTGTAATTTAGCTTAACAAGCACATTTGTGAAGTATCATGTAGCCTTCCAATGCTCCAAGTAGAAGAACCCTCTCAAGGTAGATTTTCTGGGTTGTGAAGGCTCTCCATGTGGCTCCCCGACAGATTATAGGGCTCCTTTATAGGTTAAAATGTGCAGTGATCCTGGTATCTGCAAAAGTAAAATATCACATATCACAGTACTCTAGGTACACTGTCACCGTCTCCTAGTTGCCTTTGCCCTGCTTTCCATTTAGTTATCTCTGGCTTTCTAGAGCTCTTGAACTTGAAAAAGGTTAGACAGCACACCGCTGGAGCAGTCTGTGAGCATCAGCAGATTTAGCTTGTAATTTCATTGATCTATATGGGCTCACTGTTTGCAAACCAGCTGCTGCACTGTTTCCCTACAGTTACTGATCTCAGTAGCATTGATTTTTTTCCCCCTTACATTAACATAGCATTACTCCTTTAATGGGCAATAAATGACTGGATGTAAATACAATCAGGGCTGCAACAACAAAAGGAAACCATCAGACTCATTTTTATTTAAGATATTCTTTCCATTAATATTTGCCATAAAATTATAAAGCAAATTATTGACAAAAGCAATGCAATTTTGATTTTAGTCCATTTTGTTCATTTGTAGATATGTGGTGTCTGCCAAGTGGTCTTCTCTTCCTAATGCATTAGGCAAAGCAATACAATAACGGTGCTTTTATGGATACTGTAAATTTGCACCATTACCTTAGTACAACAAAATTCTATTCATGAAAGAAAGTAGAAAGCAGTACAAAGGTTTACACTTAACGTCACCTATGCTGATAATGAAGGTGTCTCAGATTGTGTCAGCTGGCTAAACGACACCATTAAAATCTTGGTTGATTTCAATAAAATTAGAAAAATATTGACTAATCTCTGATATTAAAGAACCCAGTCTATATCACATTAAGATGTAACCCTTACACATCTTCCTGCTGTATGTTTAAAGTGGGTATCTGTGTGTGTATGCAGGGCGAACACTATTTAGAAATTATTTCTCAGAGTTCCTTTCTGGAATTTTGATAACTGTGGAAGAGGATATAAAAAGCATGCATTTTAAAGTTAATTACACATAGATATGTTCTAGGTGGTGAAGGACATGAAAAGAGCCTAAAAACAGATCACTTCTGGTGATCAATTTAGTTACTTTAAAGAAGCAAATCACCATTAAGCCCAATCGATAATTTCAATTGTAACAAAGCAAAGTCAACAATATATTGTATTTCATAAACTGTAGAATTTTGACTTGTTTCCATTTCTACTGACAATATAGAAATAATCTCTCATATCCAACACGATCTCTAGTACTAAGTCTAATGTTTCATTTTTTGTTTGTTTTGAGATGAGCAAAAATCTTTTGGCAGCAACTTCCTCAGATCTTTTACTCCAGGATGCTGACAAGTATGATTTTGAATTTTTAAGAAAATTGTTCTGAATCTAAAGCCTTCTAAAAAATCACCTATGTTTAGCCACATCTTTATACATTTTTATTTACTTTCTCAATATTCTTCTATGAGCTTCCAAATTTCACTGAGATTCAGGTGCTATTACATCTCAAATACGTGAAAATAACCATTTATTTTCAGCAATAATTTTTATTGGTGCTTTGTTCATTGGTTTTCTTTTTTAAAAATTATGTGTTACAGAAAGATGATAAGAGTATTGATCTGAAGTAAGAATCACCAGAATCAATGAGAGTTGGCAAAAAAATCTAAAACATCCTCAGTACCTTCCAATGTAATTCTTACATTTAAATGGTTTTATTACTGTTTTATTGTTGTAGCTGTTACTTACAAAAACATTTCTCATCTCTTTCACTCTCACGTCTTTTTTCAAAATTATGTCATTGTCTATAGCTCTCATCAGCAGTCTGACCCATCTCCAAACATAAGACTTGTAAATGACTTTGGCATGAACAGTACATTATTTTTATGGTATTTATTGTCCAAAGTCTCACTTGTAAACAGTAAGCTACTGCCGAGGGTCTGTCATTGTCTATGGGTGATTCTGCTACCTGCAATACTTCTGCACTTCCTGCAATACTCATCTGTTCTGCTGCCTTCCATGTGCCAATAAATTTTAAAAGATTTATTTATTTACTGTAAATGAATCAAATTCTCCTCATTTCTCTCTTGATGGTGAAAAGAAAATAAGGAGAGTGAGATTTTCTCTCTTTCAATTCTATGACTCCAGATTTAGAAGGGAAAGGAATACTTAGGAAAATGAAATCCCTTTGTAATAATTTGTGGAGGTAGGAAATAAACAAAAATGTTTTATGTAAATACGCTTTCCTTTTTAGAATTTTATATAATCCAAATTTTATATATTTTTATATATATCCAAGTTTATTTCTATTATCTTTATGAAAATACATTCTAGCCCAAATTTTAGGTGATCCAGTAAAGTGTCCAGAAATTTTTTAATATTTCAAATATAGTAACTATAAATTTTATCATTCAGTTAACGTGTAAAGCTATTTAAGACCACACTGAATTGTTTGTTACAACTTTATTTCTCTTCAATATGTGACAGGCTTATTTCCAAACTGCAATACCATGAATACAAAATTATATAGAATCTTTAAGAAACTAGGCTTTCTGGATTAACTTACGTAACAAACCTACTAGTTACCAGAAACTATTTACTGAACACTAGTTGTAAGTTAGAAATGATCAAGATGTGCCCCCAGCCTCAGCTTACAGTCTAGCAGAGTTACATATGGATATACAACTCAATCTATTTTTTTTTGCATAAAACTTCCTAGAACTGATGAGACACTTCTTTCTTTATTGATTATAGCAGACAATGGTCTATGGCCCCCACATCATGGACACACAGAATAACTACATCTCTCAGGTCCCTTGTAGCTAGCTGGGGACATGGAGATGATGAAGTGTTGCCAGAAATGATGGGTTTGCTTCCAGGCATGACTTCTAAAATATCTCATGCAATCCTCCATGGAACCTCTCTTCCTTCACCCATTAAGTAAACAAATGAAGAGGGTCTATCACAGAGTTCCAAGAATACTCCGTGGTGTGACATACCAAAAGAAAGTAGCATGGATGAAGAGCTTCCAGGAGAACCTCCTGACCCACATTGTCATGAGTGGGAAACAATATTTTGTCATGTTAAGACTCTGAGATTTTAGGTTTGTGTGTTCCAACAGCTAGCATTTACTACTCTGACTCTTAATAATTCTCAAAGATCATTTTGTAACTCATTGTCCTGTTTTGTAATATTAATACAAAGGCATACATAAGCTTTAACAAGGAATGCAGGGCTTTGGGTCCTTAAGTTAAAGAAGACTCAGATTTCTCGATTTTATGAATTATTTCCTCTTGTAGATTTTTCCTGACCATATTTTCCTAGGTGTAGAGCAGGGGTGTCATTCTTCATTGAAAATCATGTAGCTGTCTCTGGCTTTAATATTGTGGATCTAAAATCTATATAATTAAGCTGAAAATTATTAGCTACCATTTATATAACACGAAGTACCAGGCAAAACTTTAATCACATGCAAACTTCATTAAAACGCTGTAAGGTAGATATTATCGTACTTATTTTATATCTGAGGAGATGGAGATTTACTGAATTGAAATAAATTACCAAATGAGTAAATTCTAGCACAAGTATTTGACCCTAAGTCTGTGAATGCTCAAGCTATTAATTATCTTAAGCATATGTAGTTAAGTAGTATCTTTTCTTAGAATGGCTCAAATAATAATATGTGACAGGATATTATCTTATGAAGCTTATATTGACCTCTGATAGCCCTCTTCACTTTTGTAGGGTATATTTTATTTCTTGACTATGTTCTTGATAGATTATAGTTCCAGCAAGATGAGATGTATTTCCTTATAACAAATTTGTAATAATGTCTTATCTAATATACATGGCTATAATTTTTTATATTTTAAAATTTTTATTATAGAAAATTTTAAATATAAACAGAAGTAAAGAATATATGTAACCCCAAATATCAACTATACAGTTTTAGCAATTATCAGATAATGGCCAATCTTGTTTTATAAAGCCCCCCACACTCCCCAGATTACTCTGAAGCAAATCTCCAACATCAAAATTATTTCATTTGTAAGCAGAATAGATACTATCTTTTAGATAATCAGTTCTAAAAGATACAATTCTTAAAAATATATAATTGCAGTGTTATAATCATACCTCAAAGATATTAAAATAATTTTTGTAGAAATTCTTAAAATATATTATTCATGTAATTACAAAATAACATATATTGCATGTATGTTGTGTTCTAGGCCTATCTTCAGATGTTCACATCTTTGAATTCTGGTCAACACATTTAAACAGGTTTGATTCTGTACTCAAATTACACACCTAATTCTTTTGTTGTTGTTGTTGTTCCAAGCAGCCTCCAGGTTGGCTATTACTTAAAAGTTTGTGTTTGTTTGTTTTAATTATTATGAATTTTTCATCCATGCCATTAAACATTTACACTTCAAATTATTATCAATAACATTCCTATTTTACAGTTATGTACAACTTGCTTGTTTACAATCTCTGTATTACCCACGATGCAACAGAATTAACTAACAACAAGTTATTAGATTTTTCCTATTAATGTTAATGTTCTAGGAGTAAAAGCTGGAGTTAAAAGATAACTACTAATTGCCAGAATTCAATGAAGTTCCTTAATAATTCCTTGAAAGCATGGCCTTGCTTTTGAACAGGAAGTTAGGATTCTTAATCTGTTTCTGGCATCCTGACTCTGACTTGTGTATCATTTTCTGCATCTGTGCCTCACTATCCTTGTTGTTAAAAGAGGAATAACAAGATAATAATACACATGCTTGTGTGCTACACAGAAATCTTGTGAAAATTAATACTCAAAAAGGACTTCAGAGCTTAGTGAGACAAGGCACTTTAGAATATAAACACCATGCAATTATTCTTATTACTGTGAGCTAGAAAAATGCTCACAAGAAATAGCATGATTATTGTGGCATGCATTAAGCCAAATAAGAAAGCAGGCTACTGGGGAATCCCATCGAAGATAAAAATTACTTTGACCAATCCTTCCTTCCCTCCAGCCACTGAAAGAAATTATTTTTATAGCCATGTTAAAATGGTACCCTAACTTCCTTTCATTTTGCTTAAAATCTGTGATACAGGAATTGTGCTTAAATGAAATTTCCATCAGCTTTTACATATTAAAAAAGCAAGTGCATTTTAATGCACATATTGAACATTAAATCATTTTTTGCTGCAGGTTATTGCAAGTAAATAGTAATTGTAAAATAGATTCTTTTTGATGAAATAGAATGAAAATAGACTGCTAAATGTTCACCTCAGATTTTCTCATCATTTCATTAATAGTTCAACTAGGAAAGGTACTTTTATAATGATGGACAGGAAAATCATACTCATCTATTTGCATCCATACGCATATATTGGTACACTGACTCTGTTGCCTTAAAATAACAGAACAGAAATATATGAAATGCTTATGCTCCTTAAAATGATTTGTGAGAACTATTTTATTTAACAATTATCTCTTTATTCACATATCAAACACCAGATTAATTAAGAAATGTGACCAAATTTAAATAAGAATCAATTTGCACTTCCACAGTCATCTTATCTTTTTAGGAAACAGGAAATAGAAAAATAAAAATTAGTAAAACAGGTTAGATTCTTAGTGGACTAGCCACAAACTTCTGTACTATTTTGTGTCAATGGTAAACTCAAACCCTTTCCATCCCCATTTACTTTGTGTATCTTTATAAAATATTTTTCTGTAGGTTCAACTATTTTACATTTCCACATATGGCTTGCCCCAAAACCTAAATTAAAGTAATTATGCACTTTAAGACATTGGGAAAACTGTAAAGATTCAGACTGTTTTATACAAGAATAATAAAACAGCAACGCCTTAAAAGGACACTTTCAGCTTTTGCAGACAGGGAGCAGAGAATGCTACTGCTGAGCTTGCATTGCCACCTATGGTTGCTATCTGACAGTTCCCAGGGAAAAGAAACGTGCTCTGTCCTCTGGGTGCACAGTGGCACCTGGGCACTATGCTTCTAGCTTTAGCTCAGTTTAGAATAAACACCTCACAGCATGCGAGCATTGATTCAAATCCTAAATTTGGGAAATATATATACTTGATTTAAATTCTCATGAATGCAGTAAATTAACAAAATTTCACAAACTTCATCACTTTAATACATATTGTCAACCTTACACAAATTCTCAAATTATGGTAGTCAACATTCCTTTAAATAACAAGCATTTCGATACTTACTTTCAATTATGGAGATCTCTGAGGAAAACACTCCTCTTTGCTGACCTCAAATTTTACCACTTGTCAATTTGGTACCTAGAGCTAGCACTATGATGCAAGTTACATTGTACACACTCTTATGTTTTCACTTCTGAGCTACATGATGAGCTTGATGGGAGCAGAGGCTGCTCCTCATGTCATTGCACACCCACACACTGATGGCAGCGTGCTGGGCTCAGAGAAGTGGATCTATCAGGTAGAGCTTATTGATATGTCCTCTTGACTTTATCTTATGACAAATTGTCTTAGGTCCAGTTCCCTAGGAGCAGGGCCTGAGAAAATAGATTAAATGCACATGATGTACTGAGAACGTGATCTTCAAGAAAAGCTTCTGAAGGAGGGAGAAAAACAGGAACAACTGAGCAAAGATGTGACCTCAGGCCAAATCTAGCATTGGCCTGCTCCTCAACGTGGATGGAAGGGGGTGTCTGAAGCATAAACTGTGCCACACAAATGCCTCTCCTTGAGGCTGAAGGGCCAGCCAATTGTACCCCTTATTATTCAGTCTTAACAATGCCACCCCTGGATGGTGGGAGCTGTAAAACCTCCTAGGTGAGGCAGCTCCCTCAGCTGAGGGCAAATCTCCAGAGAAGGGGACAGCGGTGAGCTGCGGGTAGCCCCACTCCCCGCAGCTAGGGGACAATAAAAGGGGCCTAGTAAAGGGGATCTGGGCAGAACATCTAAAGCATCCACTCAAATGCACTTGTTTCTTACATCAAGTTTACTCTATCCAAACACAGATTCTCCAGGCTACTGTAGTTACAATTCTTGAGGAAACTTACTAGTTTCTGCATTGGTTCTGTGGCAAAAACTGATACCCATCATCTCCTTCCATCACCCAACATATGTTCCTCTCTCTCTCTCTCTAGCAAGTCCACTAGCTGAGGTAGCCTACCTCATGGTGTAACACATAGTCTTATTCCTGAGGATTGAGCTCCTGTTCTGATGCCCTTACTAGGAAGGTCATGGTTGCTGTACCATTCACAGGTACAAATGAGCATAGTAAGATCCAGAGACAGTTCCCTACCCTGCCCAGTGGATCAGCTGAGCGTCAAACAAGTTCTTCCTTCCTCCCTAGCTTTCCTAACTCCCAAACAAGGAAAGGGTCGATTATTCCTAAATTGTATTTGATGGTCTTCTGGCACACACTGCCTAAAGCTACCAAGTGGCATGTGTACCTTTATATTACAAGTACAGTAGTAGGAATTTTAGTGTACAGCTTAATCCACAGCTGGAAGGAACCCACTCTAAAAACACAGATGTCTAGACTCACAGGGCTTAAGGTTTCAGGATCAGGAAGCACAAATTCTCCAAGTGATTACTGGAAAGTGATGGTGAATGGAGCCACCCCCACTTTCACCACTTTGTTCCCAAACCGCATATATTATTAGTTTGCTGGCGTTGCCATAACAAAATACCACAGACTAGCTGGCTTAACTAACAGAAATTTATTTATTTTCTCACAGTTCTGAAGAAGAAAAGTCCAAGATCAAGATGCTGGCAGGATTGGTTTCTCCTGAGATCTCTTTCTTTGATTTGCAGATGGCTGTTTTCTCTCCATATACTCACATGGCCTCTCCTTTGAGTATATGCATCCTTGGTATCCCTTCCTTTCCTTATAATGACACTATTCATATTGGATTATCGCCTTGTGTAACCCTACTTACCTAAGTAAAAGTCATATATCAAAATATAGTCACATTAGGGGTTAGAGCTTCAAGATATAAAAGGGGGGGAACACACAATTCAGTCCATAACACTATGGATCATACCTTTTGCTAACATAGCACCATACAATTGATATTGGTGTAAGAAGTATACTACATTCTAAGAATAATGCCCCATCTTTTCAAGGTGTCATGTGCAAACTGGTGCCTAATCTGCATCTTTTAAAGGCCACTCAAGCATTCTGAAAGGATAGCACTAGATGCCGTAGTTGAGACCAGTAGGCCCTGCTGTGGTTTGCATGCAGTTTGTTTGTCCCCACCAAAACTCATGTTAAAATTGCATCCCCAATATGCTGGGATTGGGACTAGCTGGGGGTGTTTGGGTCATGAAGGTATGTCCCTCATGAAAGGGCTGGTGTTGTTCTCATGGTAGTGAGCAAGTTCACATTCTAGCAAGATGGAATTAGTTCTCATGGGACTGGATTAGTTCCCATCAGAGTGGGCTATTTTAAAGATAATTATAAAGCTTGGCATGGTGGTGCAACTCTAAGATGAATAGCTGATGCATTACACTTCCACTCAGGTGTGGCCTTAAGAACAACACTGAAGGAAGGATATCAACCAATAGGCAGAGCTTTGAGAAGATCTCCTAGTTATTAACTTGTGTAAAGAGGAAAATGGTTTGAGGTAGTAACATTTATCAATGTTTGGTCCTTCTTCACATGTGCATATTCTTCTTTGACCTTCTGCAACATGTTTTGATGCAGCACAAAAGCCATGTTTTGTGTACAGCCTATAGGACTGTGAGCCAAATAAACATCTTTTCTTTATAAACTATCCAGCCTTAGGTATTATGTTATAGCAACACAAAATGGACTAAGGCAGTCCACATAGTCATGTGCCCACTTCTCTATCTCCTTTGCCAAAAAAAGATTGTTCTGGTCTGAGATGTTATTATGCAGAATATCATATCAGCAAATCAAACACTCCATAAGTCCATGAAAAATTATATTTGTCAAAGTCCTATAGGAAAGAAAAGTGAACCCATATGTGTTAATCCTGGTAAGGATAAATTCTGCCCTTTTCAAAATGGAAAGGGTCCTACAAAATCAAACTTGCACCAAGTGGCTGATTGAGCTCTTCGGGGAATACTCACATGCAGGACACTTAGCATTAGTTTCTGTTGCTGACAAGTTGGGCATTCAGCAGCGGTGACTGGTTACATAGGCCTTAGTAAGATAGAGCCCATATTCTTAGGCATATACATGGAGTCCATATCTGTCCCGTGGCTTCTCCATTCATACACCCATGGTGCCATTATTGTCATAGTCAAGGGCAGGAGCTAAAAACAATCAGCCAAGTCATCCTGTCTATTTGGTTATTTAGCACCTCTTCTACAATGAATCTGCTCCAGCATGCAATGAGAAGAGCTTCATTCTTCCTTTCCACATCCGTAGATCCACCTACTTGTCTCCTCTTAAACCTCTTGGACCCTGATCTCACAATATTGCTCCTTCCAGATTCCTTGACTAAAAGCTAGATTATTTGTTACTATCAATAAATCCATAAATGTTGTTTTCTCAAACCATTTCTTTCTTTACACAAGTTAATAATTTAAAGCTCTTCCTATTGGTTAGTTTCCTTCCTTCATTATTTTGTTTCAAAGCTACACCTGAATGGAAGTGTAATGCATCAGCTATTTATCTTAGGATCATACCATGGTAGCAAGCCACTGTATCTGTGAACCAAGCTCAAGTTTTATCCCCTCTGTCACCTGATCACAGGAAATCTCCTTGAGGCCTGTCACAGGTTAGATTCCCCTAAGAGTTGGCTCAGTTATGGAATTTAGAACACAGAGTGTTTATTAAGGAGTCCTCTTGAGAGCAACACTTGTAGAAGGGAGAAGAAGGAAGAAGGATTGGGGAGAATAATTCAAGCTCTAATTCAGTCTTGACCAACTCCATGGGGATTTCCAGATAAATATCTCTGTAGATAGCTAAAAAGGCCCTGCAGAATTAGCTTGCATTCGACCAAAGTAACCAGGCATTTATACCTGCATTGATTCGTAAAGGGAGTGACCATGAGAGAGGCAGCTCTCTGTAGCCGAGGCAATCCCTGAAATATATGAGAGCAATGGTATCCAATTCTGTACAGTGTTTTCTTCTATCTAGTTCCAGCCTACAAAGTATAGCCAATATGAGCTTCTAAATAATGATGATGTCTCCTTCATAAATGTATTATACACTAGATTCTTCTAAGAAAGGAAATCAGCAAGCAGGTCTTCAAGATATATACAATAAATCCTTTCTAGAATGCCCACTTTGCTGAGCCTTTGGTCATTTCCACCAGTCTGTCACAGTAATCTAGCATCTCTACTATATTAAATGTAAGCCATTGCTTTTCAAGCTTCCAAGATACTTCCAAGGAGTGTCTTAGAACTACTTTTGGTTGTTAAGGTTTGTATCACAGGAGGGTCCCCCCATATTAATATGCTCTCCCTTATTTAACTTCATATTCTACCCCACAATCCTAATCCAACACCTTTAGAATCCACTCTCAAAAATGCTTTCTTAGTTACTACTGTACTTGTTAGCTATTCTTGCAACTCTGAGCGTATAATCCATCCCCTCCTTTAGGAAGCTCCACATTTTGTCAACTGTGTTAGGCTAAGATAGTGATCCTAGTTGCTGTTTATGTGACCAAGAAGGGAGAAGGAGGCGGATCCAGAAGTACTTAGTATCATCCTGTAAAGCATCTGCCTGCCTCATGCGAGTTTTCTCACAGTCTTCAACCAAGAGGTGGCAGAGGCATTATCTTTCAACAAGGGGGACCACTGTACAAACCCAAAAGTTCCAGGGGAATCTGGGAGTCCAAGGATTACATGTACAGCAGATCCTCAAATAACATTGTTTCATTCGATGTCATTGTATTGTAACATTGATAAGAAAAGCAATCCATTCTGGCATTCTGGCCAGAGCCACTGTTTGTGTAGTTTGTACATTATCTCCATGTCTGCATGGATTTCCTCTAGATATTCCAATTTCCTCCAACATCCCAAAGATGTACACATGAGTTGAAGTGGAATGTCCACATTGTCCCAGTCTGAGTGTGCATGGGTGTATGTGTGAGTATGCCCTGCAATGATGGGATGGAGCCGTGTCAAGGGCTCATTCTTACCTCTGCCCTCAACTGCCATCATAGGCTCCTAACACCCTTGATCCTGAACTGGAACAAGTGGGTTGGAAAATAAATGAATGAATGGAACACAAATTACTATCAAATAAAAATTCTTCCAGTCTATGATAATCACATAAATGCACAACAGTAAATGACGCAGGGAGAAAGTGCCCATTGAGCCCACAATATTTATTTGCATTTGAACTGTGTGCTGGCAAGAGGTGCTCCTTACAATTTTTGCCTTGCAAACATTTATTCCTTCATTTAACCCATCTCCACCATGATCACCATCACTCACTGATTCACCAAAAAAAAAAAAAAATAGGTAAAGAATTATCTGTGTTTTTACTAATCTTTCTTAAGTGTATGTACTGCTCACACTTATGTCAGTGTTTAATATTAGGAGTGTTTGGGGTCTTTATTTAGAAGTTTGGTGATTTTTTTTGACCAGAAATATTCCATAGGAACTTAACTCTTGTTTATATAAATTAGACTATGGTAAAATTTGTTTCATTATGCATTGTTGTATTCAAAATCACCATTTCCAAAAAAAATCAATAACATTAAGTGAAGATTTACTCTATATATACCCAGATAACCCTATCCCAAGTTTCAGTGCCCTTTTCTTTACTTTTCAGGACTCTGAGTTTGGCATATAAGACTTCCCATGGTTGGGAATTATGCTTTCTCTTTAGTTCTGTGACTTTTATAATTAAGTCCTATGCCTGTTCTTCAGTTCATCTGCCCTCCAGCTGTAGGAACTGAAGGTCTCTTTACAAGCTGCCAAAGAGGCCCTCTGACTCTCATACTTGGCCTTAAATTGGTGATTGATTGCCCTGAGCCTGTTATTTCATCTCTTTGAAACACCAATGGCATTCAGAAATAGCCTCTGAATTCCACAGACCTTAAAATTTATATTTCTCTTGTACCTCTCCAACACCAGAGATTTGGCACAAACCAGTGCATCTTCTTCTGCCTATAACCCATCCAAGTTGACCTCAGTGATAACCTTAGCAATTGCACTGTGGCTGCATGTCAGAAGCTACCACCAGTGATAGGTCATTGGTATAAGCCAGCTCTCAAGTTTCTAACTTCAGGATGCCATTCTTGAGGTCTGCTTTCTAAGACCACTTTTGGTAGAATTTTAAGCCAGTTTCCCTAGAAACAAAGCCTGATCCAGGGTTTTTAGAGCTTTATTGAGGAAGATGTTTTCAGGAGTGCCTCTAAGAGTGAGCATAAAGCAGGATAGGGAAGAAGAAAGAGGTGATCAAGAATGTGGTCTCAGGTAAAGTGTAGTCTTGGGCTGATCCATTTGTATTGTAAGGAGTCTGAAATATAAATCCCACTGGAGTGCTGTTCCCTTTTGAGTCAAGAAAGCTAGACTTCTATAGCCCTGTATATTCCAGGCATTGTTTACATACCATTCCTAAAGGAGGAAAGAAGTGTCACAGCCTCCTTGGCTAGTTTGCTTCTAATAGCTAAGGGCAATTTTTACGGCGTAGTTGCTGGAGAGATGAGGAGTTAGGAGGTGGGTGGATGGGAACTCTGATACATTTGCAAACAGCATTGCCAGCAGCTGAGGGACAAGTGCAACAACCCAGGAAGGGGGACCTAGGCAAGACACCACAGCTTCTACTGAGCTCGAAAAATCACTGACTCTAGCATCAGGAAAATCATTTAATTGGTGATCCCAGATAGTTTTTTAAAAACAGATTCATCCAGAATCTGTTTGGGCATAGAAAAATGGTAGATACAAAAATGTCCACAAAACCAAAGATCTATGAAGCAGCTCCATACAATCACATGGAAGAATCAGAATATCTGTACAGAGGAATTCATCAGATGATATCAAACTTGGGACTAGAAGTTGACCCCACATGACATTCTGCTGGAGAGGACATGTAGGACAAATTCATTCGGCTGCCAACACAACTCTCTTCTCTCCTTCAAGAATGGCTGCCAGCCAGCAGCAACTGAAATTCTATCCAAACAGAGAAAGAACTTTTAAGGTAACAAAATCAGAAAGTCAAGTTCTTAAAAAAATTGACTATAACATTTGTTTCATCCAAGAAGACAGTTAAAAAAAGCTTCTTTTGAAAACATCAATAAATCATTAGTATCTAAAAGAGCAAAAGACCTTATTACAACATCACAATTCTATCCACAGGGTAATTCAATTACTGAGTCTGTTCTACAGCAAGCGAAGTCGAGAGAGCATGTTCCCAAAATATTATTACCTTTTCTTTTTTTATTATTATTATTACCTTTTCTTTATACACATTTACATCTCTGTCTAGTGTTCCAGTCCTTACACCAGCCCAGGAGTTTGGTGTTTCTTTGGCATGATTAAAATGTGAAACACCTCCATCAGCAACATCCCATGATGCCAGCCCATGTTTAACAAGGACATTAAATATTTTCACCTTCTTTCTCCCCATTAAACCTTAAAGGGTCAACATTCCATTTCAATAATGATTGAGTCTACACATTCCCTATAAAATATCACTGACATGATGAAAAAATAAAAAAGCAAATTTAAAAATGAAAAAATAAAAAAACAACTTTTAAAAGATACTTGGCATTGCTAAAATACAGAAGCTATCAATGGTCAAGAAACATTAATTTTTCTTTTCTGGAAGTTGTGAAAGAGAATGACTTAGATTAAAAGAAAAACTGATTGTTGTTGACTGGCCTGTTATTCAACATTAGCAAAGGAGAAGAACTTACAAACTGAGTAGTTAGGTTTCCCCAACAGAACTCAGAAAATCCCCAAGGTCTACACAGTAGGACATAAAGCAAAGAGTTCCTAGAGGAGGCTGTCTCCCAGAAGGGCGGCCCATTGTTTATCTTTTACTTCATGTGATGCACAGTCTGTATGAAGCTTGTATTTTACCTTGGTGTTCTTCAATAAGAGAAGCTGGGTGAGTAAAGAGGGAATGTGGGATTTACAATACCCCAGCTAACTTTAGATCACTTCAATAAATCCAAAAGGAAAGAAAAAATAAATAAAACCTAGGTAGAACTGTGACTTTCTCTCACATGTGAATTTTCACAATTTCCCTCTTTTGTCCATTCCTACTGGAGACTGCACCTTTGCACTGTTTTGACATCCCCAAGTTCCACCAGCAGGAATTGGAGAAGAGAATATGTTGAGGAACATGTGTTGAGAGAAAATCAAAGGACATAGAAACTACTTGAATACCATCAATAAATAATTTTTCAAATATAGAATACTAAACAATTATTAAAGGAAATGAGTTAATACAAATTAACTGAGATAGAAAAATCACCAAGGTATTAAGAAAAAAAAAGAACAGGTAGGAAAGAGTATCTGCAGCATGGTTACATTTTTATTTGAAAACTTTAAACATGTTTACTAAATATAATGTATAGCATAGATGTAACATATAATTCAGGAATGGAACAATATGTAACAAAATGTTCATAGTAATTATATACAAGTGGTAAGATCATAGGGAATATTTTTACTCTTTATATTTTTCTCTATTGTCTAAATATTTACTTTTTTAATCAGAAAAAAAATCAATACAAATGTTTCCCTTCTTGGTGGCAGCTTACCATATGGAACTGATAAAAATGTTGATGTTACAATGTATGCATGTGGACTCTCTTCAGTATGTGTTCTTTTTTTGTTGTCTTTACAAGACAATAGCTTACATAGAAGTTGAGAATCCAATAGAAGGAAATTCTGACCACTAGGCAAGGCAGGATTTTGCTTCACTCTTGAAATAAATGGCTCCCCATTCAGACTATATATTGGTGTACTTCTGGCAAAAGCACATATCCAAGGACAACGTCAGTGTGATGGTCCTACTTGTTTTATGTGACTGTGTTAAAGCAATTTACATTTTGAAGTTTGGTTACTTGGTTATTTACATAGCACAAACTTCAGACTTCTATTTCTGGTAATGGTAGATTAAATAATTCCTACTAACACTCCTGCTAAAGACACTAAAAAAACTGGATAAATATTCAAATACTTGAATGCTTTGGAGAGCTCTGAAGGCCAAGATCTGGGAGAAGCTGAAACCTAGACAAGTAAGCTTGGCAATTGAGCCTACTTTTTCCTTAGGGACATCTGCGGTTCCTGAAAATTTGGCTGAAAGTCTAAGGAGATGAGCAGCTCTTTTGATAGGAGTCAGGGTGAATTACAAGTAGCTTGCTCTCTCAGGGACTGATGCCCAACTTTGAATCATCTTGATCCTCGAGCTTTGGTTAAGGTGATCCCAGATTGCAAGTTTCTCTGGCTGCCTGACAGAAGCAAAGGTAGGTCCTCTCTGAAAAACTATAGTCTCATCCTATGCTTCACATAACTTTAAAATTTTTCATCTGCCATAATTTCTTTCGGTATTTCTTGTAGCATGAATCTTTGGTATTTCTGCAGTATAAATCTGCTGATGATAAAGGCTTTCAGTTTTTCTTTGATTGAAAATAAATTCATGTCACCTTCATCCCTAAAAGATACTTTTTCCCTGGAATAGAATTCCAGGCTGTTCATAATTGCATCTCAACATCTCGAGGATATAATTACACTATTTTTTGTTTTCCATTGTTTGTACTATAGCATCACCAGTGCTCAAATTTCTAGGTATCTTGAACTCTGAAATCTATCTATAATATTCTCAGTAAGTCAGCAATAAATGGATCAATTAGGCTTCTATAATATGTCTCTATTCAATGCCTCTGCTTCCTCAATATCCACTTATTTATCAGTCCACTGCAGAGTAGCTTCTATCCCTAACTTCTGGAACTATTCTCATTAGGAACAACAGCATCTTTGTTACTTTTTTTTTAATGCAGCAATGTTATTTTGTTGTTTGCTCAGAAGGGTTGCCCATAGTCAATGACATTTTATGTTGGATTCTCCAATGGCATATTCTCTTAGTTTTTATTTCTCTATGTATATTCCTTCTGTCTCAACTTTTCAGACTTGTTTTCCCCTTGCAGCCACTTTGGCAATATTCTGAGCCTTTTATTTCTGCAATGCCTCACAGTCTTTGCAATCTTTTGGTCCTTTGTACAGTACCTTCCTTACTAAACCATCCACTCCTCCTATCTTGTAAATTCCTTTGTCAAGGTAAGTTATATTTATTTTGAATCTCAGATTAAATGCCATTTCCTCTGGGGGCGGGGGGAACCTTTCCTATACTCCCAACACTAGTTTAAGAGCTTCTGTTCTTTTTGCTGTCAGCCACATAGTTGTAGAAGTTATTTTTATCATTAACTGTTGGTTTAATTATATTATTTCTCACTAGGATATCAGCTTTATGAGGGCAGGGGCATCTTGTTTTCGGTTGAGTCTCCAGGGTCTAGCACATAGCCTAGCCTCCACTAGGTACTCAGTAAATACTTATTAAGTGAATAAGTCTGTCCTATTCTCCCCTTTTTCCATCAACCATGGTAGTGCCTATATTCAGCTTTCATTACAGAATTTCTGCAATAGCCTCCAGACACATGTCCATATCTTTTCCTCTCTCACATTTCAACCTACACACTGTTTTCATATCAATATAGTCTACTTGGCTTTTATATACTGTTGTTCCTCCTCTCTTTTACAAAACACATATGTCTGGACAATCTTATTTAATAACCATCTATACATTTACTAATGTACTTCCAAATATACAAATAGATACAAACAGAAACACACACGCATATATATATGTATGCGTGTGTGTATATATGTATATACAAACACACACCTTCTAATTAATGTTATAGCTACATATTTATTATGTGTTGAGATTCATAGGCTTGAATATAAGAGGTAAGCACTTAAAATATGTAAGATAATGAGTTACATTGTGGGCAGCATGCTGTAGTTATATATTTGTAGCAGAATTGTGAGTTTATGTTATATTTGTTATATTACAAATCTGTGTTTATAACACAATGCCCACATTATAATATTATTTTCCTTATTTCTAAGTTTCTCTCTGTTATCTTCAATTCTATGGGTCTCAATGCCTCAAAACATGGATAATGATAAAACTTCCTATTCTAATTGTGAAATGTTTAAGTATCTTTCTTTCCTCTTAATTTCAGTTATTTCACAGAAATATTGGTTACTCTGTCAAACACATAATTAATTAACTCTACCACACCACTAAACTTTCCCTCATCTTTAAGATACTGCATCACTGTTTGGAACTATATTCCCCCAGCATTTGCATGTTGAAGCCCTTATACTCAGTATGACTGTATTTGAAGACAGGGCTCTTAAAAGCCCTTCAATTACTTTAAAAGAGATAATTAAGATTAAATGAGGTCATAAAGGTGGAGCTCTAATCCAATATGATGGGTGTCCTTATAAGAAGAGAAAGAGATACGAGAGCTGTGTGCACACAAGGGAGTGGCCATGTGAGGACACAGTATGAAGGCAGCCAGGGAGAGGCTCAGAAGAAACCAACCCTACCAGCACCTTGATCTTGGACATTCAGCCTCCAGACTGGAAGGAAATAAATTTCTGTTTTTTAAGCAACTCTGACTCTGGTATCCTGTTAAGACAGCCCTAGCCGACTGATACCATCACCCTCCATGTCACCAAACATCTCAGTCATTCTGAATATGTCCTTCTCCCTAAACACCTGTATCCAGATTTAGCTAAGACTCTTCCTCTCAAATATGATTTAATATTATATTTTTGTCTTTATCTTCACTGTAGTTACTTAGGTCCCAATTTCTTCATCTTCCTGAACTATAGTTGTGTTGTGTCTGTTCTCTTTTGCCTCCCATCTTTGTCCTCTTTTTCCTTTCCTCAACCTACTACCTAAATCATCTTTCTACATAACAAAAGTGATTGCATCACATCCCTCTCAAAAACCTCTAATCTGTATGAACTATAAGACAAAGGGCAAATGCCATTTTTGAGGATACATGGTCCCATGGACCTGGGCTCAACTGAACTGTCTAGCATTTTCTCCATCACTGTTCCTCCAGCCTTGAGCCATACAAAAAAAGGCCGCAGCATAACTAAATTTCTATCTTGGACTGTTATGTTTTCTGACTTCTCTCTTGATTCAGTGAAGCCTTTACAACACATCTGGGCAGAATAAGCATTCCCTGCATTGTCACCATCACCTTTTTTTTTTTTTTTTTTTTAAATAAATAACTCTCTGGTACATTCATGAAATGAAGTGAGTATGTTTACATGACTACTGCACTAGATTATGAGTCTTTTGAGAAAATGAACAGCATGTAATTTATGTTTGTATTTTGCATACTTAGCATTGGGCATGACCATAGTACTTATTTGTCAATAAGCGTTTCATAAATGAATGGACAAAATAATAAATTAATGGTATTCAAACATAACTCAAATTTTTTGCTTAAAATTCTTTTAAAAATCTATTGGTAGCCTAAGCAACATAGTGAGATTCTATCTCTTCGAAAAATAAATTAAAGAAATAAGATGGATGTGGTGACATACAGAAAGCTAAGGCAGGAGGATTGCTTGGGCCCAAGAGGTCGGGGCTGCAGTGAGCCACGATCACACTACTGCACTCCAGCCTGGGTGACAGAACAAGACCCTGTCTCGAAAAAAAAAAAAAAAAATCTCTTGGTATAGAACGAAGTTTGGACTTCAAGACACTTTCCTCTGGACAAAAAGATTTTTCTCATTGTTATGCTTCTGTTTGCAGTGTTTCCACATTTAGTCTTAGTACAAATATTACCTCCCACAAGCTAAAAATGATTTTGTTTAATTGTGTGTTCTTAACAGAATGGCTTTCTGCTAGTAATATAGCCTTTTATTAGTATGTGCTAATATTGCTTTTAGACTTTAAGCTTTTTAAAGTAAAAATCCATATCCATATCTGATTTGCCTTTAAAGATTTAATACCTAGTCCTGTTCATGTAGCAGACACCCAATAAAAACACTATGACATCTACTTTATGAATGCTCACTGAGTATACCTATTGCCTCAAACATTTTTTTCATGAATCTTCAAAAAAGTTTATTCATACACCCACGATGTGTGTATATTTATTTATTTATAAATGAAACAGGTACGGATATACTATAATTTCAATAGATTCAAAAATTTTAAATTTTAAAAGATAAAAAAAAGAAAGTTCTCATGTTTTTCCCCACATACCAATGCATCTGTTTGTATAAACTATCGTGGGGTAAGCCCTTCTTTGGAGACCAGTGACGTAGACATGATTCCCATTATATTATAACAAAGAATTATTAATAATCTGTACTAGTACTGCTTTAGTCATCTAGTGTTATTGAGAAAGGAGAAGTCAGCATAGTTTATTTTCCATGTAATAAAAGCTTAACACGTTATAGGTAGGAACAAAATCTGGCTAGTTATCAAGTTATGCACTGAATGCTTACCACATGTCAAACACAGGGTGACAGGTGCTTTGTCTCTATAATCTCATTTAATTCTAAGAGCAATCCTGTGAAGTAACTTTCATAATACTTACTTAATAGATTTTTAGAAAGATTAAAATGTTAATGATGGCAGAGTCGGGAGTTACAGACCCAGGATTTGAATTTACACTCGTGTAACCCTAAAGCCTACATTTTTTCTAATATACCAGGTCATAGCAACATTTATTTTAATTTTAACATTTTTAACTTAAAAGGCCATATTAAAATGATCAAACATCAATGTAAGTTTATAATTTGTAACAAAAGTACCACTCTGGTAGAGGATGCTGATAAGGGGCCGGAGGCGGCGATAGCTATGCATGTGTTCTGAGAAGGGTATGTGGGAAATCTCTGCACCTTACACTCAATTTAGCTATGAACCTAAAACTTCTCCAAAAATTAAAGTCCAATTAAAAAAATTCAACATTTTCTTTTTTTGTTAAACTTGCAGGCTGAATTTGTCTCTCCGTTGTCCCTACCCTGGCCCCGTGGTCTCTGCTGTGAGAGTCCACACAGTCCTGGCTCACAAACATGATCTCCAAGAGTGGAAGGGTCCTGATACCTTCTACGAGATTTACATTGTCAACTCGGCCCTATTGTTTTAGAGGTAAAATAAAGCATGTGCAGATTCAACACTGCTTTTTGCCAAAATTAATTTCTGAATCAAAAATTAAAGCAGAAAATACACTTTCTTAAAAATCTATATTCCTGTAACTTTTCTCATTCACATCTTTGGAGCTTTGAGCATCTGTTAAAATTGGTTCTATTATTTCTGCCTACCTAATCTAATAAAAAGTCATCTCTTTTCCAGCTTTTACTTCTTCTCCTAGGCCACTTACTCTGGACATCATGATGTAATACCTTGCTGTGTTCACAAAAATCTAGTACAAGGTCTTAAAAATCTTTGTCATTAGAATATTGTACTTCAGAAAATACAACATTAAGTCAAAATTTTCTTCAGATTATTCTCAAAGATCTACTTTTTAGCATAATTTTAGGCAGAAGCGCATTAAATTTGTATACATGTCTTTAGAACTACAATGATATTTAAAAGTCTTATTAGAATTTCTCAAGAAATATGCTCTGAAAAATATACAAGGACAAAAATGTAGTAAATATTACCTTACATTATCAGAATTCTGCAAGTGTTTAACAAAAGAATACCATGGCCATCTGCACGTAGTTTTATAATAATAAAATTATTTTTCATTGAAAATAATAATGGCGGAATCAGATAGAAAAATAATTTTATAGTTTTAGATGCCTTCATTTCTGATATTTTATAGAAATGATGAAATTAGCCTGTATAAATAATACTCTGTGCAAACTTAAGGACATTGAGTCTCTAGCATTTACTGTGGTAAATTTTTGACAAATAATGGCAAATAAGATGAGTTTCCTACTTTATTGAACAATTGTTTTAATTATGTTCATAAAAGACTGAAATCTCAAAATTTGTTCTGCAGCTTCATAAATCCCTTTATTTTATAATAGTATTTTTCTTTTGTTGATACTATATCTCAAACACTAATTAGAAAATTCAGATAATTTTTTACATTTTGCTTAAAATATTTTGGTTTTAAATTAGTGTTTGGAAGAGACTGTTGTCTCCTTATAGCTATTCTTCCTTCTTCTAGAAAGATAACCTCCACATTTAATCTGAGCACATATGTACAACTTTCTGGCTGTGTCTGCAAGGGAATGAGCATCTATACACCTCCTTTCTTTTTGCCTCCTCCCACCAGGTGGTGTGCAGAATAGGTGGTGAGCCATGTGGAAGAGATGGCAGAAAGAGCCTCTGGTCTTGATCTGTGAGACTTCATACTGGCTGTGGACAAACTCTTCTACTGATGTGAAAGAATAAGCCTCATCCTACTCAAGTTATTCTATCTGGCACTTCTTATTACATAATCCTTTTATTTTTATTTTTATTTTTTGCCCTTAAAATTATTGGTAAAGAGATGGGAGCTTATTTTCCAAGTGAGAACAATATTTATTAGAATACAGGTTTGTAGCAAGTAAGGACTAAACAGATTTTTGGACTTTAGAATAGAAAAGTGAAGAAAAATTGAGTAGCCACATTTATACATGCATTCTAAAATTTTCTCCTTAAACAAATACTAATATGGTATTTTAAAATGCCAGGTTTCTTGGCATGGATTGCAAGAGGGACTAGGAGTAAGGCATAATCCCTGTCCTTAAGCATATTATTCTCAAGTTGACAGCTCCTACAAATTGCTAAGCATTAACCCATTGATTAATTCATGTGTTTACTCATTCAAATGGCAGCGAGGGCACAACTGTGTCATGGGAGTGCAGAGGAAAAGTGGCCTAATTCACTTTGGTAGCAAGTTAAAAAAAAAATCTCCTCCTAGGATTTAGTGTCAGAGTCAGTTTTGGAATACAAGATGGAATTAGTCAGGAAGGAATGCTAGGGAGGCACAATCAAAGAGCTTTGAGAGAGGAATCATGGCCATTTGCATTGTTATGGGGTTTGTTGTATTTAGTTTGTAGTCTAGAACAAAAACAGCCAGAATTGAAACTAGCAATGTCAACAAAGGAATATTATGAATGAATGAATGAATATTAGAAATCTGATTTTAATTATCAAAGGTTTTATCTGAGTAGTTACAAGTTCATAACTGATGATTCAAGTAACACAAGAACTGAAAAGTCTCTGTTGCATTGAGAGATTAAGTAGAGTGTGTGGGGGTGGACAGGATGGCAGAGATATGCGGAAGGGCATCACAAAACCAGATTGCCACAAGTGTTGGCTGAGGAGTAGATGAGCACAAAAATGAAGATAAGAAAGACCATTTCAGGAAGGTTGGCTGTGAAGAGCAGAGAGAGAAACTAGTAACTGAAGGAGAGTGCTTAAGGGGTGCTCATCAGAATAAGGCCTCAAATTTCCCTGTTAAGGCAGCACAACACCCTGAACCACTCAGTCTTTCATTGAAATAAAGTTGGTATTCTGGTGAGAGGATGGATTCTGCAACACAGCTTAGGTCTGCTGTTATTAATATGTTTTAGATACAACATCCAGTTGTAAAGTGCAGCCCATTCTTTGCAATTCTGTATCATGCCTTGCCTGGGTACTAAAAGGAATCTTTTCCATAATGGTAGATATGCCTCAAGAATGGTGCTACCTGGAAATAATAATAATCCAGACCTTTCATCTCTGAATTGTACTAGTGTAATGTGGGTATAACTCAGCACAGCACTTGAAGGCCTGCAACTGAATGGTTGCTTCCTCCCTGACTCCTTTCTCCATAGCTCCCACTCCCTACTGGTGTCAGTAAACTATGGCCAGTGAGTACAATCCAGCCTATAACCTGTTTTCACATGGCCCTAAGTGAGAAAATGGTTTTTACATTTTAAAAAAATCTGAAATAAAGAAGCAAAAGAATATGCCACAGGCAATCATGTGGCCCACAAACCCTGAATATATACTATCTGAACTTTTACAGGAAAGGTTTATCAACTCTTGCCCTAGAAAATGATATACGGTCATCATACAACTTCTTCTTTCTGCTTTTTCCTTTCATGGTCTCTTCCATGCTGCTTTTAAGAGGATCTACTGCTTAATGGTCTCTAAGACTTGTCTCCATTTCTAATCCCTGTCACTTTATTGACTGCTTGCTACTCAATTCTTCTCTTCTTTCCTGTATTACTTGCCCTCCATCTCCTTTCCCTATTGTGTCTCCTGAAATTCTTGACCTCAATATAGAGGGACTTGAAATTTTATTGTCAATACAAGAAAGTATTCCTTCTGAGGTGACAAATTACAATGTGTCATATATGTAATCTTCAAGTACTCATCTTAAGTTTTGCTGTTTCTTCAGGTAAAGAAAAAAAGAAAGGTTTTTTTTTTTTTCTTATTTCATGCCCTTCTTCCTTATCTAGTTACCTTTCCTCAGTCCTTGTTCTTAATATCGCTCCTTTTCTCTTTGACTTTCATAATTCTGATTAACTCTAGTTCACTAACTTGTTACTGATTATATCACCTCCAGGAAATTGAAGCAGTCCTCAATTATTTTCTGCTTGAATTTTTTATTTGTTTGAAATGTTAAATTTAGCCGAATAAGTATTTTTTTTTCAAAAATGGCTCAACATTATTTATTTTTTATGTTAAAATGTACAGAGTTTTTTTGAAAGTACTTGCTAGAAAGGGGAAAAAAAGATATTACATACAAGGAGAGGAAGGGAGGCCGGCTGGCCCAGGAGAGCGTGACACGTGTTCTAAACCACTTCATTTTTTTAAAGATGAGTTGAAGCTACAGAAAATGGAACTGGACATTTTTTCAACATCGGTTTTCAGCTCATGTCAGATAGTCAGCTTGGTAACTGCCAATGATCAACATAAAAAGAGCCAGCACAACAGCTTTGCATGTTTTATCTCATCATGGCCCTTAAAATGATAAAATGCACCTAACCTTTTCCTCATTTTGCAACATTGGACCCTCTACAACACAATATAATCTGCAGACCTATGAAGAACTAAGTATGCACGTAATAAGGTTGTAATTTCTCTCCAATATTATCACCAAGTTATCTTCACATTTTAAATGTTTTCTTTTAAAATTTTCCATGGTATGTACATCATTTTTTTAAACTTATTTGCATTCAAAATTAAGGGTGCTTTTCCCAAACCTTTTCATTATTACAGTCTTATATAAATGGGAGGGCAATGTGATACTAAAAAGTCCAACAAAATAAGCATTATGAAAAAAATCTGTTGGGCAATGTTCTAACATCCACTTAATCCATAAAGACAAGCTCTCTCAGTATTGATGTAATATAGAATATATTCTAAGTTATGCAAGAACAAAAACTTCAAGCCTGAATGGCAACAACATTTCTATGTAATGAGTCTGTTTACAGACACCAAATTTAAATATCTTGTGGTTTTTACTGGTGTCTTTTATAGATTAAATCAAACCCTAAGGATGTAATCAAATTAAAAGGATTAGTGTTCATTAATAAGATTGCAGTAATATTTCATCAAAAGTTTGCTAAGTCTCTCTCTGCAAAACCAATAGATAAAAGCAGGCAGTGCATAAAAGTGCCTGTCTACTGCATTAGAACATGACAAAAATAATATTTCTTAACATTGCCAAAGAACCATCTATTTCTGAAGATCATACCAGTTTCCATTGCATAGGCCAGTAAGGGTCATTAAACACCAATGGGTCTCAGTCCTTCTTCAGAGTCAATGACATTGTAGACTTCACTCTGGATCTCATTTTCCTCCACACAAGGTCTGCAGGGCAAAGAAGGCAAATGAACTATGAAAAACATAATCACTGCTTTTACTGTTGCTTTTTTTGTCATAAAAATTCCATTTATTTAAATTCCATTAAAAAGCACATTTGGCTGCCGAGAGCATAAATACACACTTTTATTATACTTAGCATTTTTCATTTAAAAAAATCTGTCATTTGTTTAGATAAAAATGTTAAAATATTTCCAAACTACCTGTTTCAGCTAACCACTTTCTATGTTTGTTGCATACAATAAATGCTGGAAAAACAAGTGATTTGGAATGCAATTCCAAAGCTATGTATATATTTCCCACTAGAAGTTATCTGCTTACACTGATCATTATCCTTACTATGTCATGTGCCTGCCACTTATGACTTCTCCCAACATACATCTCTTAGAAGAGTGATTTAAATTACTTGAGCTGTAGTGGAAAACATTTTTTAAAAATCTCATTTTTCTAATTGCTCTGCTGTATTTAATAAATCATTAACTGAGAAAGTGACAGCACTAGGAATTCAGGGAAGCTTTTTAACACAATGTTCTCCTAAAGACAGTCCTAAAGACTATAATTCAGATAGTCACATCTGCTTTGCATCTTGGGGGATTACCAAAACCAAGTATTGGAGAAAATAATCAATCAAGCAATAACATTAATGACATATCTGTCTTAGAAATACACATAAACTTAGTAAAATGACAGGTGAGATAAACACTACCAAATAGTAGAAAAATTCTTATTTGTAAGTATACACAAAGCTTATAAACTAAGAGTATAAATTTATCAATAATAGGAATTATATCTAATTTTGGTATAGCTCTAGACCTGTGCCAGTAGGTTATTTGGAAATTATTTGCTGATTTGCTTCCAGAATCTCTCAATGAAATAGCCAAGTAGAAGCATTTGCATAAGAAGACGTGTTCAGAAATGTTCTCTACAGCATCATTTGCAAAAATGAAAAGCTGGAAACAAATTAAATTGCCATTAATATGAAATTGTTTAAATCATTTTATATTCACACAGTAAAATATTATTTAGCAGCAACAGTAAATAAATGCGATCTACAGGTATCAACTGAATACATTTCAATCAATTCAAAAATTGTAAGCAGAGTGCAGAGGGCTATGTACAGTATGATATCATTTATATAAAGTTTTAAATCATCCCAAAACAATTTTATACATCCTTTTAAAATGATACATATTTAGGATACAAATCTAAGCACACATGGGAAGGCCTCTGAAGAAGGCAGGGAAGAGAATCGTTCTAGGAAGGGGTATAGAGGAATTAAACTCTAGTAATGTAGTCCTTTAAAAAACTTGGAGCATTTACAACAAAATTATAAGTCTAACAAATCTAGATGGTACGTACATGCTATTCATTATATGTGTCTATTTTCTACGCATATTTGTATATATGTGTATCTACAAGCATTTATGTATATATTTTCTCTAGACTTGGAGTATGTTATAATGACAAAACACACATACACAAACAAAACCAGTGAGGCCTAGTTGTTATAAGATGGTCTGTGCACATTGGTCCTACAATGTTTACTTCTTCACAGCAGGGTGGAACCACTAGCTCCAAAGCCCACTGGCAACAAATGCACATTTTTACACATCCATTTGTTTCAAATGTAGTCCAAATAAGTAGATTTTTGGCCATTTAGAGCCTGCCTGCTTTGCACAACCCCACAAAACTGCACCTAACATCTGCTAACCATAGATAAGATGAACCCTGGGTCTGTAACAGACCCCAAGCTTCTGCTGCCCTTAAAACTTTCCCACCCAGAGTCTCTCCATCATGCTGCTGAGCAACATCCTCTAGACTGATGCCTCCTTCTCCAAACCTTGTCTTCCCAAGAATTCCTTTTGCCTCCCTCTCCTTTAGCTTGGTGGCCCCCTAATTATTGCCTTTGGGAAGGCGTCCTGCAATAAGGGACCTCCCCCATATACAAAACCACCAAAGCACCACCCAAGTAATGCTTGTTGTGTGCTACTGCCACCTCATGGTCACATCTTTCTGCTTAATCAGCTTCTAAATCCCTTGAACTCAATACACCAGTTAAAAAAAAAAAAAAAAAAAAAATTCAGACTAGAGGTTAGAAAACCTGAATTCTAGCTAGACTTAGCTCTCCACTTTCACTCCCTAAGTGGTCAGAAGGGCTCAAATGATGTCAATCTAGGTAAACGTATTTAGTCTTTTGTCAAGAAAAGGACCGTTATTTCTCCAAAAATGACTATTACCTGTGAGTTTTCAGAAAAAATGCCAGAATAAAACTTTTGGATGGCCACTTAAAGAAATGACAGATCATCCAAGAAGAAGGTAGCATGGTATTTGCAGAGGTGGCTGGAAAGCCCCAACCTGCCCTTGGTGCTGTGAAGCCCAATGCCCTCTACCACTGCAAGAACACACTGTCAAGACCATAGGGACAGCATTTGAAATGTGTATAATACAAAATCAAGTAGGAGAGAAGAAAGGGAAGTTTTATCAAATCATTTAATTTAAAAATACTAAAGCAATGACAATAAAAATGGAATAAAAAAGCATAAAGCAATTCAAGTAATATAAATTAATAAAATCGAAGGGAATTGTTAAAATAAGGAATGAAAAATATCTATGCATAGAAAAATATGGTTATCATGATCCAATTGTATATTTCACATGTATGTTCATCTACATTTATGGAAGAATACTTAATAAAATGTGAAAATGAAACTGGGATCAAGAACATGTCCTTATGGTTTTCTGTACTATTTGAATTTTTTTTTTTTACCAACAGCATGTACAACTTTTATGTTTAAAAAATATTTTAAAGACAAAACAAATATCAAAATATTTCAGATTTTCAATGTAATTTTGGAATCTAAATTTTTAAATAAAATTTCCAGTTTATGAAAATACATTTATAGTCAATAAAATATTAGAAGGGTATATTTGTCCCAATGTCACAAATTTTGACCTCTGCTCTATATCCTCACAATTCTTCCACATATCATTGGAATACAGAAGACTGGGAATGTTATATCTTGCAACATCTTACAACAGATAAGACAGATAGAATGAATTACTTCTTGCCAAGATTTGACGTAAGTTAACATTATAATGGATTGAATCAGAAAATCCCCTTGTTTTGTTTAACTCGAAAGAGAGTAATTATTTCAGAGAAGTAGATTTCAACGTAAATACTTATATCTTCATTATTGTGTCCCATTCAGTTACATTCTTAGGACTATCTTTGAGAGAGTATCTAAATATTTTGTGAACTTACACTGCTTAACTTTTCAGGAAATTTTTCTTTGTTGTTAGATTCCAGCTCATTTACTTAGTGCAAAATTTTCATACCCTTCTCCATAACTGATTCCTGAACACGTCGACCTGCACTAAGTCTATGTGGGTGATGCTGAGACACAATCAACAACAGGTGCTTTCTTCATCTTGCACGTCCCTGAAGAGCACCTGCTGTCTTCAGAAATGATTTAAGTGACCCAGGCTTACAGCATCCCATTGGAACGATTACGGTTCTTATAACTGAAGAAAATTGTATGAAAGCTACATCTTCTCTGTTGGATTCAAATTCACAGAACTGCATAGCAGAGATGCAGAGCTCTAAATAGGATGTCTTATAGGAAAATGCCAAACTGGCTCCAAGTGATGATTCCTTTTCAATTTTTGAAAATGGTAATGTTAACCATTGCATCATTACCTATTATGCTTCTGCTAGATGCTTTATAGAAAAGCTATACTTTGGAAAGTAGCATATTACCTCACAGTCCTACCAGTTTTTTAAACCATAAATGTGCATACACAGCTACTTCACAACTAAATGACACCAAAAAAAAAAATTTAAAAATAACAGCACATATACACTTTTAATTTCCTAACAAGTTTCTTTTACTTTTTTTTTTTTGGAAAGTAAATGTGACAGATTAAAAAATATAAGTTGGCCCAGGAACTATCTTTGAGATGGTCATGGAGAATAGTCTGCTATAGATAATGAATCCACAGCCATAATACAGTTAGAGGTTTGGAAACCTTGCCAATAACAAGCTGGTAAGGGCTTGCAGACTAACCTCAATGCATGCAGTTTTCAGGCATATAATAGCTGCATGGTTAGAAGCCACTTCACTGACTCACTGAACTCTATTCTCCGTTTCCTTTTTATGCCAATCTCACGGCATGTGTTAGAAAATATTTCCCTTTAAAGATACACAAACTTACTAACTATCCACCTAAGAGTGTACACAGATTTGCATCCAACCACAAACTCCTACTACAGGATATTATTAAAGTTTTTTAAAAATGTAAAGCAATAACAAATTTTCCTCACTGTTAAAGAAAATAAAATTCATTTGAAATGATACTTTTTGTACTCTTTTTTGTTATTAAACAGTACAAAAACAAATAAAAAAATGTATTCCTTTACAAATTTTCATGTGCTAGTCCAGTGGTCAACAAATTTTTTCTGTAAAGGGCCAGGTGGTAAAAAATTTAGACTTCGCAAATATCTGTCAAACTATTAACCTCTGCCTTTGTGGCAGGAAAGCAACTATGAATAAATGAGCTGTATTCCAATAAAATTTCATTTAAAAAAACAAGTGCAGGCAGAATTTGGCCTTTGATTTCTGGGTCATAGTTTGCAGGCTCTAGTGCTGCTATATAGCATGTTTTTATATGACAGACCCTATGCCTATCAAAATGAACATCTATAACAAGTATAAAGGAAAAATTATTCATTTCCTACTGAAGTAAACAAGCAATTCATATTTAAACTAGGGCACTAAATTCCAGAAGGAAAGTAAAAAGTGGTAAGAATTAAATAAATACCATTTTTGGAGAGGGTGTGAGACAGGGTCTTGTTCTGTCTTCCAGGCTGGAGTGCAGTGGCACAATTGCGGCTCACTGCAGTCCCTCTTGGGATCAAGCAGTTCTCCCACTTCAAGCCTCCCAAGTTGCTGGGACCACAGGCTCACACCACCACACTTGGATAATTTTTTTTTTTTTTTTTTAATAGAAACAAGGTCTCCCTGTGTTGCCCAGGTCAGTCTCAAACTCCTGGGCTCAAGCTATCCTCCTGCCTCGGCCTTCCAAAGTGCTGGGATTACAGACATGAGCCACCACACCTGGCAAATAAATATATTTCTTTCCAGCAGCTCTATTTTAGATCTTTCTATTTACTTTCAAATCTTTTTGTTGAGTGTTTTAAAAATAGTAATTGACAATACAACTTGAGAGAGGGAAAACTAACACTGCAAAGGCCAGCACTGCTGACAATTGACTTATTTGCTAGGTGAATTGGGCATTGACTTATCACAGAAAAACAGAAATGAATGTTTTCAGTGAAGGCCTTAGAAAGTGTGCTTTTAATGAAAGTTTACTCAATAAAAATAAAATCTACTTCTTCCAAAACTTAAAGTCCAAAGTAAAAGCTTTCTAGAAGAGATTTCTAGAGTGCACAAATATTGGCTTAGCTCCATAAAACCATAGCACTGTCTTTATTTAATTACCAACCCATGAGCATTCTGACAGCCCCAATGTAGTGCTTAGTAAGCATTTTACCCACAGACAGCTTGCAGATGTACAGTAGTGCTAAAATTACAATACTTACCATGACTTGTTCTGTCAACCAACTTTGGAACTGGAGCTTACTTGTCTCTGTAATGAGCTGTCTGATGTTCCATCCATTTTACCTGTAGCAAACAGGAGTAAATGTAACTAACCAAACATTGGTATATTAGTAAGACACAAATAAAACTATTCTTCATTTGCAAGAAGCTTTCAGCAATGAGAACTCACCATACATAATTTACTCACACTTGCACTTTTATGCAAAATAGCATACATTTAATTTTTTCCTGCATAAATTAAAATTTACCCCAGGCAATATTTCCTCAGAATTTTCTCACAATCTAGAGATCTGACTAATGTATCAACTAACATCAGTAAAGAGGTAAATGTACCATCATGTGTCATTTGTAAATACACAAAGTAGTCATTTGAACTTTGTCGCAGGATGCACAAATCCTTTACAAGCTAAGTTTGCATCATCAGATATTAAAGTATTAAGCTGTATGACTGAGAATCTTACATGATATTAAAACACAATAATTGAAAGATATTGCTGTATTTGTTTATACATGTAGAAACTGGGGTGACATAAGATCACATGATTAAATTATTAGCTTTTAGATATCTGCAAAAAGGTTTTTTTACTGATCAGGTTTATTATACATTTCTTTAAAATTCTTTCACTTCTAAAATGCTAAGACAATACTAGTCAATATGTAGATGGAAAAAATGTGATATTCAGAAGAATAAAAAGACTTTTACAAAATCTGCACAAAAGGTTTGTATAGAAAAGGAGAAAAAGCCAATAGGGACATATTGTGAAATGAAATAACTTATTTTTGAATTTTTTACTTACCTTTGAAAATTGCTTATTTTTTATCATTAACCTTTAGTAAAAACAAGTACAGTGTCTTTAAAAGGAGTTTCAGCTCAAAAATTGTGACTGAGCTGGCCTCTAGGGCTCATAGTAGGTCCCAGTGAAGACCTATTAAAATATGGACTATGGTGTGTATATGTAATTGTTTTTTTAGCACTGGTTCCACATAAGAAGCCTAGTAAGTAGCATACAACAACCTAAATTTCTGGCAATTAGATTGAGCTTTATTAATAAAATCAGATTCTAACAATTTGTGCAATGCTCAAGCAACTTGTGAATTGAAAACATGGTAAACCAAAGGAAACAAAAAAAATTCAGAACATAAATGTCCTTTTGTCCTATAAATCTACCAAATGCCCCCTCCTGACCATATTATTACCATTGTGAATGAATGAAACTGGACTCCATTTCTGCACATATATAAGCGTATATATGTGTGTGTTTAAATATATAAAAGTATAATAACAAATAAAAATGTTTTAGAACATTAGAAGAATTGGTAACACAGAGGCTAAGACGCCTCAAATCCTCAGTATTTTTGTGTATATATATACATATATATGTGTATTTTACATATATAATCATACATATTATATGTATGTACACATTTAGATAACCCGATCCACAGTTAAAAATTAAGTTTCTTAGTTTTATACCTGGTTTATAATTCCTTCATTCATATTTCTTTATATTCCCTGTATTTTGTTTGTGAAGTTAATCCAAACAGACATAGCATGTGGGATTTCTTTTATTTATTTATTTTATTTTATTTTATTTTATTCTATTTTTTGAGACGGAGTCTCGCACTGTCGCCCACGCTGGAGTGCAGTGGCGCTATCTCCGCTCACTGCAAGCTCTGCCTCCCGGGTTCACGCCATTCTCCTGGCTCAGCCTCTGAGTAGCTGGGACTACAGGCGCCTGCCACCACGCCTGGCTAATTTTTTGTATTTTTAGTAGAGACGAGGTTTCACTGTGTTAGCCAGGATGATCTCGATCTCTTGACCTCCTGATCCGCCCGCCTGGGCCTCCCAAAGTGCTGGGATTACTGGCGTGAGCTACCACGTCCGGCTGCATGTGGGATTTCTTTTCTAATACCCTTAACCCATATTTGGTGGCAACGGGGCAGTAGGAAAGTGCATGCGGCCGTAAGGGGTTTCTATGCCATCCTCAATAAAATCATTCAGTCATAAATAAACATGAGTGAACTTCCACCATTATACTATCCTAATCACTTAGCAGGCTAGAGGCAGAGTCTCATTGTAGCAAACATTCACACACACAGCCTATATACGAAAGCTTTGCTGCTGGACAGGGGTCTTCTAACCTCTCAAAAACATGTGTGTGTGTTTTCTTCATAATAGCAACATCAGGGACTTCTTGTCTTCTAATTGTTTATATATTATCTCCTAATCACCTCTCCCAGGTCTTAACTCACAGCAAGTTGCTCTAGGACTGGAGGGAAGCTTGAGAACATACAATGGAGAGATCAAAGGATTTAGAACACTAAAATTTATACACACACACAAAATGTTTTAGAACATCAGACGAGGTGGCAACCCAATAGTTATTAACTTTCAAGCTTAATAAATTTTTTTTCAGATACTTTAAGATAGTCAAAATGATTAGACCAGTTGTTTGATTGCTTGTATATCTTAATGAAGAATTTACGTTTTGCTTTTGTTTTGTTCTACCAGATAAACATAGATTTTCAAGACTGTAAGATTGACATGAGGCTTAGTGATGTTTTCACTCAACACCTTCACTGCGAAGACAGACAA
Organism: Hylobates moloch; assembly: GCF_009828535.3. NCBI lineage: Eukaryota > Metazoa > Chordata > Mammalia > Primates > Hylobatidae > Hylobates > Hylobates moloch. The sequence goes on along the minus strand of NW_026652277.1, from coordinate 115,510,181 downwards.
ACAGACCTAGACAAGGTCTAAGCCCTCCAGCCATTTTAGCAAAGTACACACAGCAGGTCCATGGCAGAAGGCCTCAGTGGGCCACTAGGTTAAATGTCCTTTCTACAAAATGACACAGTACTGGCTGAGAAAACAGGTGAAGTCAAACAAATTTTAAGCAAAAATCATCGCAGAAATTCTTTATAAGAAAAGTATTTTGTATTGTCAGGTGCTATAAGCTTAGACCTTAGACTTTGCTAACTACAACCCAAGCTCACTGGACCACTGAGAAAAGTATTCATTTGACATATAGCTTTTTTAAAAAAAATTGATGCAGTGAAGATTGGTTGAAAGTAAAATTTTGAGCAAATTATTGTCAGGGCACTCATACACATATGGCTTTAATGTCTACTTCCTGTGGTGGAAACAGAGTACCTGAAAAGAGACACTTATATTTGCCACACTAAACCTTTCTATTAATCTAGTAGCTGGCATTTCAGTCAGCTTATGTCAGGAAAATTTATGTTCAACATTTCATTTTTCTTGCTGAGATTATTGCGATATTCTAACATTCTCTTGCTTCCAGTATCTCCTACATACAATTTCCCCACACATTGCTGTCACAGCTGTCTTCCTACTCTATAAATTTGAACTAATCAATTCTTCCCTTAAAAACTTTCAGTGTTTCCACATTGTCTATATATACATTTTTAAAAAACTATCTTCTTTGGTGACACATTCAAATATCATGAAAATTGCCCATGTGACTCCAGAGTCCAGAATCAAATACTTCCCCATACACACTGAGATCATCCAAACTATTCAGTTACCAAATATCTCCAATATCTTTGCTTATCCTTTTCCATACAGTCAAATACCTATTGAAGCAATTCTCTTCTTCAATATATAATTGTCACCTTCTCCTTTAAGCATTCTTTGGTTTTGAGCCAGGAGATTCATATCTGTATTCCAATATTAGCTGGTGGTTTGAATTTATTCTCCAGCATTTAAAACCTTCTTCTTTGAATTATATTGATGCATTTGCATATATTTCACTCAAGTTTAAAATATTTTATGAAAGACTTCCTGCTTCATGTTTATACAGTTAAGCAAACTTTGGCCTCCTGTAAGACTTTTATGAGACAGCACAGTAACAAGTTGTTTCAATGAATACTTTTTTTTCCCCAATTTTCCCTCTTACTAAAATCTATATCTATCCCGTATCTACCAGGAGTATATGAGGAAAAAGCAGGAGTATAGAAAGAGTAATTTATAAATAGTTAAGCTGTACTTCCAAAGCACTGCCTAAAGGATTTCCTTATTTTCAGTCTCACATCATTCCAAATCAACACAATGCTATCCGGTTGGTCACTCAAAATTGCAATCTGATTATTGTTCACGTGTTACCCATCTTTGAATTGTAACTTTAATATTATTTGAATATATGTACATTTTTACCTATAATATAACATTCTAACTCCAAAACTTTGCATGTGGGAAGTGGAGTCTATCTGGACAGTCTCATCTCCTACCCTTCCTCCATGTGCACCTTTGCCTGGTATCCTGTATACCTCAGTGCCTTTAAACATGCCATTCCTCTGTCAAGATTGGCTTTGCCCAACTTCTCTTCCCATCAAATGCCAGACTTTATATCCTCTGAGAAGCCACCCCTAGTACCTTCAGGAAAGTAATGTGTGTGCCCTCTTCTTATAGCATTCTCTGTTTGATTTATTGTGTTCTCATTGCATTCCCTAATTGATTTATTGTTTTGTAACTGCTTCTATGACTGTCTCCTCTGAAATATTGTAAGCTATTTAATGGTAGGGGTCTTAGTCTCATTTTATTGCATATACAGCTTAGGGTCTGGCACATAGTGGGAGAGCAAATAAATATTTTTAAGTGGACAAATACAAGAATGAGCACCAGATAGGTAAGAAAAGCACAAGAAACTTCATTCTTCTTGCCTGGGAGGAGAGACCCGGTGTGGTATAGCCTGCTCATCCAAATGTCTTTCTGAATGAATTATAAAACCTTAGTCTACCCTCATGACACCAGCATCTCACCCTGCTGACTAACCATGATGGTGACCTCATGTCAGAACAGTCTGGAATGTTTGGGAACATTCCAGCGGAAGTGAAGTAAACCTGGTTCTTGAAATCATATGCCTTTGCTTGTTAAGTAAAATACTAAATGTCAACATTACTCTTCTAACTGACATTCAATATTTTACTTAACAGGCAAAAGAGTACAATTTCAAAAACCAGATTTACTTCATGTCTGCTCCTCTGATCACCAAAAATATCTCTTCCATTAATTTATTTATCTCTGTTTCTAATGGTTATAAACCAATAAAGAAAATATTGGTGTTTGTAATTTTTCATATAACAAATTAGAGGCATTCACATAGTCCAAGACAGAATGTTAACATTTTTTCTCATGCAGCCATGTGAAATTATCATCAAAAGCATTTACAAACTGCTAATGATTTTGTGTTCCTGTGCAAATAGAAATAACATGATTAACCAAAGTCCCTACATATATGATACTGAGAGGTACAACTCAGGTCAAATGAAAAGCAAACATTTGGATAATTTCTTTAGAAAAGTTTCTTTTCCCTGGGTTTCATCTGTGTATCATATCCATCTTTGTCTTGCCCCCGATATCGTGTATTTGATAGAGAATCAAAAGCGGGCAGGTATACTGACATTCCACTTCATCATTCAGGGGCTTCTAGCTTTCTAGCTCTATTGTAAGTGTTCAATGTGATTCTAATATTCATTTTTAGAAATGTCTATTCAAATTTTAGACTCCTAAAACTTTCCCTAAAGTCAAAAAAAAAAAAAAAAAAGTCTACGAAAATGCTTTTTTTTTTTTTTTTTTTTTTTGAGACAGAGTCTTGCTCTGTAGCCCAGGCTAGAGTGCAGTGGTGCAATCTCAGCTCACTGCGACCTCTGCCTCCCAGGTTCAAGAGATTCTCCTGCCTCAGCCTCCCGAGTAGCTGGGACTACAGGGATGCACCACTATGCCCGGCTAACTTTTTTTGTATTTTTAGTAGAGATGGGGTTTCACCATGTTGGTCAGGCTGGTCTCAAACTCCTGACCTCAAATGATCCACCAACCTCAGCCTCCAAAAGTGCTGGGATTACAGGCATAAGCCACCATGCCCGGACACTTCCCTTATTTTCTAAGAGACTGAACAAGTAATTTTGGTTGAAAAGTGACTATGTTATATACATATAACATATATAAGTGTGCATGTATATATATGTATATATATATATATAGCAGTTAGAAGGCATTTTCCTTCTCACAATTAGTTTAAAACAAAATTCCTTTATCTTGTTCCCCCTAAAAAAGCCGAAAAAGTATAATACTGAAACATAAGACAAAACACACAGAAAAAGGGGGAAAAAATTAGACTATGCCCAGAGCCTACTTATGCCATGTCCACAATCTGCTGAGGCTTTTTTGAAAAACATGTTTTTTCTTTCAAATAAAGATAAAAAGAAAAGCTTTTAGATCATGAGCTATGGGGGGGAAGAGATAATGTCTCTTGTGCTTTGATGTTACAAGTAGCTTGTCATTATAGAAGAGTTCTTGTAATGAAATAAAGGTCCTGGTAAACTGAGCCTGGATATTAAATAACCAGCTTCCACACAGAAGGTTTCTGATACTCCTGTTCCTGAAACTGCAGAGCAAACATGTGCATCATGAACAAATTGCAAAGCTTATTTAATGTAGAGACTCTAATTGATAGTTTTTGATCAACTTGATAACTTATATCAAGTTATCTACTTGATAACTTAACTAAAAATGGAAAGCATGATTTCCATGATCCTCAGGGAGCTTTGTTTAGAAATGTTTCTAAAATATCAACTGACAAGAAATTAGGATAAAATTGTCCATTCATCATTAAAAGCAACATATAAAATTGGTTTCAAAGTACTGTGCGTTCTCTGTAAACAGAAATTGTAACCTATTGAATAATATTCAAAATGCCAATGTGTTGTTACCTTTTGTTGGTTTTAAATTAGAGGTAAATACAGGTGAAGTTTGAAAAAATATGTTAACTGTATGTTAACAAGTAGCCTTTTAAACTGTGGCATTCTGGGCAAAATAACTATTTAAAGAAATTTGCCGTATATCCTTTAGAAACATAAAAGTTTTTTGATAAAATTACTTAGGTATATATGGAAAATTCAAACAACCAATAGAAGTATAAATGAGAGACTATAAAATTCACACAAGATGTATACCACCCAGAGACTGTCACTGTTTGCCAAATTCCCTTCCAGACCTCTTTATAGACATATATAAATATGGGCATATATAGAAGGGGCCTCGTGATCCACCCGCCTCAGCGGATAGACAGATGGACATAAACAGTCCTATATTAAAATCATATTAATATGCACAGTACTATGTGACCTGTTCTTTCTCTCAGAAAAAATTCACAAACATCTTTCCAAGTCAATTAAAATACATTTTTAACAGTTAGTACAGCATTTGTACCAAGGCTTGTTTTTCCAATTTCTCTTTTTTATTTAATTTAATTAATTAATTAATTAATTTATTTATTTATTTATTTATTTTTGAGACAGAGTCTTGCTCTGTCACCCAGGCTGAAGTGCAGTGGTGCGATCTTGGCTCACTGCAACCTCTGCCTCCCAGGTTCAAGCGATTTTCCTGTCTCAGCTTCCCGAGTAGCTGGGATTACAGGCACGCGCCACCACATTCGGCTAATTTTCTATTTTTAATAGAGATGGAGTTTCACCATGTTGGCCAGCTGGTCTTTAACTCCTGACCTCAAGTGATCCACCCACCTCAGCCTCCCAAAGTGCTGGGATTACAAGGATGAGCCACTGTGCCCGGACTATTTTTCCAGTTTCTTGATGATGGACATCTAGGGACAGTAATTCTTTTATAGTTCAATAATAAAATATTGTTTATATATAGATTGATTTGTAGACCATGTCTTTCCAAAAGGAACTTATAGTGGCTTACAAGAAAAATATAAGTTATAAAAGAAAAATTATTTGATATCAAAAAATACAAAAGAGAAACAAAAGGAAGAAAAAATATAAAACTCTCCTGAGAAGTAATGTTTTGAATAAATTAGTCCTTAATTCAGGCTTCCAAATTCATCAGTAAAATACCTAAGGCAAAACAGAAAAATTCAAAATGAAAATAAATACTAGAAACAAGAATCAACAGCCACTGCCAAATCTGGATAGATTCTCCATCGACTTAAAACCTAACTGAATTAGATTTAGTAAAACAATGGCTCACAAATATGGCTACAAGTGGTGCAAGAAACAGAGGAGATATTCTGACCATAAAGAAAACAACATGCTACTTCTTGTGATAGAATACCTCTGCAAAGACACATAGCAAACTAGTAACAGTGATTGTCTTTAGCTAGGGCAAGTGGAGAATTCTGGCAATACAGGACGCAGGGGGAATTTACATTTATTACATGTTCTTTTATGGCTTTAATATTTCTATTACAAAATACAAAAATACATTTCCTCATTAAAAAGTTAATTACAATCTCTAAAACTTTTTCGGCCCAATATGGAATAAGTCCATTTAAAAACTATAAAGTATTATCTTAATTTTAAGTAAAAATGTGGTATTTATGTATATAAATGAATATATTCATATGTGAGTAAACTCATGATTTATTTTCTTCTATCTCCTTTGAAGATTTTCTTCTGTTTCTAGCATGAACATATTGTTGTATAAGCAGAAAATCTCATACTTAAAAATAACTTGAGAAGTAATTTAAACAAGAAAGAGAACATTAAATGTAAAAACTATGATTCAACCACAATTCTTTTCAAAGCAAAATATAAACTCTAATTAATCATTTCACTATTAAAAGAAAAGGAACAAAAGTAAATGAAGTTAATTTGAGAAGTTAGCCAAATAATTTTAAAAGTCAACGGAAAACAAGGGAAAAGAAAGAAAATAGAAAGAGAAATTTTAAAAACACATAACCATTTTTAAAAAATAAAGCTATGCTTTAAAACATTAAAAAATCCCTTAATTATAATCAAGAAAAAGTGAAAAGTCAAACAATGCTAGAAATTAAAAACATATAAAGAAAGCAAAATCTCTGCTAATAAATCTTTGAACGTATCTCCCCCATTCCCCCTTATCCAGTCCACCCATACTTGTCTCTTTGCTTTTCCTTGCATATGCCAGGCACATACTTGCATTTGCACTTGATTTTCCTCCTACCTAAAATTGTTTCTCTGGACATCAGCAAATTCACTCCTTTAAGTCTTTTTCCAATGTCACCTCCTCAGCGAGGCCTTCCCTTACTACACTATTTAAAATTGCACATATGCATGCACGTACACACCTGACACTTTCTATCCCCCTTCCCAGTTTAATTTTTTTCTTGCTCCTTATGACCATCTAATATAGCCTATGTTTTACTTATTTATATTGCTTATTATCTTTTTGCCTCCCTCAATAAGAATAGGTGTAAGTGAGCAGAGATTTTTCTGTTTTTCTTACTGTACATAGTAATGCTCAGTAAATATTTGTTGAGTGAATGAATAAACAAGTTTTAAAATCTTGAGATAAAATTGATGTTCTGGGCAAATACCAAGTATCCAAATTAAGGGGGGAAACAAAGTAGAAAGCTGAATTGGTCAGGAGAAATTAACAAAGCTATAAAATAATTTCATCCCAATTTGGTAAAACTTTCATAGTCCTATGGTTTCACCATTATGTTTCTTCAAAATTTCAGAAAGCAGACAAATCTCTGTCTACACATATCCAAATATGCTGAAATTCGGAAAGAACTATTAACATATATTTGTGTATATTTACATGTGTGTACATATGTTTTATATATATGTATGTACACATATGTGTGTATACACACACATATATATGTACACACACATACTTTCATGTAAGTATAGTGAAAAGATGATATATTAGATATACAGATTTTTATGTGAGATTTTTAACGGTGAATTTATAATGTAAACATACTTTCAAACATGTTTTTTTCCTTAACAACATAAAAAACCTTTAGAAGTCACTAAACGTTTTTGGAAAATATTAATTTTTCACAACAGTGGTATTCAATACATTAATGTAACATAAATTTTAAGATTAACAAGTTTTGTTAGCTTTCTATTTTTATCTTTCTATTTTTCTATTAAAATGAAATCTGAAATAAACATTTTTATTAATTTATTAAATGTTTAGTGATTGCCTATAACGAGCTAGAGACAGTGTTTTAGCACAGGCGGTGGAGGGAAGAACAAAGACACAGACCCTGTCTCTGAGACCTTAGAATATTTATAGATGGGAAGACAGAAATTATGCAGATACTGATGAAAATAACCCACGTAATTATAATTGTGATAGTGTGTCATAGGAGGGGTTGAGTGAGAATATAAACCACTACTGGATTTGGAGGGAAAGTCCTACTGAAGAAGTGACATAATTGAGACCTGAAGGATGCCTAGGCAAAGGATTTGTGTACTGAGGACCTTCTGTGCTTTGCATAAATCTTTCTGTACCTGTCTAGTTCCTTAGGATAAATAACTAGACATTAAATCACTAGGTCAATGGAAATAACCATTTGTACACTTTGGGATACATAAAATCAAATTCCCCAACACTGCGTTTCCTTTAAGATGTAATCTTACCAGTAAAGTATGAAAGTGTCTATTTTACTGTTCTCTCACCAGCACTGGGTATTGCGTTTTGACCTTGATTTTTAAATTACATTGTGATATGATAACAATTATAGAAAAATAATAAAATATGTATACGTATAAATAAATAATTAATGAGTTTTGAGATCCCAAATTTCCACCATCTAGAAATTACTACTTTGAACATATATTCAAAACAATACTTCATGTACATATACACATTTAAAAGGTACTGTTGTCTTTGTATTATAGTTGTTTTCCACTTACTATAAGCATTTTCTAGAATAATAACTATGCATATACATTAGCATTTTCATATATTGAACAGGGTCCCATTGTTAGACTACAGTAGGTTTAACATATTCTATATTATTATTTTTCACTTTTATGTTTAAGTGAATATTTAACTGTACATTTTAAAAACATTTTTATCTTACTTGTGTCTTCTTGGGATTCTTAAATCAGTGGCTTAATGTATTTCAGTAGTTCTTGGAAATTATCAGCCATTTTCGGCTTTCTCCTCTGGTTCTGGGCCTCAAACATGCTAAATCTTCTTACCAGGTCCTCTAAGTCCCTTACCATTTTCTAAATTGTCCATATTTTTGTCTTTCTATATTTTATTCTGGATAATTTCTAATGCTCTACCTAGCAGTTCAGAATATATCAAACCTACATAATTTGCTAGTAAACCAATTCTCTGAGTTCTCAATATCAACTTGATATTTAGTTGTTACAATTTCACTTGGCTCTCTTGCACACTTATCACATCACATTTATAGTTTTCAGATTTTACTGAAATTTTTAAACTTAGACATTACCTCCATTAATATAGAATTGATTTTTTAATTTTTAATATCTGTAGTCCCAGTGGTCTGTTTCTAGTGTATTCTGCTTCTGTGGATAGTGGCTGATATTGTCTAGACGCATTGTGTACCACGTTGTCCTTGGTTGTTTGCTAAACACATGTTTGAAAAATTACTTTTAGAAGTAATTTGAAACCCAGGAAAAGGATATACTACTTCAGAAGGATAATTCATTTCCTTTTGCACAGAAGGGTGGTGCCCATATGAAACCAAGACTTGAGATTTTGGGGACAATTTAGAAGACCATAGAGAGTACATTTTTTGTTCCCTATTGCAGAGACCAGCGTTTCAGGGATCTGGGCCAGACCAGGATTATTTCTCTTTGACAGGACCAAAATACCAGTTTATAATTTAGCTGCTTTTCATAGCCAAAGTTTGACAAAGACATACTTCTTTCAGTTCTCACTCATTTCCTGTTTTGGTTCTGGTATTTTCATACTATCTTGTTAACCCCGCGATCTATTTAAGAAGATGCTTTGCATTTCATCCAGGGTTTTTTTTGTTTTTTCAGCATTGTCTTTTCTAGGGTGGTTGGTGGTTGGTCTGCGTTACCAATTCATCATTGCAAGAAATAAGTCACCCGAACTATTCTAATGTGTTTAAAATTAATTTTATCCACAGTTGTTGTTATTGTTTTACAATATTGTTATTACAAATGATGCCATAATGAAAATTGCTTTAAATATACCTTTTGCTTTTGGTCATTTCCTTAAATTCCTACAAATGAATTGCTGCATTCATATTCTATGTATTTTAAAACATTGTCATGTATCATTAACTAACCTTCCAGAAAATCTATGTTTAGCTACCTTTCCTTTTTTCATCAGAAAACCAATTCTCCCCAGTGCTCTTTTCCCACTGAACATACAGACATTCACACGTATAACTGTGTAATGATTTTTCATTTTTGGCAGCTTGATAGGCTGATAAATTTAAATATAAATATATTTCTTCTTTTCAAATGTTTATTTGACTTCTAGTGAGACTAAGCATATGGTCATGTTTATTGAACATTTGTAGTTCTTCATTTGTGAATTACTTAATCAAATTTTCTTACTCATAAAGTAGGTAGTCAATAGTCAATTTTATTCCTATTTGTATTACTAAGATTAGTAGATATAAATGTAATTATGTAAAAAGATAAAAGTAAATGTAGTCAACAAAGGAAACATTGAAATAGTGTAAAAACAAGAGGCTTTAAATTACCAGAAGTAAGGTCAGATTTAACTATTCAAAGCAAAAATCAGACTTGTAAGCCTGCTTTAATAAAGTTTTATTCAAACACAACCATGAACATTTATTTGTTCATTATCAGTGGCTGCTTTTCACTACAAGGCCGGAGCTGAGGACCTGACACAGACACTGAACTGTTAACAAAATTTAAAATATTTATTTTCCTGTCCTTTACAGAAAAGATTTGCCAACTCCTGATTTAAAGGCAAGATAATATTTAATAATTATGTTATCAATATAGAAAAATACTGTCTTATTATGTTTATTATATTTATTAATTCATTTAATAAATCTATGGTGTAGGTACTGTTGTTGCAGGAATTTTCCTTAGTTCAGCTAAAGGCAGGGTCCTTGTTACACAGCCACAAAAATTTAGGTTCGCAAACAATTTGAATGGTGAGTAAGACAGGGTTTTATTGGGTGAAAAGGAAGAAAAGGGGAAAACGGGGACTCTCCCCAAGGCCAGAGTCCCTGCTAGGGTGCTTCCTGCCTTGCAGTTTGAATCCCAGACTCCACACAGGAAGAGGAGGGGCCAGGCTCCTCCCAGCTGCGAAAGGCATGGACTTCCTGATGCTCCAGCCCAGTGTGCAGGCCAGTCGGAGTTTTTCAGAGGAACCCCTTCCACCTGGCTATCTCACTATAATTAACCTATTTACAGATAAAGTTATTTTACAGAGCCAAGGAGGGTAAACCAATCACTCAGCATTCTAGCAGATGGCACAAAGAGATTCAAATTCAGACAATATGGATCAAGGGTCATTGATCTTAATCTAAAAGTAAATTGCTAGCAACATTTGTACCAAAACCTGTCACATCCCTCACCATTTTATTAAGAGAAATCTGGATATTATTTAACATTGCAAATGATGTATGAAAGAAATAACCAGCATAAGGAGAAGAACAAAACTACTGTTTGACGTGTGAAAACACAAAATAAAATGAGGAAAAATATAGAACTAGTAAGATAATCTAATTATTGAGAAGAAATATTACTACAAACAAAACCCCATAACTTTCCTCTACTACATCATTAACGAGTAAGAAGATGGCCGGGCATGGTGGGTCACAGTTGTAATCCCAGCACTTTGGGAAGCTGAGGCAGGCAGATCATTTGAGGTCAGGAGTTCAAGTCCAGCCTGACCAACATGGCGAAACCCCGTCTCTATACTAAAAATATAAAAATTAGCCAGGTGTGGTGGTAGGCGCCTGTAATCTCATCTACTTGGGAGACTGAGGCCGGAGAATTGCTTGAACCCAGGAGATGGAGTTTGCAGTGAGCTGAGATCCCACCACTCTATACTCCAGCTTAGGCAACAGAGTGAAACTGTGTCTCAAAAAAAATTAAAAAAATAAAAAAAACAGACGAAAATGAAAATGAGAAAAGTTTTTTTTTATAAAAGCCATAAACACATAGACTGCCTAGGAAAAACCATAAGAAAATCTGTAGTTTCTTTACAAATAAAATTTGAAAGTGAATAAAGAGACTAAGCAAGTTTTGGATTGTGGAAGACTTAATATCACAAATACAGCTATTTTTTTAAGAAGACATAGAGGTTAAAAATAATTTCAGATCCAAAAAAATAATTTTTATAAATAATTTTTTAACCTGACAAATGAACTTAAATTTTAGCTAGATAAATACTCTGGTTTGGAAGCCCACCAAATTTGGGAGGAAAAATGAATGATTCAGAGCACTTGCCCAGTCAGATGGAAGAATGAAACAATGGTTACTAAAGATTTGGTCTCCTATCAAAGGCTAGACATGTGACAATTTAAAGAACCCGATGCTCTTCATACTGAGCCTGGCATAGAGCAGGAGCTCAACAAATGTGTGCAATGAATTAATAAATGTACATATTCACCTATAACTAATCAATTAATCTATTATAATACATAATATATAACATGCATCTACAAAATCTTTACTCAAATCGTGTTGTGCTCTAAAGCCAAACTAGAATTCCAAATGGATGGAGTAGGTTTCTGATTAAAATCTAGTTTATAACAAATGCCATAAAGATGTTTTAAATAGGTATTTTATCTCTTCTCTAGGAGTTGGTAATATACCATATTTGAAATTGCCACTGTAACTTTAAAATTTCTCATTGTGACAATAAAATACAGAATTCAGTAGCACATCATTTTAATATGAATATCATAGAATCAAATATCTTTCCATTTCCTTTAATAATTCCTCCATTAATATTTACATTATGGAGTTGTTTGGTTTTTTCTTGTAAATTTGTTTAAGTCTCTTATACATGCTGGATCTTAGACCTCTGTTGGATGCATAGTTTGCAAAAATTTTCTCCCATTCTGTATGTTGTCTGTTTACTTTGTTGATAGATTTTTGGCTGTGCAGAAGCTCTTTAGTTTAATCAGATCCCATTTGTCAATTTTTGCTTTTGTTGCAATTGCTTTTGGCATCTTCTTCATGAAATCTTTGCCCATGCCTATGTCCTAAATGTTATTGCCTAGGTTGTCTTCCAGGGTTTTTAACAGTCTAGGGTTTTACATTTAAGTCTTTAATCCATCTTGAGTTAATTTTTCCATGTGGTGTAAGGAAAGGGTCCAGTTTCAATATTCTGCATATGGCTAGTCAGTTATCCCAGCACCATTTATTGAATAGGGAATCCTTTCTCCATTGCTTGTTTTTGTCGGATTTGTCGAAGATCAGATAGTTGTAAGTGTTCAGTCTTATTTCTGGAGCTAAATGATGAAAACACATGGACACATATAGGGGAACAACACACGCTGGGCCTTTTGGAGAGTGGAGGTTGGGAGGAGGGAGCTGATCAGGAAAAATAACCAAAAAGTACCAGGCTTAATACCTGGGTGATGAAATAATCTGTACAACAAACCCCCATGGCACAAGTTTACCTATGTAACAAACCTGCATTTATACCCCTGAACTTAAAATAAAAATTAAAAGAAAATAAAAATAAATATTTACATTAGGGACTGTTGCTACCAATTCTTTTGGAGCTCTTCTTTCACATTTGATTCCTCCATGAAATGGGTGAATGTTGAAAATTGTAAATTTTTATCATTTGTCTTCCTATTACTTCCTTCACATTGTAGATACATAGCACTGTTGCCAATATAATTTCTTGGTATTTAGTTATTTGTTTAAAAAAAACATTAATAAGAGCCCAATATGTGCCTGACATTGCATAAAGTAATTTCACAAAATTGTTTAATTTGGACTATTGTTCATTAACTGTTGAGCTCACTTAATCAACTTTTAACGTCAACATTTGTTCATCAAAAACAAAACAATATTCTAGGCCGCAGTAAACATCTAAAAACTATATTTGTTTTATAAAATTACTAGATATTTTAACTAATGACTATTATTCATCACTACTTATTAATGTAACAATTTCTACTCAACAATTGAATTTAAAATAAGCTACATATTACCTCAGCTCAAATATATTTTAAAATTTCATTGAAAGTACTTGTTTTTTTTTAAAAAAATATATATGCCTATTGCAGAATTTTATGTTACATAGTCTGGGATTTGCACAGTATATATTTATTTTAATATTTCCTCATAAATCATCCCCCTCCCCAAGTTCCTTTTAAGTTTTGTTACTCTTTTCTGAACTGACTCCAATTTTCTGACATCTTTCCAACATTGAAGTACCCAGAAATGTATGTGATGTTCATGCAGGTACAATCGCTCAGTGGCAGAGTTTATACCATTGCAGTCTGGATCTACAAAACATCAAGTGAGGATGATGGCTTGGACAAAAGTCCTGCAGTATGTACTACTGGCCTACTCTGACAGATCTAAGTTCCTCTAAAGAGATGAACTAAACTAAGGGGGTTGAGGAGAAGAGTAGTGGAGAAGGGAAGCAGAGTGGTTAGGACATGAAAAAACAGAATAAGAAAAGCAGAAACCATTAATGCCTGATGCTTTAGTTATTTAAAGAATATTTTAATAATAAAGGTTCCCTAGACTTTCTTTCCTACTCATTATTTTTCTGCATACAAAATTCCTTACATAAGAATTTATATAACTTTGATATATTATATATAGCCCTTTGTCCATAGCTATTAAAATTTATTTTTCTTTTATTCCTCTCAAAAAATATTTTTACTCTTCCCTAAATGTTACAAATATCTTTCCATATCAGTTCATTTGGTTGATGGGGACAATGATAATTATAATTAAACTATACAGAGAGCTTATCATGTGTTAGGCACTTCGCTTAGTGTCTCACAAAAATGACATTAAATCATCATACAGACTATCAGATAAATAATTTATGCACATTTCACAGAGAAAGAAACTGAGGCTCAGAGAGATACAGTGATTTGGCCAAGATTCCCAAGCAAGTGAGTGGCAGAGCCATGATTCACATTTAGAACATCTATTAAAATATTTAAATTTTTAACAATTGCATAGTATTCATTTATGTGAATGTACCAATATTTAATTATCCCCTATTATTAGATATTAAGGTTGTTTATTGATTTTTTTAACTATTATAAACAATGATGCATTTTACTGACTTTTGAAAGTATTTCTACAGCACAAATATCTAAACATGATATTGCTGGCATAAATGTTTTCACACTTTACAACCTATCAATTTAGATTTTTAAACATTTTATTGGCATATAATGTATGTATATAGTTTCAGGGTACATATGAGTATTTAAGGCATCCACATAATTTGTGAAGCTCAAATAAGTGTACTTGGGCTAGCTATCACCTGAAATATTTGTCTTTTTTAATGCTAGAAACACGTGAATTATTTTCTTCTAGCTATTTTGAAAAGTGCAATAGATTGTTGTAAACTATAATCACACTACTGATTTATCTAACACTAGGTCTTATTTCTTCTTTTTGCTTTTTTGTCTCCCCGTATTTTGGATGATCAATCATCTCTCTCATTGTCAGCCTTTCCTTTTTTTACCGTTACAACACTGGCATTTTTGTAACAAGAAACTGAATTTCTCATCCTACCGTGTTAGTTCCTGTAGTAACACTACACAAGAATGCACATGCATGTGCGCACACACATGCACACATACACTCACACACTTCCCATTTTGTCCTAATATCCTCCATTAATACTCCTATTACCTGTAATCTTAGTTGTTTATACCCATATTTGCAAAGAAAATTCATATCAAATGTATACAGCCTCTTTTCAATAAAAAAATCCATATGTGTTTTCTTGTTACAATACAACAGCTTTTCAAACATCAATTCCTCAACTTGTTATATAGTTGGACCTCCATTAGACATCCAATTGAGGAAGAAAAAAAATCCTCATTCCACAGAATACTCAGTATCATAGAGCTAAACTAATGAAGTTCTATAAGGGCAAGTACCATATCTGATTTTCCCCTCCAGTGCTTGACTGATGTTAGGTATTTAATACACGTTTGTTGAATAAATGAACAGAAGAGATCTAAGGAAGCCAAGAGAAAATGGTTATTGGGAAACAGGTTGTCACAGTGGTCAAAAGCAGACTCTAGATCTTGATGGCCTAGGTTATAATCCTGTTGACACACTCACCACTTATGGGCAAGTTTCTGAACCTCTCTATGCCTAATTTCCCCATCTTTAAAATGGGGATAGCAAAAGTGCCTACTTCATTGGGTTATTGTGAGGATTACATAAGCTAATACATATAGAGCATTTACAAGTTACTATCATATATATATTTTTAATGTAATTCTCAATTTTCCCTTAATTAAAAAAAAAGAGGACTGACTTTACAAAACTCATCTGCCTATTATTTCTGGAGGTAAATGGTTCAGTCTTTTGGTACTCCTTCCCTCATTTTCCTAGTGCTTTATGGAAACCACACTTTTTTAAATGAATTGTTTGCTCTGGGCTAAAATGGAGATACAAAGAAGGCAAAATATCATGGTAAGTGAACTAATGGAGGAGCACATTTACTGAAGCAAGTGAGCAAATGGACCAGAAAATTATGTAAAGTGAGTTACAAGATACTCTGTTTAGCCTACTGCATAAAACATGGGGTGGGGAGTTAGAAGATTTAGGTTTGAGGTGCAACCCTGACACTTAGTAACTCGTTTATTTTGCACAGGTTCACCTTTCTCAGTTTCTTCTTCTTTTTTTTTTTTAATCTGTCAATATGTCATAGACCTCACAGGGTTCCTATAGGAGTAAATAATTTAATTAAGTTGAAACACATGCAAACCAAAATTTTAGTTCTATTTACTAAATTCTGAATATTTTACTTTAAGTGCACTGGTCTTTTCTTTTAACTTTCCCATTTAATTGATTCCCCAACAAATCTTGAAATGATACTAAACGAATTTAAATATTGTTCCTAACTCTTTTTAGACATATTATTTGACACACTACATTACAAATACTGGAGTTAATAGACTATAGACTCCAGTTCTGTGAATCCAATTGTTATATTTCCTTACATAAGTCATTCATTTTTAATTAAACCTCTGGTCTGCAAATATATTATTGCACTTCAAAACAGAGTGATTTTAGAGGTGTTTAATTTTCTTTGTCATGCATTAAATTGTATCATATCTAGATGAATAGCACAATCCAGTAGAAACAAGAAGGGCAATCTGTGAACATGCTACAGTGGCTCTGTTCATGCATCCAACACTTGTATGCCTGTGAAGAGCTAAGCACTCTACTAGAAGCTGGGAACCTAACCACAGACAAGATTGACCTGGTCCTACTCAACACAAAGGGCAATCTAGTAGAGAAGGCTTACAATTAAACAAGATATTATGAAAATGTGTAAGAATTGGTGCTATAAGACAATACAGAGAATCCTTGGAAGCCAAAGGAAAAGTTAACTTGGGCTAAGAAAACAAATCAGGGAAGGTCTCTGTGGAAAGTAATTTTATGCCAAGATCTGAAGACAATTAGCCAGGAGGAAACAGTGTTATGAAGAAGAGTATGACACATTTAAAGAAGCAAAGCATCCAGGATATTGGTAGCATATAAACTGACAGGGGAAATGTCAAGTGATTGTCATAAAAAGGAAGGCAGAAAACAGATTGTAGAGTTACTACAGACCAAGCTCAGAAGTATGTGTGTGTGTGTGTGTGTGTGTGTGTGTGTTTTCATTAATAGCAGAAATTTGGCTGGGCACGATGGCTCATGCCTGTAATCCCAGCACTTTGGGAGGCCAAGGCGGGCAGATCGGTTGAGGCCAGGAGTTGGAGACCAGCCTGGCCAACATGATGAGACCCTGTCTCAACTAAAAATACAAAAATTAGACAGACGTGGTGGCACACATCTGTAGTCCCAGCTACTCAGGAGGCTGAGGCAGAAGAATCTCTTGAACCCAGGAGGCAGAAGTTGCAGTGAGCCGGGATAGTGCCACTGCATTCCAGCCTGGGCAACAGAGTGAGACTCTGTCTCAAAGTAAACTAAACTAAACTAAACTAAACTAAACTAAAATATTTCAAATGGTTTGCCATTTGAAAAATAAACTGGTTCCTTTCCTTATACATTTTACCAAAATATATTCCTATCAAAGTGGAAATGTCCAATTTGTTCCTGGATAAGTAGGCCTGGAATTCAGAAGAGAGGTCTGTGATTGATAAATAGAGTTGAGAGCCCTCAGCACATGCAAGACAGCTGAAGATGATGCCAGAAAGATAGTGAACAATGACACAAGGAAAGGAGACAGGATAAAGGGGTGAGGAATGCCAGTGGCTAATGGAGAAAGGGAAAAGCAGCCTTTAAAGAAGGATGAGAAGTCAGAGCCAGAAACAGAAGGAAAGTTTGGAAAGTATGGTGTCCTGGAAGCCAAGAAAAAAGACAATTTCAGAAGAGGATAGTGGGGTTATCTACTGTGTCAAATGCAACTACAAAGTCGAAAATGAGAATATCTGCTAGTACTGAACGTATTGGAACATAAGGCATTGATGACTATGTGGAAAACAGTTACCATGAAACTGTAGATGGGACATGAGATTTCAGTGGACGGAAGTTGAGATACTTTCCCCACAGTTTGTAAATTAACACCAAATATTATGAATAATGTATCACAGGAAGATATTTGGCACAAATATCTTTAGTACATGATTGTTTCCAACTGCTTTCCAGCCTTTTTCCAGATGTGCTCTAGTCTGTCCATGTCCAATAGGAAGAATTGCACATAGAACATAATAGGATTCAAGTTAGGATCTGAATGGCATGTTATATGGTGGACTCATTCTTTCTCTCAATTATAAACTACTGTATTTTTTATTAGACATTGATATTACCAGAGTTCTGATTAGTTTCTGTGTTAAGAACAGGCTGATTCATGGGGAGTTGTATCTCACTGGTAACTCATAAGTGGCTTGTTATTGACTAAATTTTTGTGCATTGATGCTTTTTTTTTTCTACACATCTTCACTTGTAAGCTGGCTTTTTGCTCCTAATGAAATATTTTTATTATGGATTTAACCCATTGCTCAACCTAAGACCTCTTTAGAGAAATAATTCATTCAGTGAGCAAATGCATAATGAATAGCTACCATATTTCTTATTGTGCTAGGCAATAATGAATTGTTTGTAGAACTTACTTCTTATTCTACCTTCACATTACTGGTATAACTCACTCACAAGTTACCAGTGAGATACGACTCCCCATGAATCAGCCTGTTATTACATAGAAACCTTAAAAATCATCTTTAAAAAGCGATTATTATGCCATTTATCATCCTCATCCAAATCATTAATAAAGATATTGAACAAGGGATGGCCAAGGATGGAACTCATAACACACTATCAGGGATCACATTTCTTACAGACATCAGTTCATTAAGAATATTTGGGGCTGGACACGGTGGCTCATGCCTGCGATTCCAGCACTTTGGGAGGCTGAGGCAGGAGGATTGCTTAAGCCCAGGAGTTAGAGACCAGCCTGGGCAACGTAGTGAGACCTTATCTCTACAAATAACTTTTTTTTTTTTAATTAGCCAGGTATGATGGCATATGTCTGTAGGCATACGTCTGTACTCCCAGCTATTAGGGAAGCTGAGGCAGGAGACTCTTTTGAGCCAAGGAGGCAGTGTTTGCAGTAAGCAGTGATCACACTACTGCACTCCAGTCTTGGTGGCAGAGTGAGACCCAGTCTCAAAAAAAAAAAAAAAAGAAGAAGAAGAATATTTAGGATATAATCACTCAATCAATAAGTTGCTAACCTGTTTGCCTATGTTATCACATAACCTATATGTCTCCAGACTGTTTAATAATTTGGCATCATACACTCTCAAATACTTTGTTGGACATTTAATTACACTAATTCTGCCATATTTATTTGTTGACCTGTCTAGGGAACATAGCAAAATTAGTAATAATTATAAAATTATTTTAGATATTATAAGACAGAATGCGTTTAGGTCAAAATGTAGGTCACTGATCTATAGTTTTTACAGTTGCTTTCTTTTCTATTTTGAAAATTTTTTTGTTTTAAAAAATAGAACTCCAAAAAAATTGAACTCCAATCTTCCATCATTTCTTTTTTCTACAATACTATTACCCATAAATCTCATCAGTGTTCTGGGATTTAACTCATCTGGATCAAAAAACATAAATGTATCTTGATTATTTGGTTGCAAAAACATGTTCAATTTTCTCAGGATTAAATTTTATCCAACTACACTATCTTCAGTTTATTTCCAAAATGAGATTAATGAACTTGATGGTCTTGCTGCTATGGTATTTTAAGTTAGCATTCCCTTAAGTCCATACCATCTTTATTGTGATCATGAGGCCCTTTGCCTCCAAAGTTCACTTAGAAAAACGGCAAAATTATTTTACATTGCTATCCACTCGAATTCAAGTTTCAGATATTTTTCATAAGTTGCCTCTGTTTTAGAACAGTTTTTTTTTTTTTATTGTCAGGAATAACTTGAATATCCCTGGT
This sequence comes from Hylobates moloch, assembly GCF_009828535.3. Classification (NCBI taxonomy): domain Eukaryota; kingdom Metazoa; phylum Chordata; class Mammalia; order Primates; family Hylobatidae; genus Hylobates; species Hylobates moloch. Next base: position 115,490,534 of record NW_026652277.1, on the reverse strand, counting down.
AGACTTATTGGGAAGGCTGCATTATCTATTATTCAATAGGCTTGCCTGAGCTTCTCGAAACCATTGCTCTGGATAATTAATAAATAAACCTGCCAATAAAATAATTCATGTGGAACCCAAAACAAAGTAAATACATTTATTTGCCAAAATTTCAAGCGGGAGCATGATTAAAGGAGACTCTATTATTTTCCTTTTTATTTTATGATGCTTAGGCCTAGGACCCAAGTTACCTAGTCCACCAAATAAAATACTTCTTTTCTGTTAAAGTCATCATAAGAGGACAGAGTGTAGCATTGTTAAAAACTAGTTCATCTTTTGTTATGGCAATACACCTTTGAAGGGCACAGAAATTGTTTTAATTGGATAAATTAGATGTTCTTTGTGTCCATATAAAGTGTTGAATTTAATAATTTGGTTGAATGGATGTCAGTGTTTCTGTTCAATTTTTCAATTAAACTAATATTAATCTTACATTTTCTAAAGAAAGCTTAATAGCACAAGATAACTATGATATCTCCAGGACACACAGTAAGGTCACTGGATATAAATGAGCCCACATTGTTTTCCTGAATAATTCTGCAGCAAAGAGAAAGGCTATGGAAATTGTAGCTATACTAGCTTTTCTCCATTTCAATCACTGAGGACCAACACTAAAAGATCTATGTCTCTCTTTTGACACATTGTTATATGTGGCACTCAGTCCCACTACTTCATAAAGATCATTTGTAAAATTGTAATTTAACGTCTGGTTTTGTCTGTTTCAACTAACAAAAATCAAGATAGACTTTTGACTAATGCTTTTTTTTTTAACTTTCTGTAAGATGTATTACAAATAAAAGTACTTTATTTGTTTTTCAAAACTAATTTGACTTGATTTACACAAATGAAGTTGTAAATCACATATCACATTAGGAGACAGACTTGGGTGTGGGTTATTTTCTTTAAAAATTATATAAAAATAGAAACATAAAATACTAAAATCATTTTTTATTGCTCATAAAATTTCAAAATTATGAAGGCCCTTCAATTTGATAATGATTGGGGTTCTAGCAACACGATTCAGAGAGGCTGTAAAATTATGAGGACATTTTAGCACTCCTGTGAGCATTTCCATTCAGAGGTGATCGACCAGCATGAGTTAGAGCAATTTGCCTCGTATTTGTAGGAAAGCCTTGTTCTTTCAGACTGAAAAACTTAAAACACGAAGAAAGCCCAATAATTTTAAATCGTGGTATATACCATACATGCCTAGAAATCCAATTTATTTGCTAAATAAAAACATCACAACTTTTAAAATATAAAGGACCTACTCATAACAGAACAACAATCTATCCTTCAAATTCATATGTCAAATCGGTCTAGCTGTTATTTCTCCCAACCTGGGATTTTCTGACATGAAGAATTGTTCTAGCCATCAAAGAAGATTATTTGTTTCTTTTAAACTCTTCTTGGGCTATTACTCTAAAATAATCTTGAGATTTCTTTCCAACCATCCTGTGACCTTTGGAAGTCATTCTGAATTTAGATGAATTATGTGTACTTGCATATAAACATACAAACTATGTCTTCTCAAAAATTACATTTGAAAATAAAGCTATGTTCAAGAAATATATATTTATAATTCTTTTGAGTCTATTTCTATATCTATAAAATGGGGATAATAATGTCTACCTTAAAAGCATGTTGTGAGGTTTAAATGAGTACACAGTGTACTAAACTGACATGTGGCAGATGTACAATAAATACTTGCTAGTTTGATATCATTATCATTATAACAATCATTGCCAACCTAAAGTTTGATGTTATATAAAAAACATTCAATTCCAAAAACTCTATCATCTTGAGCAGATCACTCACATTTTGGGACCTCATCATAAAATATTACCAGTGGTTATATCTGGATTGTGGGTTTTTTAAAAATTCAATGTTTTTCTTTTTCTCAACTATAGTATATTTTTTAAAAATTTATGTCGAATACAATTACTTAAACAAAACAAGAACTGATACCATGTACTATATATTGCTAAGCATACTTGACACTTCTCTATTTGCAATGATTGCCATGATAGGCCATGGAGAGAGAAGTGTGTGGTTATGGGGGTTACTAAAAACAGAAGTCAGCATTTAGAGAGATTCAGCAGTTACACAGGACACACACAGTAACTGCAGATTATGAAACACCTCAGGCATCACAGATCCCTTCTAAACCCCAAACCAATGAGAGTGGGAAGGGAGGCCCATAGTTTCTAGTTTTCCACTGTCGTATCTCCAGCATCTAGAACAGAAGATACCCAGGCATAGACAATCCTTAAACACTTTTGTTGAATGAATGGCCTCTGGATAAAGCCTAGCCTTCCAAGTCAGCTAGTGAGGCTCCGCTATTGAATAAAACTGGACTTGAGAATGACATTTGGATAAAGCTGTATAAGTGAGGTCTTCTGATCCTAACTTCCTTTAATCTAGGAATCCAAATATCCCTAATAGTGGTATGGATGGGCAGATGTAGATGGAACTGGAAAAGAAAAAGGTGGTCCTTACTGGCTCACTTACTCAACAGGGGTAAAAGAGATACATAGGTAGTTAGAATTAAGAAAGCCTAAATCATGTTCTCCAATCCAATTTCCCACATAGTAGGGATGATTAGGCACACATATGGGAATTAGTACATTGTTCCTTTCTTCCTCACTAGACTTGACTCTTTAACAGATTAGCTTTGAAAGGAAGCCCAGAGGAAAGAGGGAATTAGTGGCAGGCCTTGAACTCCAACAGTTATTATAAAAGCACCCAGGACAGCCATCCAGGTCAGGGACAGAAGATTTATCTTGAAAGATTTCTGGAGTGGGCCAAGACAGAGTTTTAAAAGGCATGAGTAATCAGGTAAAGAGAAAGGGAAAGATTTTCCTGCTAAAAGGCAGCACCATGAACAAAGTCACAGAGACAATAGGATCATGTAAATATGGAAACTATAATGAATTCTAGAATTTTAAAGAATAATTTACAAGACAGAGAGGGATAAGAAATAATACCAGAAAGGCTGACACAGGCACCAGCAGTTGAGTAGAAGAGAGACAAAACTGAAAACAGGGATATCAGTTTGGGAACTGTAATATTCAGACAACAAACTGACTAAATTCGAGTATCAGGATATTAAAAACTGATAATTGCACCCAAACAAATCACATTCTGACAAATCTGAAGTATCCTTCCTCAAAACCTTTTAGTTTAATCCAAAAGGTAATTAAAAAGATGTAATTCTAAACAAGCGAACCACATGGCTTCTGTGGTTTACTGGGCAGCATTGCCCAGCAGTACAAGGATGAGAGCTGGAGAAATCCTGGACTTGGGACTTTCTGCTCTACCAGAAACTACAAATTCTACTTCAGGAAAACAATGTGACCACAATATCAAGACAAACCACTGAAAACAAATATGAGGCATCCTGTACAACTATGAACGGATCTAATAATTGCTGATCCATACTTTTATCAAATGACAAACTATGATAGACAGCCCAATCGGTGGCATAATGATGGATGACATTGCTTGACTTTTTAATGCATTCTCACTCCTTTGTATGAGATTTTAAATGTTTGTGGACAAATATTTTCATGCCAGGAACCAATTTAGGAACACCAGTAGCCATTTTCTATACCTATATGAAGTATAGAAAATATGAGTGAATAAGTATAATTCTCTGGATTTGGACTGACAAACTTAAGTGCCAAATCCAGTTTAATTATTTATTTGGTCACAGCCAAAATTATATAAAACTGCTGTCATACCTCTTCAGATGACAACAAATCTCTTTCTTAATTTCCCATGTATGAGACTGGATATATTGGTTTGTAAATTTGTTTTATTTTATTTTATTTTATCAAGAGTTGAGTCTATTGCCCTACAGATGCAGCCTATATCTCACCTTTCCTACGAATATTTTATTGTCTAAAAAAGTGGCTTAAAGTAAGCATTTATAAATACCTTGACTCATGAAAGTAAAAATTTATTTGAGGTTTATAAATAAAACTATTGAAGTGAACTAACCAAGTTTCAAAATTAAAATTTCTGAACAATGTAAAATTTGAATTTCAGAATTTATCATAAGAAGGCAAAAACTTGAGAAAATAATATAATTTCTTAAGGATAATATATATTGGAATTCATAGTTTCTGGTGGAACAGGAATTTCCCTTAGGCTCCAGGCCTACCCCAAGCTCCAGACCAGCCTAACCCAGGTCATAGGCCCAGCCTCAAGGCCAGTACCCACAGAACCAGAATCCAGCCCCATCATAGCATCAGGTCAGCACCTGTCTACCCCAGCTTCAGGTCAGCATCTGGCCCAGCCACCAGCCTGGCCTCCAAGGGCCTATACTCCAACAAATCCAGGATCCAGGCCTATTCCAGCAGCCCAGGGTTAAAACTCATTCCAGTAGACCCCAGTGCTGGGCTGGCCTTTGCAAACACAGACTCCAGACCTACCCAGTGGCAAGTCAGCACCTGCAGACTAAGGCTCCAAGACTACCCTTGTGGCCCAAGCACCAAGCTGGCCCGCATGGACTCAGTCAACAGCTCTTTGCCAGTAGATTCAATGATACGCTAGCCCCATGGGCCCAGGATTCAAGCCTGCTCTAGCAGACCTAAGCTCTAATCCCATTACAGCAGACTCTGGTTCCAGGCCCAATCCCACACACCCAGGTACCAGACCCAGTCGCCTGCTGATCCAGGGATTAGATCAGCCTGCCTGAGGATTATGACAGTAAGTATGCCCCCAGACCATGCCAGACAGCCTGCCCAGAATCTCTTGCTAGCCTGACAGGTAAAGGGCTTTCCCTACTGAAGCCAGTTTGCAAAGACTGGAATAAGTACATACTTCTTCCAGTACTCACACACAAATGCATGGCCACAAAAATCACAAACAGGAAATCACGACATCATCAAAGTATCAAAATAAAGCACCAGTATCTGACCCTAAAAAATAGAGACTTTTTGCCTGACAAAGAATTCAAAATAATCTTCTTAAAGAAGCTCAGTGAGCTATGAGAGAATACAGATAGATAATAAACAAAATCAGGAAAACAACACATAATCAAAAGGAAAATTTCAACAAAGAGATAGAAACCATAAAAGGAAAGTAGAACAGGAAGTCCCAAGTCCAGAATACCTCCTAATTTTTATTAATTGTTAAATTTAGAGACTGTATTTCCAAAATAAGTGTTAAATTTTACAATTTTTTCTGGTTTTTTTGTTTGTTTGTTTGTTTTGTTTTGTTTTGAGATGAAGTTTCACTCTTGTCACCCGGGCTGGAGTGCAATGGCACGATCTCGGCTCACTGCAACCTCCGCCTCCCAGGTTCAGGCCGTTCTCCTGCCTCAGCCTCCCGAGTAGCTGGGATTACAGGTGCCTGCCACCACGGCAAAGTTATGTTGCAGATAGGATTTTTTATTTTTTTTGAGATGGAGTTTCGCTCTTGTTGCCCAGGCTGGAGTACAGTGGCACAATCTTGGCTCACTGCAACCTTCATCTCTGGGGTTCAAGTGATTCTCCTGCCTTAGCCTCCCTAAGTAGCTGGGATTACGGGCACATGCCACCATGCCTGGCCAATCTTTGGTATTTTTAGTAGAGATGGGTTTCAGATAGGATTATTATTTTATGCAAGATTTACAATCTCTAAATTTCCTGAAACTGCTGAAAAAGCAGAATACAAAGTCATTTTAAATACATATAAGTTGGTTGCAAAGCTAATTGAAGACTGACTAAAAACTCTGAGGATAATAAACATTTCATTCATTAGAAAACCCATTCCTTTTAGAAAAATATATCTCATATTTTCTGTACCTTTGTTTTTTCCTCTAATTAATCATTATAAATCTCCATAAAATTTTTGATTATCTAATATTCATTTATTAGCATTTCACATTTCTTTGACATCATAATTCCATGCTTATTGGAGAAGGCATGAAAACCTACCCATGGATATTTTTCTCATAGAGAAAGAGAAATACCCGAAACACTAGGAACCAGAAGTGTGAGGGACTCTAATTATCTATGAATTTTTTTTATTACATGTAATAGTCATGTAATGGAATAGTGTTTCTTTCCAAAATCCCAGAGTCAAAAATAATATGAATTTTTTTAACTGTTAAAGATTATATGATACTTTTCTCAAAATGTAAAATTATGAGTACCACAGCTAAATATATACCTAAAAATAATTATGTGATACAAACACATATTGTACATAGATGTTGCTACCATGAAATCTAAGAATGCCACTTTCCCTTCTGTAGCTATGTTTTGAATTACCTTCAGATTATTTATTTACCAAAAAAAAAGAACAAAAATAAAGCTTTCCTGCAAAAAAGCTAATAACATGCAAGAAATCTGTGTGGCTCAGAAAACACTAGTTTATAAGCATCAACTTTATATGGTTTAGGTCATCAAGACAATCAATCATTCATGTTTATTGAACATCTATTATGAGCAAATAACTGTTTCAACTGAGGCTTTGGAGAATCTTGACCAAATCAATAATTCAACTATGAAAAACAAGCCTAGAGGTGCATTGATTCTTCCTAGTTTTCTATACCCTAGAGTTACATTCATGCTATTAAATTGGCCTCTGGCATTATGAGATTTAATTAATCCATTAATTCCAAAATCACAATGAGATTTGTTTCTTATAGAGATAATGGCTAGGAGTACATCCACAGTGTTTCATTCATTATATGAGTGGACCCTCTCACATGCCATAGTTAAATGAATAGGTGCCCTGATCGTCTGGAGACAAGATAAACTTGCAGTTGTTGCCTTCTCTCAATTGCTTTAGCCATTCCAGGTTTAAGAGTGTTACGGTCCCCATCTCTCTATAAACCATGATTCTTATTACACTTACTTCCTTGATTCCTCTCAGGTTAACCACAAACATTTTATCAACTGCAGAGTAGCTTTTAGCCTAGCTTGATTAATTTGCACACAGTTTATACCAATTCTCCTAAGATCACTCATGTGGTTTGATTCAATTAATCACACTGTTCACCAAGCTCTAAAAAGAAAAACAAGCCTGTTTATTTGCATGTTGTGAACCAAAAACTCAAAATATGAGAACAGCATTAATTGGTCATTCCCAAATTTTCCATAGTTGGCCCTATAGCAGAATACTCCTATAATATGCATTTATCCCTTTGTATTGGATATGGCTTATAATTAATGAAGTATAAATAGCAGTTCCTTGACCATGGTCCAGCCTCATGGGACTTGTATACCTCTGTCCAGGGAAAGCCAGAAGAAAGTAAAGATGCAGAGTATTATCCAAGAAGATTCTCTGCAGGGTCCACCGTAGCAGCTGTGGTCTTAACAAGATGAATTCTTTGTTCCTGATTGTCACTGCTTACAGCTGCCCATCATAGAGAGTATAGTGCTGTACAGAATATCTATTGCAATGGAGAGAGGGGGAGGCTTATTTTCTCCTTGGTTTTAGCCTACATATTATTAGCTTAACTGATCTGTTTTACTTAAGGGGACAAGTAAATTTTTACATAAGATGTTTCTGTGGTTCAGTCACATTGTCTATCCCCAACACATCTCTTATCTTTATGTCAGGTTCACAACTACACCAAATGTCATGCTCAGGGTCAGGTCCAGGCCCATGCTGAGGTCTGAGGGGAGTGGGTGGATGGGCAGATAACTGAAACAACACTCGGGTGGGGGTGGGTGTAGGCAGGTGAAATGTAGTTTCATTCAGCAGCTCTTTCATTAGCAGCTTTCTCACACTAGCCCTCTCACACTGTGAGAGGAGGCGGAGGTTGCAGTGAGCCAAGATGGTGTCACTGCACTCCATCCTGGGTGACAGAGTGAGACTGTCTCAAAAAAAAAAAAAAAAAAAAGAAAAGTAAATTCATGAACACAATCCAGCCCCTTTGAATCACAAACTTTGAATGGGATCCAAAAATATCTTTCAGCTAATATTTCTAGCTGATTCCAAATGTTTGCTCAATTATGGTTTGTATAGAACCATTATCTAAAGGAATATCCAAAGCCTTACTGGAAACTGAAGAAGCTTAGTAGCAAGGCCTAATTTTCAACTGAAGTTTGAGTTATTTGCAGACCACTGAAATAATTATAGTTGCTTTTGTTCAACCTCACAGGGGTCTCATGAAGACTGGATAAGTATGGATGTGTCATGATTAAAGCAAAACATGTGAGGTATGATGGCCTGAGTTGAAGGACTGTTATGCCCTATTACTTACATATTCCTGAGAATATGTATTTCACATCTCTTAGCCTTACCTTCCTCTCCTATGAAATGAAGTTAATAATACTTAGCTCATAGCGTCATTGGGAAGACTGAGGAGGTTATGAATTTAATGACATCTACAGTAGTACTTAGCATTTAGTAGGCATCAATAGGTGTTTGGTGCTGATGCCTTTACGGCTAAAATTTTCACCTGACCTCTCTAACAGAGATGTCATCTCCATTTCAAAAAGCAAGTTAAAGGCTAAGGGCCAAGTATTGAGAAAAGATCCTTGAGAAAGGCCTGCATTTATTGTGAATGGAAAGAAATGGTTCATAACTCCTCCTTTGCTCCTTATTTCAAGCAACTCCTGAAATCTTATCTTGTCCATAAAACCTTCCCATTTCTTGCCTCTCTCTACATTGTACACTTCTATGATGATTCTAACTGTTCCCTCTACTCTCTTCACTGACCCACTGGCATAGAATGTTGTTTTCATGCAATTGTTAATTTAGTTTATACACCTAGCTAGTGGCTGTCTTCTAGTTTTTGTGCCTTGTGTGTAAAACTTTGTTAATTCTATATGTCTTAGAGAAAAAAGCTCCCTGGTAGCCTAGGCTTGCTTTTCTTGCCTCTCCATTTGCATAATGTTGTATAGCACCATGTAAATACAGATACTTGATTAATGGTTTCTGACAGATGCTATCAAATAAAATACCAGTACTGCAAAATTATAAATGTATATAGTTCTTCTAACCATAATTTTGGTCCTTTTTTTCTAAATCCACATAATTTCACTTTGTCTTGAGCTATACTCCTTGATGTATTGTAATTTGAACAAAACATACACCTGAAAGATCTACTTAAGAGGAAAAAGACATAAAAACTAAATCGAGAAGCTAAATCAGGCCATTAAAAATAATCAATATTCCCCCATGGGATATTTTCTCTCTCCCTTGCTTCCTCCCTCCCTCGTGTGTGTGTGTGTGTGTGTGTGTGTGTGTGTGTGTGTCTCACAATGCTTCCATAATGCAACATCCTAGAAGGAGAGGTGATTGTCAGGATAATAATCTTTATATCACCTAACATGTTCATTATCACTTACCTTTATTTAAATATATAGTAGAGAAATGAGTTCTTCTGCACCCATCCCTTTTAGTGCAGATTTTTGGTTTGCCCTTAGTATAGCCAAGAAAGAAGATCCCAGCTGATAACTTTCTCAAAAAGAAAAGAAGAAATGATTTGTAACGGACTGAGCTCAGGGTAAAATGTCAGGTGATCCTGATTTTCTGGGTTACGAAAATCCTTCAAACTTTAAGCTGGTACTAGCCTTGTAGAGATT
>NW_026652277.1:115378465-115475965 GCF_009828535.3 Hylobates moloch | reverse complement strand
GCGTTACTAGTTAGATAAAAAACAATTTCTAAAAATTTTTAGAATTGTATGGAAGTCTCAACCACCAACATTTGGGGACAGTTTTCTTACATTTTCTAAAGAAATCCAAAAGCCGAGATAACATTCTGAACATTTCTCATAACACTCAGAATCCTGGAACATTGAATAACCTGGGTAATGTTTATGATCACTTTCTGTGCTTAGCCCTTTGCACTCAAAAATACAATATGGTTTATAATTATGTTAGAAAATTTTGTTTTAAGATTCCACAATAATCCAGATCAAGATATATTTTCTGGAGATTCTCAGAAGCACCTGTCAATTATTTCACTACTGCTTTCACCTTTAAAAACAAAAAGGAAAAGCAGAAGAAAGATGTTTATAATCAATTACTTTAAAAATGGAGATTAGTGCATTACAGAAATGTCCTTAAGACACCTAATTTCTATTTTTATGTGTGCCTAAAACTTAAGAGCTACTAAAGTACTCTCATGTATATTGTTTTAAAATTTATATAAATAGCTCTCAGGTTGAGAATGCTTGCTAACTTTCTGCATGAACTGAACTATCACTAGGAAATCTTCTCAAAAAGAGTGCACAATGAAAACTCAAATGCAGCTGTTAGCTGCAATTACCTATTGTAGTAAGAGTCACGTCCAACCTCTTGTAAGGTGCTAATGTTCATTTAAAGCCTGAAAGACAGACCCTATTTTTTACTAAAATAGAGGCCCTCGAATCATTAATAACTGCTGTCAACAAGATGACAAAGCAGCTTTTTAAAGTTTGATTTACAGTGTTAGTTCTGTGTTCATATCCCTCATTAGCTCTGATTCATAACTAGACAAGACAGGGCCAATATTACTGCTCTAAAGTGAAATATTATCACAACTTGATTATTTTTTGCTTTAAATGGATGTGTTTTGTTGGGGTGCCCAAAAATAAGTTGTCTTGCCTTTGGGACATTTATTTAAATTTTTAGAAAGTAAGTTCTGGTGAATAAAAATAAATAATTATTACAATTTAAAATTCTCCTAGAATTAATTTCCTCCTCCCTTCAATGTTTGGTGACAAGTTAAACCTCATAGTTTTTCTATTTGATGGGCCAATCCACATGTTTTATTTAAAAAAAAAAATCTGTGCATTATATACTGCCTGATTTGCCTCACAGTATTAATTTGAACACTTAAAGAAGATAAAGCATATGAAATACCTTATATTATAAATTATACATAAATATATTTAAAAGTACTGTTTTACTGTTATTTTCCAAGTCAAACACAGTCTACACACAGAATATATTTCTTGATTAAACTCTCTATTGCCTTTAGGTGTTTACACATCAATACTGATGTGCCAAGTTCATCTTCCTTTACCCAGCATGGGAGGCTCAAGATCTGGAGAATTCTGGATACTTCAGTTGAGACTTTGAACAATTAACTTCATCCTGCATAGCATCAGCAATAAGAACCACTAGAAAGCCTTTCTGTCTTAAATGTCTAACAGTGTAGTTACTTACCTCCTTGGACTAATGTAAAATGTTCTGGAGCCTCCTGCTCTGCTAGAAAGAATGGACCAAGGCTGTCACCTTGGAAAGCAAAGGGCAGAGCTCTGAAAATATGACACATAGAAAGGCATTAGAGGGACCTGAGAAAATACCTAAAGCATAGCAAGCTACTTATGGAGTTGACCCTGGACAGGCAAGGGGAAGTGTAGGTCACAGGAAGCCTAGGAAGCAAACAGGTCCACTGTGTGAAGCACAGCTGGCTGGATACAGTGGGCATTTTGTGCTCTGCATAAGAGCATTCAGTTAAGAGGACACAGTAGCAGTGAAGGCCAGCCCACATCTTCTCACAGAGACGTGCTCCTTGAAGCTGCCTGTGTGCCCCCATGGGGTCACACTTTTTTCTTGATATTTTCCTGAATTTGTATGCCTAGGATGCTGCTCTTACACAGAGGGGTAACTTTTTATATTCTTCCAGCCAGAGAGAGAGAGATAAAACATTTTATTTTAATTTGCACACAGGTACAGTATAAACTCCTGGGAGCTCTGGGCTGAAGAATGCCACAGAGAAAATCATGGTAGATTGTTACTTCCAAGGGAAAGACCAAGTGGAAAGAATTTCCTTAAAGTGGATCCTTCTCCTTTAGAGAATTTATGAATTAGCTATGAGGCAAATTTGTGAAAAGCTAAGAATTTCCCAGAACTCTGGAGTTAAAATGGTTCTGTGTCTGAAAATATTTCTAAGTGAAATGAAACAATTCTACCTTAAAAGTACTGGGAAAGACCCCAGATATCACAAGCTGTGGGTGTGGTAAGAATAAAGAGCATATTAGAGCCTCCCAGAAAGAGAGGTCAGAAATCTCTCTTTTTTTTTTTTAATGTGTTTCTCCTACACTATCTGTAAGTTCTATGATGGCAGGTAGTATTAGTGTTGACCCCTAAAACCTTTGAACTAGCAGTGCTCAGCACTTGCACAGTGCTTACTATTATCCAGGTAGTGTCCTAAGCACTTTATATGTAATACATCATTTAATACGATAATCCTATAAAGTAAGTACTATTATGATTCCTAATTTCTGAATAAGGAACTGAATCAACTTGATCATAAATCATGCAGGCAAGGCTGAGATTTGAACCCAAGCAATCTAGCTTAGCCTCAGAGTCTGCCCTCTTAACCACTTCTATAGTATCCTAAATAAATATTTTTATGAATAAACACATGAATGGCATAATGTAGCCAATTCAGAGAACTGTTATGCAATCTTAATTATATTGGATTTCACATTATTTTTGGTCTCTGGGAAAATTTTAGTTTAGCACCCAAGACTTCAGAAATTATGCTGCCTGAGTTGCAGTAACTTAAAATGCAGACAATGAGAAAGTTATAGTAAAATGTCTCCAAGTGTTACAATGAGAAAATGTAAGTAGACATAGGAGCACACACTTAAAATGTCTAATCTAGTCTGGGCGGATGGGGATACCAGGAAAACTTTCAGAGGAAAGGAACAGCACAACTGATATGGGATCTAAAGGCAGATCAAGACAAAAAGGAACGAAGGGTGTTCTTGGCAGAGATAATTCCATGTATGACAAGCAAGTGGATAAAAAACAGGGGAGTGTACCTGAGGAACAGAAAAATAAATTGTTCAGTATATTTTTACCCTAGAATGTGAGAGAGAGAAGGGAAAAGATGAAGCTTACAAAGAATGGGGGACAGATCTCAGAAGGCCTGGGAAACCTTAACGAATTTAGACTTCGGGAATAGCAAGTCAGTGATGGATTATATGCAAGCAGATCAAAGAAGTAACATGAAAAGACTTGAGTTTGATTACTGTGGCTGATGTGTGGAGAGCAGATTGGAGGGTGGCAAGGCTGTGGTCTGGGAGTCAGTTTAAAAGGCTGTTCAAGTAATTTAGGAAAGAAGCTAAGTTTCACACAGTGTGTGTTTGAGATGTCTGAAAGACAATCAAGAGAAGATGTCCAGAAATACATTGTATATCTAGAAATGGAACTCAACAGAGAGGTCTGAAATAGAGAAACTAATATAAGTCCTCAGTCTGAAGTCATACCTCAATGCTGAAGAGTGGATGAGAATCCTCAAGAGTGTGGAGTGAGAAGAGTCCTCAGGCCAGAATCCCGAAGAACATCAACATTTAAAGGCTGGGAAAAGGAAAAGAAGACTGAGAGAGGGAGGAAAAATATCAGGAGGTGGTATGTTTTCAAAGCCAACAAAAATATGGTAAAGTAGATCAAAATCCATTCACAAGCAACTAACATGAAGGTTAAAAATATTCATTGGAATTAGCCCCACAAAAGTGCTGTGTGACCTCAGTGAAAGGAGATTCTCATTTGGGTCCTGAGCACAGAAATAAAAGACTAAGTACAAAGGGAAAATGTAGACACCTTTTCCAAAATTGTGGCTTTTAGGAGAAAGAAACTAAGCAATAGCTGGAGAGGGGAGTTCATGAAGAAACTGTTGATTTTAAGATAGCAGGAATGTGAGTGTATCTGAGAACTCACGGGAAGGAGTTGGTGGAGAAAGGTTGAGGGTAAAGCAAACAGAAAGGATAACTCCTATTGCAAGAGCCTTGAGAACGCAGAAAAAGAAGGAATCCAGGGCCCAAGTCAAGAGCTTGACCCAGAAAGGAGAGGTGACATTTATTCAGTTGTAAAGGAAGGAAGGAGGAAATAAGAATGAGAATGCAAATAAGTATGTAGGTAGAACTGTCAGAATAAGGGATTTTTAATCTGATGGATATAATTTTCTTCATGAATTCAGTTTATTTTAGTGCATTTGTACTTACTAATATTTTCTTTGTACTTATTGGTAAATTGAGTTTGCCCTTCTACATGTATATATATTTAAAAATATTTTCCTACGCTTCTATCTATCTTAGATAAGGTATCTTTAAAATATTTACCTACACTTCTCTCTCTCTCTCTCCCTCTCTATCTATCTTAGGTCAAATAGAGACAGAGAGAGAGAGAGAGAGAAGTGTAGGTAAATACTTTAAAAATAGCATATAGCCTAACAGCCTGTATTACATGTATTATAATACTTTACAACAGGAAATCAATAAGTACATGGTGATTGATTTTTAAAAACATCTCATTTTACACTTATGCTAACACCAGGGCAAAAATGTGTCAACTGTTTTAATGTATTCTTCTGTGTTTACCATATGCAACAATAAAAACACAAAATAAAACTTGGGGGCTAAGAATATTATTTCAATATTTCTATTTCTTGGGTGGCAGTGAAAAAGAGGGCTACAAATTAGGTTGCCTATCATATACAAAATAACAAATTTTGGTTTTTGTTCTATGTAAATTTCATGTATTAAAATAAAAAGGAATTATCTAATGACATCTATGAAAGTATGCCCAATTAATCAATTCCTTGTTTATGTTTATGCCTTACAAATAAAATACATCTTTGCCATTTCAGCTACTAGCACACTCTCAATTGGATATTATATTAATAGCTTACACCTTAGTGCAATAATCATGAGATTATTTGGCAAAGGTTTAAATCAAGCTTGTCCAACCTGTGGCCTGCAGGCCACATGTGGCCCAGCATAGCTTTGAATACAGCCCGACATAAATTTGTACACTTTCTTAAAACCTTATGAGATTTTTTTGTGATTTTTTTAGCTCATCAGCTATTGTTAATATTAGTATATTTTATTTGTGGCCCACAACAATTCTTCTTCCAGTGTGGCCCAGGGAAGCCAAAAGATTGAACACCCCTGGTTTAAATAAGCCTATAATTGCTAGTGGAAAATTCTGAGAAAATAATTTGACACTGAATCCCACTTACTCTTTTTCATTAAAAAAAAATACAGTATAATAGTCCAACAGTTAAACATCTATATCATCAAATGTTTTAAAACAATACTTTGGGGGGTAAAAGTAATTAAGGCAAAGCTGGGCACCTGGGCTCTGACAACTCCTCTGACAATGCCAGTTGTAAAGCCTAAAGTCACACGTTTCTTTCCTAATTTGAGTTTTGTACACAAAATTTGAATTAGACAATTTTCATTCAAATCCCTGTCCCCTTTCTCCCTATAACCTATTTGAACTTCAAACCTTCCTTTCAACTTTTGCAGTTCGTAAGGAAGTTCAATTCTCTGTCAAGAATAAAATATTTTCTTTCTTATACAGTTCATTATAGATGATGGAAGTCATTTCATTAGTTCTCTTGTAGATGACAGGTCTGTGTCTCAATTCAGGTAGGTTGAATTTACCAGTCTCAAAAGACCTTTAATTGGTCTTTAGGGTATCACTCTACCTCCTTTTACTTATATGTAACTTGCTGTCAAAAATTTCTGAGTGTTTAAGCTAAATTTGTTTAAGTTAAAATTATCTACACAACATTTCAATAAACTAGTTGGAGACTTATTACCAGTGCAAAAAAAAAAAAAAAAAAAAAAAAACTTGGTTCACTGTCATATGAAATTCTGGCACAGAACCCATATGACCAAATCTCTAGATTGCTATCCAGGTTATAGTCACTCACTTCTTAATGTTTTGGTCTTATCTAGGTTTGCGAGATTTGGAAACCAAAAACCAGGACTCAGGATACTCAAAGTTGAATTTCACATAAACATTGGATGAATTTTTAGTATAATTATATCCCATGCAATATTTAAGATATATTAAAAATTGATTCACTGTTTATCTCATTTCAAATTTAACTAGGTATCATGTATGTTACCTGACAACCCTAACTGTCCCTCATCTGTGAAGAAAATATTGATAATTCTGTTTCTCTTTGAGTGATTCTTCTGTCCTAAACAATATTGCAAACTCACATTTCCAAATCTCAGAGTTAAAACTAGAAATTTTCTTGGAATTTCTTAAATAAGAACTTTTGAATCTTCCAACCCCAGAGTCTTAACCAAATGCTTATATTGGTAATTATAATTATCTTCTTTTTTAAAAAAAGAAAATAATCCAGGGAAGCTTGACCCAGTATAGCTTAATGTCAATACTCCAAAAGGAAACTGAAGCAAACATTCAAATAAAAATTTGCAAACTTGTAGAAAATTGAGAGCTATTAGAAACCCTGAGTATGACAAGAAAAAAAAATCATGGGACACCAATCAAATCTTAGAGTAGATATTGTAGATAAAGAGAAGCAAGAAATAGGACGCAACTTTACCATTAGCTTTGCCTATGATATACTTACTATAAAAAATTTAGGAAAACATGCTATTTTCAAAGGCCAAATGTTTGAAGCACCATACTCAAAGGCCATTATCAGTGACTCACAAACAATAGAAGTGAAATGAGCAGTCCTGCCTGAGAAGCTGCCTTGGCTCAAAGTCAATTAAAATTATTGTAATGACTAAATGACAATGACATGATAGCATCCAGAACTATCTCAAATCCAGGGAATCTGCTAACACTTTGAAAAACAGGGTTATTAATAAAAAACAATTGAATTATCCTCTCTTACTGAGGCAATTTAAATGTGAGTAGTAAATGGGACACAGTTTGAAACTGCTGTTTTCATGACATTGAAAAGAGGCAGTATTAGTGTCCATTTGGTTTGGATTTATCTGTTCAGCCTATTTCAAGTCCAAGCTGCTAGTCATAATAACTTGAAATAGGTGTCATGATTTGGGCCTAGCCTATTTGCCTGCTTCGTATAAAAATGCATCTATCTAAATGGGCCAATTTTTGAAATACGAGTGATAGTATGTATTCCTTGTCTACATTTGAAAAATAAGATAAGGGAGACACTGATTGGCTTTAAAAGTTCAGAATATTATGTAATTCTAGAACTGACCAAGTGAATATAAATCAGTAAAAGGCTAGGCCACTGTAAGTATAAGAGAAAATTATTTAAGACCCACAAAGCAATGCACTCTCCCAGAAATCACTTGTAAAATCAATCTCTTCTCAGACATTTGTTTTAGATATAGTCATTTGATCCCTGTTTTTATCTTGAGGTGATTTCTAATTACCCTGTTCCTGAAGTTCTTGCCATTAAAAAAAGATAATACAAAAGTATTAACCTGCAAAAAATAAATGCTAAATAGATATTTTTTATAGCTGTTACATGGACCACATTTGTTAAAGTTGTTACTGACCATTACTTTTTATATATTAAAACATCATTATCTACTCCTTGAAGGTTTTAGTGGCTTCAGAGCTTAGCTTTTAATTCTTAATACCCTAAAGACAACAGGCCTGAAAGGACAGAGCATAAAAGAAACTACTTTACTGGAAGAAAGGTCTTCTTAATCCGCATTTGAATTGTGCTCAAAATACACTATGTTTTTTAGCCTTTTAAATTTTTTTGATTTAAATCACAGACCTAGTATGAGAATGTAACAGCCTGAAAAATATTTTCTTACTCACTAAGACCTAAGGGTATATGTCACTCTAGAAATAAGGAAACACACAAATGCTGCACATAGGCTAGGAAACGTTTCCCAGCTTTGGGTTTGGTTTTGTTTTTTTTTTTCTGCTTCAGCATTCCAGTGCAATGTCTCTGACCCTCTGATCACTTGTAAAACCCCTCACCCTTGTCAACTATGACCAGCAATTAGGAACTCTGCATGGAGGATCCTCCTTCCCTCCTGCTACAGTTAGTCCTTGTTTTCTAATGTTAGCCGTGCAAAACGATATATCTTTATACAACAGGCAACCACTTAGGAATCAATTTGGTGATGTTTTATTCCTTTTATACCACTTTCAAAGAATTCAATTAGCTTTAAAGAAAAAAGGATTCTACTTCTGGTTAAGAGCGTAGACCTAACCAAAATTCTTTTAAAACAAGCTAAAAGTCCTGTGTTACTATTAATACCTAAAAAATAATATTTGATCACCAAACAAAAGCATTGCTTCTCTGTCCAATTTGATGTCTTTTTCATGCTGCCTCAGTGATGGCCAAATAATTGGTTGTTCACTTGTGTCCTTGTCTCCCCCGACAGTTCCACAGATGCCCTGAACAATGCTCCAAAGACTGCTTTCAGTAGGGGCAAATCCTCATTAATCATTCCTGGCTGACAGCACAAGGGGACACCTGCATCTGGTGCAGGAGCCCAGCCATAGTTTAGGAGAGTGTGGATCAAAAGCAACCCATGCAAGGTATAGGAGACTACTTTTAACAAGAATGTGAAAAACAACAACCACACACACAATCCAAGCAACAAAAACAAATCCTCTTTTGGCATTTCCATTTATTTAATATCTCAGACTGAAGCTGTGGTTCATGTTGCCACTAAAACACCCTTCTACTCTAAGCAAGTATATCAGAGAACTAACCACACACAGAGTTATGATAAATAGCTGCTAAATTCTTCATGCTCACATCAACCACTGTTAGCATTAAATACTGATAAACTGTCACATAATTTTCATTTAGAAATGATTGCAGTTTCAGCTTCCTATCTTATGGTGCTCATAAATATTTCCCCTACTATATTTCACAAGTAGAATGTATGAAATATACACATTTTTTTTAGCAAGAGCTCTTGGTCCTATGTGATTTCTTTCTTTTATTGAAATAATAAATATTTCTGTTTTGAAAGGGTTAAAAAGAATCCAGGCAATACATCCAGGAAATTATGTATATCATTATGTACTATTGAAGCTATTTTAACTTGCTTTTTGAATAAAATGAAGCGTTTTTGTACTCTTACAGAAGAGTTTTCTCTCACTTGTCATTATTTTTCTAATTGTATCCCTTAGAGAAAAGACCATAAATAATGAACCCCAATTCATATCTTGTAGTTTTGTCTTAAGTAAAACTAAATACGTTTGTAGAGTATCAGAAAATAAAAGACTAGTAGTTAAAATACCTAGGAGACTTAGGGAAAACAATACATCAAGGAATTATAACAACAATAAAAAAAGGAGGTGATAAGCAAACTAAGAAACCTGCAAATAAAAGTGATAAAAGACTACAAAGATTAATCAAGTCGATGTTTATGCTCCTCAGTTTGTAAAAACAAATACAGACTTTTCTGTATATTGGAGATTAATTATAACTATTATACATATAAAATTTAAAAGTTAAACATCAATTGATATACTACAATTTATATTAAGTCCATATTGGAGATCTTTGGTTTGAAAATGTAATTAAGTTTTGAAGTTCTAGTTTTAAAAAAATATACATAAAGGCAATGTTGTATGTTGGATAGAAGCTAAAGGTCCCCAAAGTGAAAATTTAGTTTGGGTTTAGTTTGGATATTTAGAATAATTTAGATATAAATATTTAGGGATTTTTAACAAACAAATAATCTTGGGAAAATTATACTTCTCAAGTCATTATAATATCCCTTAACTTCATTATTTACAGACATATTTAATTTAAAAGAATGTGTACAAAGCTGAAGATGGAAGAGTGGACATGAAGATAGAGAGATAACAGCTTAATAATCAGCACAGTATTGAATGGTAGTAAATACTATTTACTACTATTGAAAAGCTATGCAACAGACACTTCCAGTATCCCAGAGAAGTTCAAACTGCCATTCTCTTCAACTTTGCTAGGGCCTGTCCCATTGCAAGGACACAGCCACCATGTAGTGGAGCTCTTTGCCTAAGGTAGGCTTCCGTCCTTTATGGATGCCGTTGGTAACACCAAGAGCTCCAAACCTGTACTGCACCTAGCTAATTAAGTGTAGTGGCCCCATATTCTGCTTAGAGACCTTTCTGGGTTTTGTACGTTTTTCTTCCATTATAAACAAGAATTATGGCATGTCCACTCTTCATTGGGAGCTATGGAAACATAGCCAAAAGTGCCCTCAAGCATATTTTAGTTAAAGCTTGGGAAGAAGACACTAACCACTTCTCATACAGAAAACATAACTGTAAGGAGGAAAACAGAGGCAGAAATAAGAAAGGAGGGAGGGAAGAAGTGAGGGAGCAAAAAAAGAGGATAGTTGTAAAATTCTTTGCATAACCAATCTCTTGGTACTCTGATTATAGTCAAAGACATTTTTTTCCCACAGATCACTTCAACTTTACCTAATACTAAGATAGGAAGAATACGTAACTAGCAACTAATTTTAATTAAACATTAATTCCATGGAAGGCACTTTTTTTCTGAGACCGAGTCTTGCTCTATCACCCAGGCTGGAGTGCAGTGGCGCGATGTTGGCTCACTGCAGCGGCACGATCTTGGCTCACTGCAGCCTCCACTTCCCGGATTCAAGCAACCCTCCTGCCTCAGCCTCCTGAGTAGCTGGAACCACAGGCACGCGCCACCACACCCAGCTAATTTTTGTATTTTTAGTAGAGAGGGAGTTTCATCATATTGGCCAGGTGGTGATCTCCTGACCCTGTGATCCACCCACCTCAGCCTCCCAAAGTGCTGGGATTATAGGCATGAGCCACCGCTTTTGTGTGGCTATCCTATTAAATCCTTACAACATTCTTTTAAAATACATATCATTATCTCGATTTTGCAAGTGAGGAAATTAAGAATCAAGAAGGTTAAATCATATGCCCAAGTCACAAAGCCAAAGTAAAGCCAGGTTTCAAATTAGATCTGCCTTTCTCAGAAGCACATATTCTTTCCACAAAACCATACTATGTCAACAATTTATTTCCACATCTCCTGATTGAGTCTAAAAGCCTCCCATCTGTCCACTGAGGCAAATCCTCAAATTTGTGGCACATGAGCTAATTTTCATTTGGTTTTCAGGTGCTCATCACTCCATCCCTCCTACACTCAACTAGCACCTTCCCAATTCATTCTTTGTGTCTCAGCTTAGTGTCACCTCACTAGGATATTTTCTCCTCATAATTGCCCCTAAAGTATCCTTCAACAACTTTTGCATTATAGTATTTTTCACAATGTATTGCAATTGCCTGTTTACTTATCTTTACCGCTCTCTAATCTCTATTCCCAGGTACTGAAGAGTATTTTATCCAGCATGGCTAACAACTATTTCTGGATGGATGGAAAGAAGGAAGGAAGGAAGGAAGGAAGGAAGGAAGGAAGGAAGGAAGGAAGGAAGGGAGGGAGGGAGGGAGGGAGGGAGGGAGGGAGGAAGGAGTAGAAGAAGGGAGGGGTGACTTGCAAAAAGACAAATAAGTTAGCATGTGAAAAAATTGGAACAAAAATAATTGTACTACCTCAAGAAAAGATCAAGATTTGACTTCACATTTCAATTTGAATTTGAGATGTTTATTTTCTTTTGTTCTAAAATGCCCAAGGAAAACAGTAGGGGCATGTAACCTTAGATAATCAATATGTAAAGAAGTACTAAAATTTAGATTTAAGTAATCTTTCAAAAACAAGCTGCATTTATGAACCTGCTGAGACATTTGTAGTTACCATTGTAACTGGTAATGTTGCTTTCTTGGAAATTTATATTTTTTATATTTAGTGATAAATATTTTATAGACTCTAGTGTCATCGTCTTTTAAATCTTATTCCAGTTAATTAAATAAACCTGAAGCAGAGCTTTCCTAATTCATTTTTCAAACACAGTAGAAGATCCATTAAAACATTTTTCTTTATTACACATTTTCATATATATCATTAAGTTATTTCTAAAACAACAAAAAAGTAATAGTAAAGTTTATTTTATTTAGATAAGTGGAAACCAAACATCATAGTCCTCACTCCCAAAAATAACATCAACTATAATTCATTGTAACGATGGGATACAAATGGTGAATATACAATAAGAGATTTCACATTTTATGTTGAGCATTAAGATTTTTGCACTGAAATGCTTCTATTTTTTAAATAACTTTAGAGTTCTAATAAGCTTAAGTGACAATTTATTCCCTTTTATGTATCAGGAAAAAATAAAGCCTAAAAAGGTCACGTGACTTACTGTAGATCATGTAAGTAAAATTAAAATCTATGCTTCCAACTCCAAGCTTAGTGGTAATTCCAGAGAACATGCTGGATGGAACATTATGTGGTGTATTTTAGGAGTAGGCCCACAGTGGTCTATGGGCCAAACCTGGCCAATTGCTTGTTCTAGGTAAATATTTATTGGAACAGAGCCACGCCTATCTGTTTATGCATTGTCTATGGCTGATTTTGTACTATAACAGCAGAGTGAATAGTTACTCCAGAGACTATGCCCACAAAGCTGAAAACATTTACTATTTTCGCTTATAGAAAAACTGAACCCTGAATATTCAATAGGAATATGTTGCATCAAAGGTTTATAGTGGAATTAAGCCAGCCTCATCAATACATTATAACTTAAAAAATTAGGCATTAAAACTATGTCATTGATGAAATAAAAGGCATTTTAGAAAATTAATAATGAACTATGTGCTGACTCCATGTTAAACTATCACAACATGACTCACAACATCACTCTTGTTATGCTTTTTTTTTTTTTTTAAATTGAGGTTTAAAGTGGCTATGTAACTTGTTCTTGGTTATTCAACCAGTCAATAATAAAGATAGAATCTGACCTAGAATCCGATTCCAGAAAAAATCAAATAGCATACAAATAAATGACCAAGATAAACATTAAGTATCACTCATCTAGAAAAAATAATAATTCAAGAAACCGAAAAAATTTAAATATATATATGTATATATATATATATACACGCACACACACTCACATTATATATATATATATTATAAGGGGATATTTCCATCCTTTACACTAAAAAAGACTGCCTCAGCAAGTACCAGTCATAGAAAGAGAAAGAGTTTCACAAAATTTAAAAGTATAATTATCAAAAAAAAAGAATTAAATTGTTGGAGGAAGTAAAGTAACCAACTACACCAGCAAACAAGAAGGAAAGATGAAAGACATAAGGCAAAGAAGTAGAATATATTAGGGAAATTAAAAGAAAGAATGAGGAATCTCTGAATAGAGGACAGACAATGGAAGAAAGGAAAAATAATCAAAGAAAAAGAAAATACAGTTTACTACACTAAGGAGGAAACATGTAAAATCCCCTATATATGTCAATTTGAGTGGAGGGATAAAATATACACTTATATTAATTCTGGTTAAATTTCAATATTCCAAAGATAAAGAAACATTACCCAGCCTCTGCAACATGGCAAGACCCCATCTCTACTAAAAATACAAAAGAAAAAAAAAAAGTTGCCAGGTGTGGTGGTGCACCTGTGGTCCTAGCCACTTGGAAGGCTGAAGTGGGTGGATTGCTTGAGCCCAGGAGGCAGAGGTTGTGGTGAGCCAAGATCATGCGACTGTACTCCAGCTTGGGTGACAGAGCAAGACCTTGTCTCAAATAAATAAATAAATAAGAAAAAAACCTAAAATCTTTCAGAGAGAGAGAAAAAAGTTTACTTACTAAGCAGTGAGATTCAAAACATGAAATTTCTCAAAGCCACAATTCACATTAAAAGATATTACATTAATGCCTTCAAAGTGCTGACATAAAATTATTTTGATCCCCTAATTCCATGCCCATGCCAACTTTCAATCAACTGTCAGAGTAAAATAAAATATTTTTGGATGAGCAGAACAGAAAAATGCATCTCCTATGCAACCTCTAATGAAACATTACTCAAGGGTGTTCTCCAGCAAAACAAAGAGAAGGCTAGACAGTCTGATGACAAGAAGTATACGAAAAAGTTCCAGTTAATTATGATCAGAAAGTAGTACAAAAATTTAAAATAACCGAAAAATTTAATACCCTGGACACTTTTTGTACATTTTTTCTTTATGGTTTCAGGCCCAATGCTTGATTTAATATTGAATAATAGTTATATAAGCATAAAATTATAAATGTCATTTATATTGGTAATGTGAAAAAGAGAATAAAACCACAAAAACTTAGTTGTTAAAAGAAGTAGTGGAGGAGAAACTAATGTGTTAAGTTCTATAAGATTCCAGTAGTAGTATTCAAAAAATACTTAAAAATCTGATTAAAAAATAGTGAATAATATTTTTAAAACATAATAGCAACCACTAAAATAATTTAAAAATGGAAACTAAGAATGATTTTCTGTGAACATGGGGCCAGAAACCTAGGAAAGTTGTCTTTTGCTATATTTTTTTAGTCTTCTGAAGCGTTTGAATTATTTTTACCATGTACAAATGTGAATTTATGAAAAAATAGGTAATTATTTTATTGATGGCATAAAGAAAAGTCAAGAAAGTAGACACTTTGTTTCATACACTCTAATGATAATAATATGTTTAGTTTTTCTGCTTATTTTTCCCCCTGATATCTTAGTGGAACTGACTAGAACAGCAGTCCTCAAAATTCAAGCCTTTGGAAAAAGTGTGTCATGATTAGAACTAAGACCAGAATGAAATTGGTTATTTAAGTCAATGCAGGATAGTTCAAATATAAAAATGAGTGCAGTGGTAAAAATGCTACCTTCACTAGATGTATGAAGCTTGACTATGGAATCAGCACTGCACTGTACCAGATGAAAAAATGTGCCCAATATATGGATCCCACTTTTATTTGGCAATATAACAAATTGTGTTATAAGTATACATTCAACAAATGTTTATTAAACACTTTGTGTGCTTCATGAACTTACTTATTTCACTTATCCATTGAATTCTCCATTTTCACCAATCAATGGATGATTTTTTTTTACCATGATGCCATGATTTCTAATTTTATTTTACAAATAAAAAACAAGCTAGAATACTATATAAATAGTGGATTTATTTTTCCCTCTTCTACCAATATGTACTATATCAAATAATGACTTTCAGATAATATGTATCCTAATTCTAGTCATCTATTGCTGACTTCCTTCAATATATATCATTCATTCATTCATTTATCCAGAAAATTTTCTTGCGTAATAACTATGCACCAGACATGGTCCTATGCTTTAGGCAAAGACCAATGAACAACAACAAAAATCCAGATCTTTATAGAGTTTACTTTATAAAATCATATTATTTCACAAACAAGACTCTCACTTTTAGGATACCCTTATTGTTCAACCCACACTTTTAAGGAATGCTAATGGCGACAGTGACATATAAAACTACTCTTCTGTTTGCAAAGAGAAAAATCAGATTAAGGAAGAATGAACAATTTATCTAAAATCAGATAGCAGCAGACTTCTTGACCTGAACATAAGAGATAATTGTTTTGGTCTTCCTGAGTTTAGTCAAAAATCTAATCTGTAAATTATATAAATAGTTTCTGTGCATTGTCATGGAAAATTAAAATTATATATACATGAAAAACTAGAGTAGGCCGTAGCCCTGTGAAATATATAGTGTATGGAAGGCCTATAATCTGTATCTTAAAATCTAGAAATGAAAAAGGTAATTAAGACTTCGGTCACACTAAGGTGGGATTTTTTTTCCCCTAAGTTAAGTAATATTAGAGCAATTAGCATGTCAGTGAAGTTTTTCAGGTACTTTTTTTTTTTTACATTTCTTACTTATATTCCCTAAAGTAAAAGGAATAATTAACTGAAATCCAATTAGTGTAGACTTAGAACACCTGTTTCTGAAATCCTTTGAATAACTTTATCATATTATTATTTTTTCTTGGTCTTTGTTTTAAGATGAAACACGTATCCCTATCCAGTTGCTCCTAGGAGCTGGGAGATTTGCATATCACATAGAATAAAAGTACCTGTTTGTAAAAGAAACACAAAGATTAAAAAGACCAAAAGAGTTGTAGATATATTACAGCAGCTACTGTAACTTAACCCTATTTTGACCAAACACAAATTTGTAAAAACTTCCTCACAGCTTGAAAAAATAGTTTAATTTAGAAGAGAATAATATGGACCCCACTTTAAAAAATATACATAATAAAATCATGGTCCAAATTGCACATCAAAGAAGAAAACAATGCATTTTGATAGGGGAGGAAATATTTGATATAGTATATTTCAAATAGTAGTTTTACTGTGATAGCAGCAATGGTAAATTATGGTAGTTCATATAAATCAACAACAGATCAAAGAATAAATATCTCACTGAAAAAGGCAACAAAAATAAGGAAAAGTATAAGGATAAGGAAGATACAAAATGAAAAAGTGTAAAGTATGTCAATCATGTCACTAAATGCTGGGTTAAATTTTCTTATTATATAACAGAAACATCTAATCAGGTTTAAAAGCAAAATTCAGTTATATTCTGGAGAGCAAACAATCTTGCAGACTTGGAAATTTAAAACCCATTTCTTATTAACCCTTGAATAGAAAAGGAAATCAAAGGAAAAGTACAAATTGTCTAGAAAGCAAGGCAAAGGAAGGCAGTTCATAAGAAAAATATGAACACCAAAGTGTCCTTGCAATAAAATGTGAGTAGATAAATGTTTCTGAGAGGCAATGGATCTTCAATTCTTCTTCTGTGACACTGGAAAGTTACCTCTATTTACAAATGACTGTTTTAAGAAGTTTACTTACATTACCCAAGTACCCTGGCCTCATGAACCACATTTGCAAATCCAGTTCAAGACCTTCTAGATGATTTCCTTCCAAATTCCCTTTAACCAAATCCTTCTGACTATTGCGTGCATGATTTACCCTCAGAAGGTAAGAAAGAGAAGAGAGCTATAAGAAAGTTCTTGTATCTAACCGTTCACAACTACAGAAAGAATTGATGTGGGAATGGGTTAAAAGAAATGATGAAATGTACTCTGGAATACCAGTACATTGGTATCAATAATTCTAAAAGGCTTTCGTTTAGATCTATTCCTATACATATAATTTTAATCTAAAGAAATATTCTTTAGGAAGAAAATTTATAGATACATGATTCAGAGCAGGTATCAAAATATAGATGAAGATGATACAATAAAGCTTCAACTAATCTACGTGAGATAACCAGAATATATTAAATTTAAATGATTTTTTAAAGCTCTGGCACCATTTGGAACTGCACTTTTCAATAGACATATAATGTGAGCCAGATATGTAATTTAAAATTCTCTAGCAGCCATGTGCAAGCAAGTAAAAAAAAAATCAGTAAAATTAAGCCAGGAGGGGTGGTACATGCCTGTAGTCCCAGCTATTAGGGAGGCTGAGATGGGAGGATCACTTGAGCTCAGGAGTTTGAGACTAGCTTATGCAACACTGTGAGACCCCATCTCTTAAAAAGAAAAAAAAATAGGAAATGGATGACATTAATTTTCATTATATATTTTATTTAACCCACTATATCTCAAACATTATTTCAAGGTATAATCAATAGAAAAAGTGATTCATGAGTGCTACAGAGAGTTTGGATGTTTGTTTCCCAAACCTCATGTTGAAATTTGAAATTTAATCCTCAGTGTTGGAGGTGGTGCCTAATGAGAGATATTTTGGGTAATGGGGTGAATTCCTTATGAATATATTAATCCCCTCCCTGGGGGCTTAGAGAGTTTTTGCTCTATCAGTTCCTCAGACAGCTGGTTGTTAAAATGAGCCCAGTACCTTCCTCCCTTCTCTCTTGCTTCCTCCCTTGCCATGTGATCTCTGCACAAACGGGCTCCTCTTCATCTTCTGCCCATAAGTGGAAGCAGCCTGAAGCCCTTAGTAGAAGCAGATGCGGACATCATGCTTCCTATACAGCCTATAGTAGTTTGAGCCAAATAAACGTCTTTTCTTTGTAAATTACCCAGCTTCAGGCATTCCTTTATAGCAGTGCAAACAAACTAAGACAATGAGATACTTTCCATTCTTTTTGTACTGTGTTTTCAAAGTTCAGTGTATATTTTTATTTATAGCATATTTCACTTTGGACACACCACGTTTCAAGTGCTCAATATCCACATGCACTAGAGCCTACCATTTTGGACAGCAGAGATTTAGAATACTTAGAGAGAGATCCAAAAATCTAGCAGCAATTTCCAGACCCATTGCTTTTAATTTATTGGTAGATCATTAAAAATACTATTTCTAGGTATAACAAGCCTACACATAGAAAGCCCATGCTGCTAAACTCTAGATCCTTTTGTGGCCAAAGAAGGTTTCCCTGTCCTTGCAGAGTGTCCAATCAAAATGTATAGATAAAACAAGGAAGGAAAAATGTTTCAAATATACATGAAGCTAAAGTCTTTGAAAATTAATTTGAAGAACAAGTTTACAAGGTAATGTTTAGAGTTTAGTTAAAAAAAAACTTTACTTCAAGGAATTTATATTGATGAAATTATAGAAAAATTACATGTAATTTGTTTATTTATATACTGGTTACTAATCTATAGTTTTCAGCTAGACTTGAACTTTTAAGTATCTTTTGTGGAAAAGCACTATATGTAACAGTGACATCTGCAAAATCTGATCTAGTTCCTTATATTTGTTTTTCCTTAAAGCTACTGGTAAATTATACTTTCAGTCTGCTGATTATAATGTAAGATTTAGTGTCTTACAGAAAATTGTTTGTTTGTTACTTTCTGTAAATCTGTGCCAATTTGACTTCTCCAGTCCTGCTTGATGCAGTCACCCTAAACATCTGATTCATGGAACAGAAATATGTTAAATGCATTTGGTAGGGTCTTGTTTTATCTTCTTCTATGCTGATTTACTCACCAACTACCTGGCCTGTCATATGATAATTGTTCTTCATCCTGACACTTTCTCCTTCACCTTAGACAATATACTCTATGCTTTTATTCCCCTTTGTCAGAATTTTACTATTATGTGGATACAGTTCATAATTCTTAGAAATCCATGTCAGTCTTGAATACCTATCATGATTCTTCCTGGTGAGTTAGTTGCTTGGTGACATGTTTCTTATCAAGTCAATTATTTGAAAATTACCTTCAATTAATAAAATCAGCCTGTCTAAATTATAAATTTATAGTAAAAACCAGGCCTATTTCATTCTGTGCATGTGACAAAAAGCAAGATCATGTTGAAAAAGAAAAGAAAATGTTCTTTTTAAGTTTCCATAGAAAATAATACAGATTTCAAACTTGATTCATTTGAAATTTGTAGTTGTGGTTGAACAATGTAGCTTGTATACACACTAACATACTCTTCTATAATTTGTCCTATGTTCTTTGATATAATCCAGTTACATGGACTATATTAATAGGATATTAGAAAAACTTGACAAAATCACCACTCATTATATCTGTGTAAACTTTTACAAGGAATATTGTCTTGGCTTATTTTCATACATTTTGATTTTGCCACATGTTCAAATTCACTAAAAAGTAAGCATAAATTTTAATATCCTACAATAAGTATTTTGACTAAATTCATATTTAAAGAGAAAAGCACTCATTGAAGGAGTAATAAGCATATACTCTTTTCTCACCAAAGGGAAAATATAAATGGAAATGAATAGGATGAAATAAATGTTTGTTAATTACATGCATTTTCCCAGCTGTTGAAACCAATACATATGCTTAATCGAAAAATACTGACTTCACAAAATAAATTTATTTTCTTAAAAAAAATCTATTTGAAAATGTGCTATTTATTCTAGAAAAATATTATAAAGGATGTCATATTCATGGAAACTTTTGGGAGAGTTGGAGGAAAAAATATTAATAAAGTCCTCTGGGTGAAGAAAGAGGACACAGGGTAAGAAGATCTGGCATGACCGCAAGCATAGTGGGCAGGTTGTATGGTAGAAAGAAGGGTCAGACGCATAAAGAGGAGGCAAGGTGAGATGGGGTAAAAACCCAATTAGTGGATTAAAGGGTAAGAATCTGAGTTCTCAAACACAGGGGTGATAATATAGGCAGCTTGGGGGAGGATTAGAATAAAGAAGTGATAACAGTATTCAGTTGAGAGGGAAGGCTGTCAAAAATGTAAATACGAAAAAAAAAGTAGAACAATGAAAACAAAAACCTGACATTTAATCAAGGGTTATAGTAGCAGAAACTCAGAGAGGGGAAATGTTATGGTTTTGGCTGAAATCATTAACAGAGGACCAAGGCAGATGGAAAATTTGAACCCAATTACAGGAAACCAAATGGACTGCAAAGGGGTATAGGGAAATAATCCATTTCATTTCCTGATTGCTTTTCTTAAATACATCGTATTAGGCAGTCAAAGCCTGACATCCACAATTAGATCTTTACTAGAGGGGGTACTGTTAAACCTGATATTTGAAAACTCAAAGAGCATGATATTTCAGAGAACCACACTTAAGCTAGATAGTGTTAGAGTTTTCAATGGCTAATTTTTACTTACGTATTTATATAATCTAACTGATATTGATGTTCCTTCACTTGTTAAAACATTTTGTTGGTAGTTCTTGAAATTACAGCTTATTGTTTATGAAGGAAATTTGGCTTTTGATTCATTTCCTAATGTATAATTAAGTTGATGCTTTATTATTATCTACTTTTTAAGATAAAATAACATTTTAAATTATTTTCTAGATACCATTTTAAATTTCACTATATGACAATGGTTAGCCACATTTTAGAGATATGTCTCTACCAATTATTCCATCAAAAAATGGGAACACACAAAAACAGCCAAAACTTTACCACTATAATTGTAGTTCTTATTCTAACTACACTCCAGATAATTTTTATAATATAAAAATATTTTTATCCAAGTAGGATTTTATTATTGATGGAACATCACATTTTTCAATTGAAATGACAAAACAAATAATTTAGAAAAGATCAGTGACCAAGACAGAAGTGGCAAATTGTGACAAAGACATGAGTTTAAAATATTTAAAGCTATTATGCAGTGTATATGCATAAAGCAATCTTAAACAAGTGAAAATTTAAGCATAATCTTAATAACAAATTGCATATGATTAAAATGTAAATGGACTAAAATTTAAGATGTTTTCTTCCCAGCACCTTTCAAATGAGCCTCTCATAAAGTATGATTAAAGAACACATATGAAATAGAAAATATAAACCAAAGCTGACACTAAGAACGCCAAAGCTATACCTTGTGAATAGGTAATAGCTTAGGAAAATAAATGCGAAATTCATTTCTTTTCTAGTACCTCTCCTGACTCAGAGACCCAGAAACTGTACAATTAAGAAACTGGGAAATTTGTTGTACTACTTCCAAAGTTATACCTTTTGAATGGAAAGAATAATTTCACAATGAATTAATGAAGAGAACCCATTTTATTCCTTGTAATGCCTCAAATACGATCTCTCACCACAAAAAAAAAAAAAAAAAAAAAAAGTGTTTCTTAGAATAGAATTTAAGAGGCATGATGACAAATGCACATCTTGGTAATAACAGAATTATAAGAATAATAATGTTATAACTCTTGTAAACTACTGGTAAAACAACAAAAAATTAACTACAATGAAACAAACAAACAAAAAATCAGGCTGGCCTCAGACTTCTAATGCATAGCATTAAACAACAGAAGGAACTAGAGCAAGTGCAGATTTCTGAGATGAAAATGGGGTGATCCAACAATTCAGTATTGTACCAAATTATATTTTATGTGTCCAAGCATGCTAAATACTCTCAGAGTAGGAAAAAAATTCCATGTACCACCAAAAAAAAAAACCCCAAATTCTTGAAGACATATTTCAAAAGACCAGGAAGCAAAACATAATTAGAAATAAAAATCTGGCCTGGCATGGTGGCTCACCCCTGTAATCCCAGCACTTTGGGAGGCCAAGGCAGACGGATCACCTGAGGTCAGGAGTTCAAGACCAGCCTGACCAACATGGAGGAAACCCTTTCTCTACCAAAAATACTAAATTAACCGGGCATGGTGGTGCATGCCTGTAATTCCAGCTAACTCAGGAGGCTGAGGCAGGAGAATCGCTTGAATGGAGGTTGTGGTGAGCCAAGATCGTGCCATTGCACTCCAGCCTGGGCAAAAAAAGCGAAACTCTGTCTCAAAAAAAAAAAAAAAAAAAAAAAAGAAGTAAAAATCTGAAAGTCAGAGTTATACTTCAGTAGTATTCTATAAAATTATACTACTGCAAAGTATCCACATGCTGGACATATTACAACCAATGCCATCAATACCATTCTACAATGCATTAATAAGCTCACAAATAATTAGAGAAAATCCTTAGGTACCAGGAAAAAATTAAAAGTAAACTGAAATAACAAAAGGGTGAACTTAATCTCAAACAGCAATACTGACTTTGAAGCAAAATTCATACAGGGAATCAGAGTTTTAGAATAGATAATAAATAATAATCTCCCCTGAGAATGCCTGGTTTTAGGCCTGCTCACATAAAGATCTGCTGTTCAAATTCATACCACAACCTGTTTAAGAAACGGCCAGGGTAAAAGATTTAATTACATTAGCTCTAGATTGGTAACACCCACTGACCCTAGCAGAGGCAAAATGTGAACAGATTGGTAAAAGAGATCAGAGTAAATCTAGAAGAGCCAACAACAGTAATCCGGTTACCAGCCATGAGTTAAAGGCCTAAGATTACCTTTATTCAGATTCAGATTGTAAATGTCCAGTTTCAAAAAAAAGTGCATGTTCACATGATCATATCCACCAAAAGATTACTGAATTTAGAATAATCCTCTATTTGAAGCTGTTAGAAAATCATAAGGAAACATCTACCCAAGCTCTCACATACATACAAAATACTCTCAAATTACGAAGGATGGTCTAATTATTTATACTGATGATGGTAAGATAACAAAAATATACCTAATTAAAAGTGAAGTTACCCGTATGTTCAAGGATTTTAGTAAAACTAATAAGATAATAGTAAGAATATATATAACATTCAACTCCAAAAGCTAAATGTTTAATAAGATTTGTTATTGAAAGAATCAGAATTGTGAAAGAACTTTTATAATCTGTATCAATAACTCTAGAACATTATTTCTTGTCACTAACTTGTCTCTCTACTGCAGAGATCATCTACTCTAAGGGAAAGTAACTCAAAAACTATTCAAGAAAATCAATGAGTTTTATTTTTGTTAACTTTTCTCAAAAATTTCAAGGAAATATTTTGTTAGTATAGGAGAATTCTAAATATATTATTTGGAAATTAGCTCTTAAAATATTTGGCCTATTAACCAAAAATATTGACTTGAAAATAATGAAGAATCATTTATTAAACACTTATTATATGCCAAGTGTTCTAAGTTTTATATAGGCATTAATAATCCTATGCATAGGTAACATAGTTATTCTAAATTTATCAGAAAGGATATTGAAGCACAGAGGAATTAAGTAAATTTTGCAATTATATAGCTTGAAAGTAGTGAAACCAGACTGTAAAACGAGGTATTTTAACTCCAGAGCATTAACTATTAATTATATAGTAAAATACTGCTTTGCAAAGCTGTGAGTGACAAATACTCATAAAGGACTTTTGAATTTAAAAATTTGAACAACTTACATATCACATGACTTGAAAGAAATTTTTAGTCCATGCGCCAAGAGCATTTTTAGAGCAGACAATTAAGTTATGGTTTTTGTAATAAAGAATGTTAGCATTCACAGTGTAAGTTAATACAACACCAATCAAATTAATTTTCTACATATGAATTTAAATTTTAAGCTACATTGAGAATATTAGAAGAGCTGGCTTCTGGTTTTATAGAAAACAATAGATACCTATGCCTGAAACTCTCCATATATACTAAAAGAGACAGACAGAGAGAGAGAGATATCAATAAGGAAAGTAAATAATACCAATAAATAATCCATGCCAATAGTATAGCTGAAACTTAAATAGTTAAAAGTCTTCAAATTATAAGCCAAAGGGAAAATACATGAAATAAGCAGAAGTAGTATCCAAACATGTATGAAGAGTAAAGAAACTGCATGGAAAAGAGAAGAAATCAGGGGCTTACATTGGTGCAATTGAGGTCAATTGATCCCCAGAAAAAGAATGTTAGCTTGGATAAGTAAATACTGAAAATAGATCTTCTGCCAGGTAGATTAGAGAACTGGCTGTTGGGGAATCAAAAGGAAGGGATTTGAAGATGCATATGATTAAAGATGTCAGTTATGGGAAGTGAAGGTGTTGCTTAATGGCTCTGTGGTAGTAGTAAAGACAGAAACAAGTGGTAGAAATTAAGACCCCAAAGAAACAACAACAACAAAAAATCATAAATTAAAAGACATGCAACCATCCCCACCAATTGCAGCCTCTTAAATAAATGGTACTTCACAATATTAATTGAAGAGGGTACACATGAGCTAGTAAGTCTAATAAATTACCCATATTCCCCATTCATGCTTAAGTATATGTTTATTACTGGTCAAGTAAAGTAAATAAAAAATTACAACCAATAGAAATGTCAGGAAAATCAGTCAAAATTACCATAAGAACAAAATAGAAGTAAGAATAAAACTGTTCTAGTCAATCAAATTTCTCCCTAACACAATCTAAAGCACAGAAAACTTGTAGCCTAACACCTTCGTCATAAACAAATAGCCTTAAAATCATTTTCAGATATTTACAAAACCTTCAAACCAGAAATTTAAGACTTAAAAAGATGAAAAAAATAAAGATGTAAACAAGACATAAGCACCCTCAGGAAAGAGCAAAAGAAAAAGTAATCTCAGAAATAAAGACAAAATTAAAACATAACAAAGGTAGAATATATTTGACTATAAAAGTAAAAAGAGGCATTTAGAGAATGAATAAAAATGACCAAGAGAATGAAAATGAAATTAAGATGTAAAAGGTGAGAAATATAAAAGATAAAATGAGACTGTCCAATACACATATAATTGGAGTCCATGATGAAAAAAACAAACCAATGGAGTAAAACTAATATTTTAAAAGATAATCTAAGAAAATATTCCACAAGTAAAAGGAAGACATAAGTCTGTATTTTGAAACAGTTCATGCACTTAGAAAATTTGACCCAGAATGGTTAATTTGAACATAGACAGAAAACTATTGGAATTTAAAGATAAAGAAAACAACTCTTCAGGGTCTCCTGACAAAAGATCAAGAAGTTTATAATTAAAGAATAGGAGGTTAGAATAAGAGTCTCACAACAAAATACAAAACATGACAATAGCAGAACATTAATTTCGAGAAATTCAGGGAACTAAAGTAAGCTGTTCTTCAAATTTAAAGTCTATATAAAAATAGTGTTAAGTGTGCAAATTCTCACAGGATATTATAGAAATCTACTGTAATAGAAGCTTCATTCAACATGAAAATATCTGCAAAAAATGGCACAGAATAACTGACAATAGTTATGTAATATTTTTAATTGCAGATCTAAGATGAAAAACTAAATAAAGCAAAACTTTTGGACAAATGTGTAATAATGTAAATGTTATGTGTTCTGACAAATGAAAATAATGAAACTAAATAAATTAGAGAAAAAGGAACACAGAAAAGGGAAATCAAATAAATTATTAATCCCTAAATAAAAAATAGGAGAGAATGAAAGAATACATCATTAAAGCTGAAAACCAATGATGGGAGCCTAAATATATATCATAGAAATTTGAAATAAATGTAGCACAAAATATATACTCTATTAAATATATAGGGAGTATAAAATAATAGTTGAGATAGAGAGTATCAGTCATATTAGTGAATGTAAGTGGTCTTAACATATTTATTTAAAAAATAAGATTTTTAGTTTGGCTCACAAAATGAAAGCCAGTGCTACATTGTATGCAAGAGATAAATCTAAAACCAAGTGATTCAGAAAGGATGAAAATAAAGGGATGGGTAAGAGCATACCAGCAAACTGCAAAAAATAATAATAATAATAATAAAGGAGTGATTGGGATAACTATAACAAACAAGGTACAATCCATACCAGAAAGCATTAATTAAGATTTTTTAATAAGAACTTTATAATGAAAATCAAAATTGGACAATGAAGATATGAGCTATCAATTTCTATGCAACAAGTAACATATTGACCAACTTCAGAATTACAGATGATGCTAGCACAAGGAGACAGAAACACATTATTTAAAGGAGATTTTAACTCACCCTCCCTACCAGATAGGTGGCAAAACACTAAATGACAGAATCAATAAGATGAAAAACAATAGGTAGATAGATAGAGATATATTCAACATCACATCGCAAAAAATAAACATTTACCTTATTCTAAGGCACACATGGAACATTTATAAAAACTGAACATACAGGCATACCTCAGCAATATGGCAAGTTTGGTTCCAGACCACCACAATAAATATTGTGATAAAGGAAGTCACACAATTGTTTTGGTTTCCAAGTGCATATATAAGTTATGTATACACTAGATTGTAGTTTGTTAAATGTGCAATAGCATTATGTCTAAAAACTCAATGTACATACCTTAATTTTTAAATACTTTATTGTTTAAAAATGCTAACCATTATCTGAGTCTTGAGCAAGTTATAATCTTTTTGCTGGTGGAGGATCTTGCCTCAATATTGATGGCTGCTGACTAATCAGAGTGGTGGTTCCTGAAGGTTAGGATGACTGGAGCAATATCTTAAAATAGGACACCAATAAAGTATGCCCCATTGAGTGATTCTTATTTTTACAAAAGATTTCTCCACAGCAGGTGATACTGTTTGATGGCATTGTACTCACAGCACAATTCATTCAAAATTGAAGTCGATTCTCTCAAACCCTGTCACTGCTTTATCAACTAATCGTATGAAATATCCTAAATCTTTTTTTGTCATTTCAACAATGTTCACAGCATCA
Organism: Hylobates moloch; assembly: GCF_009828535.3. NCBI lineage: Eukaryota > Metazoa > Chordata > Mammalia > Primates > Hylobatidae > Hylobates > Hylobates moloch. Next base: position 115,449,009 of record NW_026652277.1, on the reverse strand, counting down.
CAAACACTTTCTTTGCTCACGTATGAAAAGAAACTTCTCATCCATTAAAGTTTTATTATGAGATTGCAACAATTCAATCACATCTTCAGGCTCCACTACCCTTGTCCTCTTGCTATTTCCACCATATCTACAGTTACTTCCTCCCTGAAGTCTTGAACCCCTCAAAGTCATCCATAAGAGTCTGAATCAACTTCTTACAAAAGCCTATTAATGCTGATATTTTGAATTCCTTTCATAAATTATTTATGCTCCTAATGACATCTAGAATTATCAGAAGATTTTCAATTTATATTACCCATATCCATCAAAGGAGTCAATATTTATGGCAGCTATAGCCTTACAATATATATTTCTTAAGTAATAATAGTTGAAAGTCAAAATTATTCCTTGATCCATGAGCTGCATAATGGATGTTGTGTCAGCAGACAGGAAAACAACATGAGCCTCCTTGTACATCTTCAACAGAGCTCTTTGGTGACTATGTCAATGTGCAGCAATATTCTGAAAGGAGTCTTCTGAGCAGTAGGTCTCAATAGTGGACTTAAAATATTCAGTAAACCACACTGCAAACAGATGTGCCATTATCCAGGCTTTGTTATTCCATTTACAGGGCAAAAGCAGAGTAGATTTCACATAATTCTTAAGGGCCCTAGGACTTTTCAGAATGGTAAATGAGCATTGAATTCAACGTAAGTTACGAGCTCCATTAGCCCTTCACAAGAGAGTCAGCCTGTCCTTCAAAGCATCGAACTCAACATTAACTTTTCCACTATAGTTACGAAAGTCCTAGATGGCATCTTCTTCCAATAAAAGGCTATTTGCCTTCCAATAAAAGGTTATTTGCCTTTGTTGTTTAATGCAGCCATCTTCATAAATTGTCTCAGCTAAATCTTCTGGATAACTTGCTGCAGCTCCTACATCAGCACTTGCTAACGCAGCTGGTGACTTAAGTTGAATTCAACTCAACAGTTGTTGCTTCATCTTACATTTTTATGTTGTAAATACAGCTTCTTTCCTTAAACCTAATAAACTTCTGTTAGCTTCCAACTTTTTCTGTAGCTTCTTCACCTCTCCCTGCCTTCACAGAATTAAAGAGAATTAGTACCATTTCTGGATTAGGCATTGGCTTTAGATAATGTTGTGGCTAGTTTGATCTTCTTTCCAGACCACTAAAACTTTCTCTATATCAGCAGTAAGGCCGTTTTGCTTTCCTCACATTCATGAGTTCACTGATGTAGCACTTCTAATTTCTTTCAAAAACTTTCACTTCGCATTCTCAACTTAGCTGACTGTTTGGTGTAGGAGGCCTGGCTTTTCTCCTGTCTTGACTTTCAACATTCCTTTTCCACTGAGCTTAATCAGTGCTAGCTTTAGTATTATCATGGTGTTATTAATTGGCTTAATTTCAATATTGTTGTGTCTCAGAGAATAGGGAGGTTCAAGGAGAGAGAGAGAGATGGGAGAACAGCTGGTTGGTGGCACAGTCAGAAAATGTGTGACATTTATCAATTAAGTTTGCCATCTTCTATAGGCGTGGTTCATGGTACCCCAAGACAATTACAGTACAATAGTATTTGAAAGATCACTGAACAGATATAATGATGATAATAATAATAATAAACTTAAAATATTTTGAGAATTGCCAAAATGTGACACAGAGATAGGAAATGAGCACAAGTTGAAATATGGTGCCAGTATGCATGTTCAGTGCAGGGTTGTCACAAATCATCAATTTGTAAAACATGTAATATCTGTGAAGCATAATAAAGCAGGGCAAAATAAAATGAAGTATTCTGGTATAATAAACTATTACATATATCTTAATAATTTCTATGAGAGGAAAAATACAAACTTGACCACAACATCATAACATTTTACAGTTATAATATTTTAAGGTTATTGCAAGTTGAATTTTAAAACTCTCTAATAAGTAACTATTGAGCAAAAGGAAAAAGACCAAAATGGAATTACAGATTCTACATATCAGGATTTATGTCATTATATTAAATCACTAATAAGCAGAAAATATATGAGTTAAATTCCCAGTTGAAACAGCTAGAAAAGGACAAAATGTAAACCTAAGCAAAAGAGAACAAAATAAAATAAAAGCAGATATTAATAAAGTTAGAAAACATAAAATACTAGAAATTTAGTATTTTAATTAAAAAACAAAACAAATCATTGACTAATCATTAAAAGAAAGCAAAACTATATGAAATAAACTACAGGGGACAAAATAAACATTAAAATAAGAGTAAATTTCAAAATCATGTGACTTTTACCTTTTACTTTGCACAACAAATAAACTTGAAAATCTAGATGAAATGACTAATTCTAAATAAAAATATTTTTACCAAATTGATCTCAGTAGGAACTGAAAGTGTAAACAAACCAATTTCCACAGCAGAAATAGAGAAAATTAGTAAAGTATTACCCCACATACAGATCACCAAGTCCAGACGTTTTCAAAGGGCAATTTCTGGAAATCTCCAAGGATGAAAATAGAAGTCCAATGCTGTTAAATAATTCCAGAGCATAAGGGGAAAAAATTAAAACTTCCAAATTCTGTTGTTTTTCTTGGGAGAGTACACAAAACCTTGATACCTAAACCTAGTAATTACAGCTTTAAAAAATTAAAATAACATTTATTAATATTTCTTCAAAATTGTAATTAAAATATTAGCAAACAGAGTCCAATAGTATATACAAAAAAATACATCATGGTCAAATGCTATTTATTCCAGGAACGCAACAGCAACTTAATATTTAGAAATCCATCAGTGCATCAGTGTACTTCATTCCATAAATGTTGAAAACTTAAAAGGAGATTCAACACATTTCAGCACCCATTTTAAATAAAATAGATGTGTGTATGTGTGTGTCATGTGTATCCTAAAGCCAGTATCTGACCTATCTGACTTAATAGGAAACACTAAAGACATTCCATTTATGGGCAGGAAGAAGGCAAAATGTTCACTGTCTCCAATTATAATCCTGCATTTGAGATATTAATCAATGAAATTAGATATGAGGAAATAGAGACATAAGAACATAAAAAAGAATAAAGCATCCTATTTGAAGATGACAAGATAGTATACATAAAAAACTCGAGGCTTTAATGACTAAACTGAAACCAAAAATAAAATTTAAGAGAGTAGAAAGAGAAATACTATACACAAATTAATGTATTCCATATATACAAATTATCAATTAGAAGATACAATGTAAGAGAAATGCTATTTATCATGGCCACCAAAAAAATGAAGTACTTAGAAGTAAACCTAACAAGTGATGTTAAAAAGGTTTTTAAAGAAAACTTTAAAATACTCCGAATGAAAAGTGAACTTAAAGGGAAAACTATCTGTTCTTAGATGGTCTGAGTCAACACCACGAAGATGTCAATTCTCACCATGTTAATATAGAAACAACGTAACTCCATAAAAATACTAAGAACAATATGTTTGAAGCCAGATAAGTTGATTTTAAAACTTTAAGGAAAATAATTAAGGTAGAAAAACTAGAATAATCCTCAAAAGCAGCAATAGAGTGCCTAGACAAACAGATACTAAGATATAAACAAGGCATGGTGTTATGGGAGTATAAACAGAACCAACGAGAAAGCCCAGTACATATGTAAATTATATATATGTATACATATGTGTATATATGTATATATGTGTATACATATGTATATATGTGTGTATATATACACACATGTGTGTACATATGTGTGTGCGTGTGTGTGTGTATATATATATATATATATAATTTCCAATCACTCCTTTTGGGGAAATGTGATATCAGATCTATACCTCAAATATACAAAAATAAACTAAAATAGATCAGATATCTAAATATAAAAAATGAAATCATATATATACTAGAACAGGACATAGATTAATTCCTTTTTAACCTTGATATGGGGAAAGTCTTTCTACCGCAAAATCCAGATACAATAAAAGATAAATTAAACTACATAAAATATTTTTAAATAACCTTTTGCTGGAAAAAACCACTATGAGCAAAATCAAAACAAAAATGACAAAATGTGAGAAAATATTTGCAACATATATTGCAGATAAAAGGTTAATATTCCAAAAATACAAAGAAATCTGAAAAATGAGAGAGACATGAACATATGTTCCACAGAAAAAAACATATACAAATGGTCTTAAAATACATGTAAGATGCTTCCAGTCACTTAATTTATAAAACCGCAAATTAAAACTCCACTGACTGACCACTTCTCCCTTATCAGTTTGACAGAAATCCAAAGCTTCACAATACACCCTGCTAGTGAGGTTGTGAAGAAACACATCCTCATACCTTGTTGGTCAGAACATCACATTATACCATCCTGTGGAGGGGAATTTAGCAAAAGTTAGCAAAACGAAACCTATCCTTTGATCCAGCAGTTCCACTTCTAAAAATTTAATCTGAGGATATATCTCTACAACTACAAAATGTATGTATAAGTGTTTAAGTGTATTCATTGAAACATTAATTATAATAGCAAAATATTGAAAACAGCTTAAATTCCCTGCAGTAGCAGGCAATAGATTTTTATACATTACTGAACATCCAAAAATGGGTACTTTGTAGCTATACAAAAGACTAAAGAATATGCCAGTAAAATGGTAAGGAGTGATTCCCAGGATATATTGTTAAATGTAAAAATATATATTATAACCTATTGTGTAAGAATGAAGAGAATGAAGACACACATTAAACATGTTTGTTTGCATATGTATTGCTTAATACATTTGTGTATGTATTTGCGAAAATAGACACACACAGGAAAAAACCAGAAACTAATGAAAATTGTTACCTAAAGATGAAAAGTGGGAACAAAGTAGAAGAGAAAGGAAAAAGAATCAAACTTTTCTGATTCAGCCATATATAATACATATATATAGCATTTGATATGTAAGCATATCACTTCTTTATATAAATTTAGAAATTAAATTAAATCAAGAATCCAAAAAAATCACTAAAATTGAACAGAAACAGAACAAATTTAGCTACAGCAAATTTATAACATGCGTGTCCGTACACACACACACACAATTTCAGAAATTTTTGAACATAGTACTGTGATTATAAACCCCTAGTAGAATACATTTTAAAGACAAAAAGAACTTTAAAAAACTTTCAGTTTACTTAGCAAGTTTGCTGTTGGTAGTGATATCAGTGTAGTAATTCTGAAATATTTTGTGGGTGCTGTAAAATACACTAAGTGAATAAATATATTGGTGTTGAGAGTCAGGATCTTCACTGTGGGAAAAGTAAGATTCCAACATAGACTGGAGGAAAGTGTGAAAGAACTCTGCAATGCAGCTTTCAATATAAGAGATACATACACTGCATTGACTGACTGAATAAGCATATGACGAACCTGAATCTTGGTTTCTAAATACAATTCCCCACTATAAGGAACCAGAGCTCTTTGGAGAAATGGTTGATTCCAGCTCTTAGGCATGGAAAGTGCAAGGTAGGTTTGTAACATATTGCTGAGACAGAAAGCAAAGAAAATGCTCAAAGATTGATAAGGCTATATCAAACAACACAGAGGTCAACTTGAAGGGGCTTCTACTTCACATATTTGGGATAATTTGAGCAATCAAAAAAATAATGATGGCAATGGATGATAACACATCAAATATTTTAAAAATTCCTAAATCCATAATAATATTTTTAAAAAATAAAAGAGATGGGGAAGAGAAAGTTCTTCCTTGAAGAAAGTCTATTAGTAAATATAAAACAAAAGATATAAATTTAAAAATTATCATTTTGCAAGCACTAATGCTAAGATTATCATGAATGATAAAAAATGTTAAATCAATTTTTTGAGAGCAAGATTTGTATGCAATCTTAAAGCATTAACCACAGTTATCTATCAACTGAGAAAAAAAATTACCTTTTACAATGAAAGAATCTCAGAGATATCACTTTAATCAAATAAACAATAAAGCATGACCAATAATGGAACAAGTTAATATTATTAATGTGATACACTGAGAAGGACAAAAGATCATCTGTTTATTATTCTTGACAAAAAGTATTTAAACTGATTCTAAAAATCCAGAAATAATCAGTGGGACATTGTGAAAAAAAAAAAAAACAAAAAACACTGGCCTAGACTTTTCAAAATTTCAAATTCATGAGACAAGAGAGGGACTATTCTATATTAAAGACAAGACAACTAAGGGTATTGAATAATCCTTGATTGAATAATCAGTTGAAAAGTGAAACAACTATAAGAAATATGAATTGCATAATGGAAAAATTTTAATATGGGCTGATATCAGGTATTCTTCTTACATCAATAGTTTATATTTTGGGTGTAACAACACCATTGAGGTTATGAAGAAGAATGTCCTCATCTTGAAGAAATAGATGATGAAGTATTTGGGGTGAATTATCATGATGTCTGCAACTGATTTCTAAATGGTTCAGTAAATATATTTCTGTATGTGAGAAGGACACAGAGAGAGAGCGAGATTGCAAATGTAGGAAATTGGTAAACTCTGGTGTACTTAGATGAGACCTATGAGTGTTCATTATATATGTTTTTAGTTTATTCAGAGGCTTGAAATCTTTCAAAGTAAAAACTTAGGAAATAAAAAAATCATTTAGCATTAATGAACAAAATGTATTTATTTTTAGGAGTTTCAAAGTTATTATTTTAAGCAGCACAAAGCTAAGGCTATCTAAAACATAATAATAAAATTATAGTCGGGTTATTTAATTGCCTTTTATCACCTAAAAAAAATTAAAAAGGAAGCGTATGCTGTTTATTTACTTAAAGGAACATTCCTATCAGAAAGAAGAATGTAATTTTCTCATATTTTGCCGTCATCCACCAAATATGTGTAATAATTCACAAGAATGTTGACTCTTAATAGTTCCAGAAAAGTTTTTCAGATTTTGAGGTACATGAGTTAAACTGAGGTCATAAATTCAATAATAGCAAAATCACTTCTTAACTTCCACATTAGCATCAGGAACTCTGGCTACAAATTCCACCTCTGTTACTCACTAGACATGGACTCACCACATAACTTGTTCAGATTTCACATTTCTCATCTGTAACATATGAATATGAATACCTACGTCATTCCTCCCTTTGAAGAATCATAAGTTACGTAAGCGATATCATTTAATAGCATAATGTCTAGCTAGACTAGGGGCTCCATAAATGTTAGTTGAACTTGGTATTGTCTAATAACATCAATGGTTTAACTTGTTTTTGACACTTGAACTTGGTTCTTTCTAAATTAATATAGTCATCGGTGCTGTCTGCAAGAGAGAATATATTGAATTTCATGAGTTATGAAGAAGCAGAGATATATCTTAAATTAAAATTTGTACAAAATCACAGTTCTCAAAAAGGCACAAGGCCATATGAAAACTAATAAGAAATTCTCATCCATAATTGATCCACAAACAGCTTTTAATTAATGCAATTCTCTAATAGCTATTCAGCTGTTACATTGGTGCTACTGAAATTAAAACACTATAAAACAGTGTTATCATTCCAAAAATATACACCTGAAATGATTTTACCTCTTATTTTCAGAGCAATATATTCAATCCCATTACATTTGAATTGGTAATTATTAGATAACTTCCAAGCAAGTATAAACAGGTAGTTTCCCTTTTTATAGAACTATACCAAAGTTATCAGAAGAGTCATCTTATAGATGAATAATGCAGGTAGTAATCTATTTGGCACACTTTGAGAAATATCATGGCAGAAAGATTCTCAGTCTTCTTCCTCTTTATAAATAACAAAAAGGTGCTAACAGTCGATAAGCCTACAAAAAGGGCCAGGAGTTGAAAAACCCCTCCTATCCTCAAACATATTTTAAGCATTTGCATCTCTTTTAAATATGCTCCAGTGGGAAAAGGTGTATTAAGGGAAAGGAACAGTGGGAGTGAGATGAAGGAAAACCCCCTAAATTGCTACTTTTCCAGAGGCTTAACTGTAAATAGCAGATTACAGAACCAGAATCAAACACAGCATTTGGGTGGGTGGCTGAGCTGTAGAGAAGACCCCTTCTTCCACTCATTCATATTAAATACACACCAGCCCCATTGATTTGTGTGAACTGTTGTTTTATAATTAAGCAAGAAAAGTTTAGTTGCGACCAGAAGCCATCAAATTAGGGGAGACAAGAATAATGAAGGTTATGGCATCATTCCCTGCCGGATGCATTCAAGGTTCCAGAGGTAAAGGTGAAAAAGTAACAGAACTGTCTTATGAGATATTTCTTGTGATTCTTAGAAAGCCTGAGATATTGAAATATTTTCATGAGAGTCTTTGGGTAACTCTTGGCACAAGTGCAATTCTGAGTTGGGGAAAGAGCCTTTCTCCCTGTTGTTTCCTCACACCCTGCACTTTTGTGACACTCAGGGCTGGCAGCCTTATGGACACTGCCACCCACACCCAGGAAAGAGAGGAAGGCCCCTGTCAGCATAGGCAGTCTGTGAAGCAGTTGTATGGATGGAGACTCCATCCATGGAGAAAAACAAAGGAGAACATGAATATTTAGTCATGTGGGGGGAAAAAATGAGACTATGAACAAATGTTAGCCCCCCATGCCATTAATTTATATCATGTCCTGCCACTGGGTCAGTCTCCCTAAAAGAGCATTTTATACTTTTTGTAAATTTTTCATCAAAAATCATTAGATATAGGATAAACAAAACATTCTGATCACTACCTTCTAAAATGTGGCCTCAATGAATTCCCTGTCATTCTCTATAAGAATCTCATATAACCTAAACATATTTGCCACCTCCTCTCTTCTCCCAGTTTCTTACCTTGATTAAAGCATATCGTTTCTTGAACTTTGTACAGTTTCCTGCATCCTCTCCTGCCCGTCTAAATACAAAGCAAGTAAAGTACCATCAGTTCCATAAGCACTTTCCAGCCTTCAACAAACTACTTTGATCTACCGCTCTTCCCAAAACATGACACAAATTGTCCATATTCAGATAGTAGCATTGCAAACTTAAAATATATATATGGTTTGATACTTCATCAGTTATATATTGTTTGGGAATGTCTTTTTTTCTGTTGTCTAACTTTGTACTTGGCCTTTGTATTATATTTTGTCTGGCCTTCCCATTTATAAAGTAAGTTTCTTGACGATAGGTTCTATGTTATTCTCATCTTTGCATTTTCTACAGTGCTTAACATGGAGAAGTCCTCTATAAATATTTTTGGTGGATAAATTGACTCATTTATGTAGCATGGTATCAAGAAAAATGAGAAGGAATATTTGGAGTAACATCTCATCACATTTTGAAATGTTACTCTTTTTTCTCTATCCAGAAAAGTCTCTTTTTAGTTCTAATCCAAACTTCCTAGTAACTGAGATAGTCAAATAAGCAATCCACAGTCTGCTAGCACATTATTAGCAAAAATTTCGCCAACCCACAATGATAATCATCAAAGAGATAAAATGTTCATAGTCAACTCTTCTTTTAGGTTTACAAACATTGAATGTATAACCAACCAGACTGAAAGTGAGATCTACCACAACAAGGCACCATGATCCTTTTATTTTCCATTATGCATTATTTTAAAGAAATTTAATAACAAAACAAAAGTGCCAGGAAACCTGAGATCTAAGTCCTTTATATTAATCTTTTAGACGTACTTTTATGTACTAAAATAAAGTCTCTGTCTCCAAGTTCTTTGTCGATTAGTCAACCACACTGGAAGAAAGACTAATTTTTTTTTTCTTAGTCTTTTGCCTCCTTATTCATTAAGGATCAAAAAAAATTATCAGATTGAAACCATCAGCTGCTCAAAACTCATATTTCTCCAGCACAGTCAAAGATTGTTAATAATTATTATATATAAACTATAAGATGTTAATAGTTTCTTATATGCCTCAAAAGCATTGCTTTCCCTTCTTACATGAAGTCTTGCCTCCCTTTTATTCCTTTACTCATACATTAACATTTATAATTCCTTACATCACAAAAATATACAATAAGAAGAAATCTCATTTATTATTAGTATGAGAAATCAGAACTACGTTAGATTCAACACATTGGAAAACAAAATGAAACCACCGATCCCCAACCTCTGGTGCAAGAGAAATTAAGCAGAAAGAGTTGCCTCTGTTGGGTTTTAAAAACAATATATAAAAGTAAATGGATAGAGAATGAAAGCAAATAGTTGATTCACATGACCAGAGTGAAAAGAAAAACAAACATTATAGTTGCAAAAACATATATTCCATAACAAGTTCTTAAGACTCCCAGGTGCAACATCAGCAGCACTCGAGTCTCGATTTTTATTGTAATCTTGTGGCTTTTCATTTGTAACTTATATGAAAAGAATCATATTGATTGGGGCAGATTTAACTCAGTAAAACCTATTCTACTGAGATTGTCTGTGCTAGGTGATTTTATCAAGTTCTCTTTTGGTTTCATTTTCTTCCTCATCCCTATTCCCAGGGGAGGCTGCAGCCCAGCTTGCAGAGCAAATTGCCCTAAATTGAGTTCTTTCTCTGGCATAGACAGGGCTGCCTTTGGCTCCTCGGCTTGAAAACTTTATGCATTCTTTTTTCCTTCGTCCTTAACAATCCCCTTCCCTTTTTCCAATTAAAATGGAGAAGTTTGCACCGGTACCTGCTCCCAATTAAATGAATACTGTATTACCAGCCGCACTCCCGGATCTTCTTTACCCTCCCTTCATTAGCCTTATTCCTCTGAGGCTGCCTGGCTGTCTGCCAGGGACTTATGGCAAGAATTCAAAATCTTGCACACTTTATCCCCTCCAAATCATTCTTGAATATAAGCAGTCTGCTCCTTAGGCCTAGCATGAGAAATCCAAGAATGTGTTCAAAATGGATAGGGGGTTGGGAGGGAGAGAAGAGGAAAAAAATGATTTATTTAAAAGGCTAAAAGCCTATGCAAAGAAAGACAAGCTAAGAGAGGTTAAGCTTCCCAGTTAATTGACCTTAGTTTCTTTTTTAAAAGCCTGAGTAGGAAGAACAACAAATGACAGTTCAATGGCCTTGCTTTATTTCTGAGTGCCTTCATGTCTACAGGAAGTACATCATCATCTTCGCACCCCAGGCATACTGACTCCCAACACTCAAGATAATGTACCATGACTGAAGAGGCCAATATTGGAAGCTTAAGCAACTACTGTTATATATATATATGTGTGTATATATATGTGTGTGTATATATATATGTGTGTGTGTATATATATATATATGTGTGTATATATGTATATATAGTATATATACATATATATATAAAGATCGACATGGAATTTTCCAACAAATGTGAGTGCTATGGGGCCATTGCATCAGCCATTCTCAACTGACACTTGGAATCAGTGAACGTGCATCAAGCTGTCATGAATGATGACCTAGGTGTCAGGCCAGAAAACAAATGGGCATTCTGTTTGCCTCCACTACTCTCTAAAAGTTTGCAAATTTCATTTACAGAACCACTGAGCATACTTGAGCAGAATATGTGATCAAATTCCAGTTCTAGTACATACTGTGTGTGTGACCTTGGGCAAGTTATTTAACTTCTCCAAGGTTCATGGTCGTCATTTGTAAAGTGGGACTAATAACTATATCCAGAACGATATGCTTTTTGTGGATTAAGTAGTTCATGTAAAGCACTGAGCACAATTCCTGGCACATGGTACATAGTTCGCTACTGTATATTCTCATTATTATTGTTACTATTATTAATACTAGGCAAAAATTATACCATATGATCTGATAGAAATTTGGAGCCTTTCCCAGAATATGGCAAGGGCTAAAGACAATTTGCAGATGATTTTTAATTTTATAAAATTAAAAATGTGCAATCGGATTCTCAGAAGTTGACCCTTGTTTGGCACAGAACCCAACACAGCTATGATATCCGCCAAGGTCAATATTGGAAAATCTATCCTTTACTGGTAATTATAAGTCATCAAATTCTTCAAGCACCTTAGAGAATATATCACCTTTGCTGACTTTTTAGTAGAACAATATGTAATTGCACACTTCAAAACAGTCGTCACCAATTTGTTTCAGTTCTGTGAATTAACATAGTATTTGTTTTATCTCCTAGTGACAAACTTCCTAAGCATGCTATAATGCCACAGTTCACCACTTGAAGAAAAAAAAGCAAAGCAATGCAAAAAGCCATAGTTGCTGAATCTTTTTCAGTGGTTATACTGAAGAAAAGACAAAAAAATCATAAATATGAATTGGGATAAATACAATAAACAAATTCGTGCTGACTGTTTTTATCTCCTACAACAGACATCACTGATGTCTGTACATGAGCTGCACAATTATTGATTGATTTATAAGAAATATGCTGTGTGTTGTCTAACAAACCCAAGGCAGTAGACATAATCTCAAAATAGGAAGTTACTTTATAAATAGCTATTTTTAATGTGTAAATTTTTAAACTAATATCTAACAGTTGTACATATTTGGGTGGTGCCTGTGATATTTTGATATCTGTATACAATGTGTAGTAATAATCAAATCAGGTAATTGTTACATCCATCGTCTCAAACATTTATCTTTTCTTTGTGTTGAGTACATTACAGTTCTTCTCTTCTAGAAAATAACTATTTTTGATTGATCAAATCCAGGTCAAATTTCCTATAGCATTTTACAATAATTATTAGGAATGCAAACACTGGAATCAGAGATCTGGAATTATATTACAGCCTCAACTTTTGCTTGCTATGTAAACTCTAAGAAGTCATTTAACTTATCAGACCCTCCATTTTCTCAAATAGGGCTTATAACATGTGCAAGGTGATGTTTTTAAGGATTACATTTAAAATGCTTAACTTGAACCATAAGAAGCTCTCTACCATAATCATGATCATCATCACCATTATTGCTGTCAAGTTTTTTTACTTTTCAAAAATTAGTTCTTAAAATAGGAAAAGAATGTGAAATATGAAGCAAGAGATTTTGATGTATATCAAATACTAGTGAGACTGCACTGATCCCACTAGAGGTAACACACATTCACTGATTCAGATCATGCATATTTGAGGACAGCTAAATTGGGATCGTTCTCAGAAATTATACTTTAAGGAATGGATTGAAAAATCTACTACATCCAGGAAGTTTTATATATATATATGTAATTCTTTTTGTTAAATAACTACATGCACTAGCACAGAAGATATAAATCAAGTCACAAAGCAATGAGGGAAAGCTAGGACTTAAGCTCAGGTCTGCCAATTCCAGGTAAAGGTCTTTCATGTGATATTTATACTCACTAAGTCAGAGATGCCATGTTACCTGCTTATGTGAGAAAAAAAAGATTCAACAGGAAGATATAATATTTTCCATTGTTGTACTATCACAACTATCACAAGCATTTTAAAATTACAAAACTAATTTTAAATGAAAATGTGTTCTTAAACCTCAAGTGTCACATGTATCCCCTTGAACCTGCCCTTTGGCTAAAGATCCTATCTTGGTTAATGGCACTATCATTCATCTATCCCAGAAACCTGGGAGCCATCCTACTATTTCCCTACTCAAAAGTCACCTGTGTACTAACAATTCTACTTCCATGACATTGGCTAAAACAGAATCGTCTTTGCTGAAACTTAGTTCAGAACCTCATTGTCTCATGCCTGAACTACTGTAATAGTCTCCAACTGGTCTCCTTTATCTCAGATTCTACCACTTATTGCATTCTCCAAATTCTCATCAAAATAATCTTGCTAACACAGTCTGTGCTATTCCTCAACTTGAAACCTGTGATCTCATATCAGACTCTTCTCAGCCCAGTCCCATGTGCTTGTCCCTCCCTACTGTCATTCTCCATGCCCACTCTCATCCCCAGTGCCCTCCATGTATCACGCATATTCTTTTTTATTTTGTTACTTGTTCTTCTAGCTTATGTTAGTTCTGTAATTTATAATGGCCGTATTTTTCCCATTTAGTCTAAATATTACACGAGTGCTTGAAAAGAAACTTCTATCTAAGTTCTATATAGACCCATTAGGTGAAGCTTTTGTCAGCTACTGAGAGAAGTGTATTAAGATATTTTTGAATTGTGGATTTGTCATTCTCCCATGTAGTGTTATCTATTTATGTTTATATACTTTTTAAGTCAAACTTAATTTTTAAAATTTATATATATAAATATATATTTTGAAACAAGGTCTTATTCTGTCAACCAGGCTGTTGTGTAATCACAGCTCACTGTAACCTCCAAACTCTTGGGCTCAGGTGGTACTCCCACCTCAACCTCCCAAGTAGCTGGGAATACAGGCATGTGCCATCATGCTCAGTTAATTTTTTAATTTTTAGTAGAGACAGGGTCTTGCTATGTTGCCCAGGCTTGTATCAAACTCTTGGCCTCCATTGATCCTCCTGCCTTGGACTCCCAAAGTGCTGGAATTACAGGCATGAGCCACTACAGCTGGCCTTAAGTCAAACTTTAGATTATATATATAATGTACTTCTAAAATTTATTTATTTGAAAGTCAATTACTAAAATCTATATGTAAATATTAAGACATTAACAATGAATTTTTAAATAAAATGACAATTTATAATTGTATAAACTTATGGCACACAAAGAGATGTTAATAAGGAATAATTAAGTAGAACTAGTTAACATATCCATCACCTCAAATACTTAACATTCTTTTGCGGTAAGAACATTAGAAATTTACTCTCAGCAATTTTGAAATGTACAATACTCTATTATTAACTATATTTATTTTTAATAATATTAGGCTTATATAATTTTCTAACATGCATACATATATATTTATATGTTCCATTTAACTTTATACTGGCTTAAATTATTCTATACGAAAATAATATAGTGATAACACCTTTCTTCTGGCTAGTAATGATCTGGGATTGGTTTTCATCATTTACTTTCATCGTGGCTGTGTCTTTAGGTTTTAAGTATAAATCTTTAGAGAGCATACTACTGAAATTTTAAAAATCCAGTCTGACCACTTTTGTCTTTTATTTGGAGAGTTTACTCCATACACATTAATTGTGACTACTGGCCTGTTTGAATTTACTTCACTTAATTTGTGCATCTGAGACTGCCCTATTTGATTTTTGTTCTGTTTCTTTTTAGCTTGTCTGTCTCCTTAATTCCTTCAAGAAGTGTGTACTGAACAATTAATATCTTGCAAGCACTATTCTAGACATTGGAGATTGGAGCTGAAGGAGATAAAGACTCTTGCTCTCAGGGAGATTACATTCTAGTGGGAGGGGAGAGACAATGAATAAGTATACAATTGAATATGAACATAAATAAATAGTAATGAAAATATTTTAAAAAGTTATGTTCTATTCTTATTGTCCTTACTCTTCTCAGAATCTCATTTTTCTTCTGAGGCTCTAGGAGTAGCTTTGTAATGGGTCTCTCCTTGTCCTGTATTTCCTTTTCTAGTCCATCTGACCCACTAATATTATCACATTGTGACTTAAATATTACTTTCCCTAGCTTAAAACTTTCAACATCACCCTCTTGGCTACTTCATAGAGCAAAAATACCTTAGCCCAACATTTAAAATCCTCTACAAAATGGGATCACCTACATTTCTAGCTATTTCTTCAATAGAAATATAGTGAAATATACCTATATGACTTAGAAATATAGCAATAGAAATATAGCGAAATGTACCTATACCACTTAATTCAACCGATGAGTAAAAGTTTATCTTGTTTGCCAGGGTGGGAATGATATGAAAGAAAAATTGACAGAGTGGAGGAGAAGAGAGAAAGACTAGAAGAGAATTACTTTAGGTATAAAATGTTAATATCTCCTTAAAAGTTTAGGGAGATTATTAACACATTAATCTGACATTTTTTAGTATACATGTATGGAGCACCTGCTATATGCCAAGCACTGTGCTAAGCCCAAAGATTATAAAGATGAATAATAAGACGTAATATTTGCCTTCAAGGATGGTGGAGCTTAGTGAGAAAAAGATAAATAAACAGATAGTTAAAGGAAAATGTACCAAGTATTATGACAGAAGGATCTGTGAAGTGCAACTAGAGAACTCAGGCAGGAGGCTCTGTAAAGGTTTCAGATGAATTAGCTCTTCCACTGAGAAAACAGCATGAAAGCTGAGAAAGGCAGGCCTTCATGCTTTCAGAGCATTTAAGGCCTCTTTTACTTGCAGATATTATAGTAATAAATTGATATATTTAAAATAGTATTAATGTCACACCATAGAAGTATCACCAACTTCTGCATATACTGCTTTAAATTATTTCACAAACTTTTGATTAAACATAAGACAGTAAGTGCATGAAGTTATTTATTCCTCACCCTTGAAAATCATACTAAATGGACAGTAAAATAATTTTAAAACTTAGAAACCCTTAAGGATGAAAAGGAGAGAAGAATATACCAGATAAGTTATTTCAAAATCATTTCTGAAACGTTATAACATAAATGGATGAATAGTAACTGCTTAGCAAACCAGATAAAGCTGAAGCCTTAACCTGAATTGAAGAAAACCAACAGGAAACTGCCAATTTTACCTCAAAAACCCAAAGAGATTTTCCCTTCAAGCTGGAGAAACTGAATGGCCCAGGGAATACATGCACATAAAGATTTAGACTCTCTCAATTAAAAAGCCATGTTACCACTTCATCATACTAATAAACCACACCTATCAAGATATATCATTATAAAGACTTCCCAAATTATTTTTGGCTCTTACTCTTAAATATACAGTCAAGGATCCTTCAACCTGTGGAGAAATATTCTAACATGAAAGGAAAAAAACAAAACAAAGAACCTGGAATCTGAATGAGGTTTCTGGAGAGAAAATTGGGTTTCTGTACAGAAATACTAAAAGTGGATGACAGTGAAGAGAAACTTTCAAAGTTTTGAGAGAAAATTATTTCTAATATAAAATTGAATACCTTGCCAGAGTATAGATCAAGTATAATTACAGAATAAAGCTATTCTGGTATATTCAAGGCCACAAAATTTTACCTCCTCAGTATTCTTGTCAGGAATTTTCTTGGAAATGAACTCCACTGCAAAGTTGACAGTAAACCAAGAAAAACAACAGGAAAGAGAAACATAGCTCAGGAAAAAGATAAAGGGAAAATCTCAGGATGGTGGTGAGGGCTCTAGAATGGACACCTTCAAGAAAAAATAATGTCTAAAAATATTGAAAGTAAAACAAATTCACTTAACATAGATGTGGCTATCAAAACCAGGAACACCTGTTGAAGGGAAGCTCAATATAGATGATGTGTTCACATGGAAAAATGGAGAGGGTTGAAGAATAAAGCACACAGATTATCAAAGGAAGAAAATTTGAAAATTGAAAAAGGTAACTCGGTGTGTTCAATAACTGACCTGTTAGAAAGTTTCATCACTTTTTAATGTTTAAAACATGATTTCAGGAAACTCTAGGAAAGGAAATATTTAAAACCAACTCCACTGACAAAGTTTTGCAAATTGATTTATTTGAAAAGCTCCTGATACACACTGACATACTTCTTCATTGATAGCTAGATTATGTAGAAAGGGTTTTTGCTTGTTGGAGATGTCATTGGTACCTTATTCTAATTACCGAAATAAATGTCATCGATGTGCCTCTCTCTTAAAGATTATGACAAAAAAATAAGAAAATAAATTGCCGTGTTTAACTATCCTCCTAAAGTTAAGGCTGGCTGAAAATTAAAATTTTTACCAAAACTACAAGGTCCCCTGAGACTCCTCAGAAATCTTACAATACAACTCAGGCTAGTTTGAGTGGCTATTCCCTGCAACAATCTCTAATTGGTATGTGTAATAAAACCTAATCTACATAAGTGAAACAAGATTTGGGGGGAAACTTAGTGATTATTTTTTAATTAAGATCACTTTACTGGGCCAGGCGCGGTGGCTCACACCTGTAACCCCAGCACTTGGGAGGCCAAGGCAGGTGGATCACCTGAGGTCAGAGTTCAAGACCAGCTTGACCAACATGATGAAACCCCATCTCTACTAAAAATACGAAATTAGCCCGGCTTGGTGGTGCGCACCTGTAATCCCAGCTACTCGGGAGGCTGAGACAGGAGAATCACTTGAACCCGGGAGGCCAAGGTTGCAGTGAGCTGAGATCACACCATTGCACTGCAGCCTGGGCAACAAGAGTGAAACTCTCTCTCAAAAAATAAAAATAAAGAATACTTTACATGAAGCTGCATTTGAATACTTTACTGTATTTTCATTCCTACAGGAAAAGTCTGCAAGGGCAAAAAGAAACAGCTTATTCTTCACTTCATTCTAGCCTCGCCTCAAACCTTCTCAAAGCACTTCAAACTTACTAGCTCATGAATTCAAAACCTTCATCAAGAAGCCAGGCCGGTTTAGAAAACTGGCCATCTACTTTGGGTCAATCGAAAGTGGAGAAAGAAAGTTATATTGTGGGCTAGGAATGCCTAATAGGCTCAGTGTCCAGCTAACAAGTGAAATAGATTTATTTACGAAAAAAATAGGCTACCTATTGTTTTCAAACAAAATCTATTTAAATTTACATAAATATGTAAATTTAGTCAAAATATGCTTTTTCCCTAAATTTAATAAGTTTAATACTTATTCAGCCCTCTTCCAGTTTTCAACAAACTAAGCAAATGTTCATTAGGGAACAATGAAAACTCAGTAATTAGTTCAAAATTTATAAACTTACATCTGAAGTCATTATCTGAATTCCTATAAATAAAAAACATAAAACTTAACCTTAACATAAAACTTAATTTTTCACCAGTGGGAATAGCATGTTCTCTCCAAAGTAACCCACCCCTCCAAAACAAGAATAACCATTGTAACAATGCTTACATGGTTCAACTATATACAAGGCCAAAATTAGTTTTCTGAGGCATTAAAAGGTACCACTTGTGTATATAACTACTAGCTTCACTAACACGCCTTCTAAAGTTCTGGATTTCTTTTGATATGATAATAACCTAACTCAGAGGCATAGAGAAGGGATCCTAAATATGTTAACTACTTAAAATCGACTAAAAGGGGTCCTAGTGTGCAATGTGAAATTTTCATATGTGAAAAAATATACCATCTATCATTTGGCAGTATTTAAGCTATTTGATAAATACATTGGAAAGGAACTTTTTCCTCTATGTTAAACTTCTTGCATTTTATTTAGAGTCATGTTCATCAAAGCCATTTCTGGGGCAAGGAATGAACCTACACAAATAAGACAATTCCAAGAAAGATATTTTCTAATATCTTGACCAAAAATTATCCTTCCTTTCTCATCCTGGAACTACAGGGTGAGTTCATTTCAATACACTAACCGTTACAAAATCATTTTAGAAGACCCTCAACAACAGTAAAATTGGCCTCATTGCAGTGTACTCACACTTTTTGTGCACAGGTCCAAGACATAAGGAGTCAAAACCACCTCTGATGCCTTCTGACAGATTGGAGATGAACCAGATTCCACAGGGTATACACGCCAAGGACATCTAGAAGCCAAATGACAAAAAATTAACATCTCCAGATTCTGTCTGTGCAGACACAGGAGCAACACAGATTTATAAACTCTAAGTGTATCATCAAGAGAATCAAGTCAAATCCAGCTTTGTTCTCTTTCACTATTTCATCAAAAATAGCACCATATTCTAAAAACTGGGTTTTATATATCAAAAACTAACTCCTTTGTAATTTGTTTATGTTAGCCTTGGTTTTCATTTCAAATGGGACAGAATCTCAGACAGGGTGTTGACTTTTTATGGAGCTCTTTTTAAAATATTTTATGAATTTTATAGCTAGAAATTTAACTCATTTGTGGAAAGTACATCTTAAGGTCATCTAAGCCAAGCTTTAAGGCAAGTGTCACCTGGGTTGAAGTTAAACCCCTTAAATATAAAATAGAGTTAATACTAACATCTGCATCTTGGGGATATTAGGATGGAATTTAGCACAGTACCAGACACACAGTCTTTTTAAAATGTGAGGTTTATAATTTAAATTATTATTCTCATTCATTTAAAACTTACATATTTCTAAGAACCACGCTTCTTACTCTCATTCCAGTTAGTTGCCCCTTTTTTAATCAATGGAGGCAGTTATTGTAGAAGATTGCTCCACAGTCAAAAGAGAAAGGCAGGACATTTTAATGGTGAGCAAAAGAACTTTCAATGAGCTCAGGGACTACCTCAAAACCTACAGCAAAAGTAATTATCAGAGTCTCCAGAAACAAAATTAAAACAATTCTATAGCACCATGCGACATCTCATAAGGGTAGCAAGACCACATGTTAGGTGTTGCATCATATCCTTTAATTCTTTCTCCCTTATGCAATGTCACTATACGAGTACAGCAGATGCCTTAGCTCTGCCTTAGCCTGCTTTTCCCATAAATCAGGGCCAAAGATAATGTCTATGAGAAATTTGTTTGAAAATGCAACCTTGGGAAGTATGATCAAGAGATAAGAAAAATTAAATCAGATGAGGAGAAAGACAATATATATTATATTATGTGGGATATATTATCAAGTTGGTGCCATTATGAGCAACTGGTTGTTTAATCTAGTCAGACGTTCTGAGAAACCTTATGAAACTGATTTCAGAACCATGTCTCCAGATAAAGAAAAGAGAAAGCAATAACTCATAGTTTCCTATTCCCCAGTGATCAAAGATCACTCTGTATGTTGTTACCTTTCTTGTAATTCTAAGTTGCTCGTGAATGACTGTCAAACAAATTGCTACAGGTGTTCTCATGCCATGTGTTGGTGAGACACCATTAGTTTGAATCTGCATGGAATAAATCAAAGAATACATACAACTGATAAAAACAGCCATAGTTAAAATAAACGTTGAAGATTTAAAATGATGCAAAAGAGTTGAACATACAAAAATCAATCAATGTAATATACCACATTAATAAAATGAAGCAGGCAAAAACATGGTCGTCTCCATTGATGCAGAAAAGAGATTCTACAAAATACTACATCTGTTCATATAAAAACATTCAACAAGCTGGGAATAGAAAAAAACGTTCCTCAAAATGACAAAAGGCATTTAGGAAAAACCCATATTATATTCAAAGATAAAGGATGAAAGCTTTTACACTGAGATCAGGAACAAGACAATCATGTCCACTTTCATCATTTCTGTTTAACCCTGCCCTGGAAGGTCTAGCAATAGCAATTAAGCAAGAAAAAAAAAAAAAATGGAAGGCATACAAATTGGAAAGGAGGAACAAAACTATTTCTATTCAGAGATAGCATTATTTTATATACAGAAAATCCTAAATAATCAAAGCAATTAGAGCTGATAAGTGTATTCATCAATGTTTCAGGATAAAGATCAACACACAAAAATCAGTTCTATTTCTATATACTAGCAATTAACAATATAAGAATGAAATTAAGAAAACAATTTTGTTCATAATAGCATCAAAAAGAATAAAATATTTAGGAATAAATTTAATCAAGGAATTCCAAGACTCATACACTGAAAATTACAAAACATTGCTAAAAGAAGTTAAAAGGCCTAAATAAAGAGAAAGACATTCCGTTCCATTAATTGGAAGATTTATTATTAAGATATTAATATTAAGCAATCTACATTCTAGGTACAATCCCAGACAAAATCCCAATGACCTTTCTTAGCAAAAATTGAAAAGTTATTCCTAAAATTCACATAATAATGCAAGTACCCAACACTGGAGCATCCAAATACATAAAGCAAATATTATTAGAGCTAAACGGAGAGATAGACACCACTGCAATAGTAGCTGGAGACCTCAACACCCCACTTTCAGCATTGGACAGATCTCCCAAACACAAAATCAACAATGAAACATTAGACTTAAAAACTGCACTATAGATTGAATGAAATTAAAAGATATTTACAGAACATTTCACACAACAGCTGCAGAATATATACACTTTTCCTCAACACATGGATCATTCTCAAGATAGACCATGTGTCAGGTCATATAAGAAGTCTTAAAACATTCAAAAAAATTGAAATAACATCAAGCATCTTCTCTGACCACATGGAATAAAACTAGAAATCAATAACAAGAGGAATTTTGGAAACTATACAAACACATGGAAATTAACCAATATGCTCTGAATAAGCAATGGGTGAATGAAGAAATTAAGAATGAAATTGAAAAGTTTCTTGAAAAAAATATTAATAGAAGCATAATTAAGCAATACCTATGAGATACAACAAAAGCATTACTAACAGGGAAGTCTATACCTGTAACTGCCTACATCGGAAAAGAAGAAAAACTTCCAATAAGCAACCTAATGATACATCTTAAAGAACTAGAAAAGCAAGAGAAAACTAAACACAGAATTAGTCAGAAAAAAAGAAATAATAAAGGTCAGAGAAAAATAAGTGATTTGAAATGAAGAAAATGATACAAAAGATTAATGAAACAAAAAATTGGTTTTTAAAAAAGATAAGCAAAATAGACAAACCTTTAGCCACACTACCTAAGAAAAAAAGAAAGACTCAAATAAACAAAATTGGAGATGCAAAAGGAGACACTACAACAGAGTGCAGAAATTCAAAGGATCATTAGTGGCTACTGTGAGCAACTATATGTCAATAGATTGGAAAATCTAAAAAAAAAAAAATGGGCAAATTCCCAGACAAATACAACCTACCAAGGCTGAACTGTTAAGAGATACAAAATCTGAACAGACCAATAACAAGTAATGGGATTGAAGCTGTAATAAGAAGTCTCCCATAGAAGAAAAAAAGCCCAGGACCTGATAGCTGATGGCTTCACTGTTGAATTCTACCAAACATTAAAAAAAGAAATAATACCAATCCTATTCAAACTATTCCAAAGATTAGAGGAGAATGAAATACTTCCAATCTCATTTTATGAGGCTATTATAACCCTAATACCAAAACCAGACAAATATAAATCAAAAAGAGAAAACTCTAGGCCAATATCACTGATCAATATTGATGCAAAAATCCTAAAAAATCTACTAGCAAGGCAAATTCAAAAACACATTTAAACATTATTCATCATGACCACGTGGAATTTATAACAGGGATGGAAGAATGGTTAAACATACGCAAATCAACAATGTGATACATTACATCAACAGAATGAAGGATAAAAACCATATAATCATTTCAATTAATGCTGTAAAAGCATTTGATAAAATTCAATACTGCTTCATGATAAAAATGCTCAAAAACCAGTGATAGAAGGAACAAGCCTCAACATAATAAAAGCCTTATAGTACAGACCCACAACTAGTATCATAGCAAAAGGGTAAAAACTGAAAGCCTCTCTTCTAAGGTCAAGAACATGAGAAGGATGCTCACTTTCACCACTGTTGTTCAACATAGTACAAGAAGTCCTAGCTGTAGCAATTAGACAAGAGAAAGAAATAAACGGCATCCAAATTGGAAATGAAGAAATCAGACTATCTCTATTTGCAGATGATAGAATCTTATATTTGGAAAAACAAAGACTCCACAAAAAAACTATTAGAATGAATAAAATTCAGTAAAGTTGCAGAATACAAAATCAACATACAACAATCAGTAGCATTTCTATATGCCAATAGCTAACATTGTAAAAAAGACATAAAAAAGTAATTCCATTTATAATAGCTACAACTAAAATGAAATCCTTAGGAATTACTTAACCAAAGAAGTAAAAGATCTCTGCAATAAAAACTATAAAACACCAATGCAAGAAATTGAAGAAGACACCAACAAATGGAAAGATATTCCATCTTTATAGATTAGAAGAATCAATAGTGTTAAAATGGCCACACTACCCAAAGCAATCTATAGATTTAATGTAATCTCTATCACAAGACTAATGACATTCTTCACAGAAATAGAAAAAACAGTCCTAAACTTTATACAGAACCACAAAAGACCTGAAATAGCCAAAGCTATTCTGAGCAAAAAGAACAAAACTGAGAGAATCACTTTACCTTACTTTAATTATGGTACTATTACCTTACTTTAACTATGGAGCTGTAGTAACCAAAACAGCAAGGAACCAACATAAAGACAGACACATAGATCAGTGGAACAGAATAGAGAACCGGCAGATAAAACCCATGCATTTACAGTTAACTCATTTTTGACAAATGTGCCAAGAACACACATTGGGAAGAGAAACTGTCTCTTCGATAAATATTGCAGAGAAAACTGGATTTGAAGAAGAGTGAAATGAGACCCCTATTTCTTGCTTAAAACCACAATGGATGAAAGACTTAAATCTTAGACCTCAAACTATGAAACCGCTAAAAGAGAACATTGGGGAAACCTCCAGGACCTTGGTTTGGGCAAAGACTTCTTGGGTAATACTCCAAAAGCACAGGCAACAAAAGCAAAAATGGACAAATGGCATCATATCAAGTTAAAAACCTTCTGCACAGCAAGGGAAACAATCAACAAAGTGAAGACACAACCCACAGAATAAAAGAAAATATTTGCAAACTTCCCATCTGACACATGATTAATAACCAGAATATACAAAGAACTCAAACAATTCTATAGGAAAATATCTAACAATCCAATCTTTTAAATGGGCAAAAAATCTGAATAGACATTTCTCACAAGAAGACATACAATGGAAAACAGGTATATGAAAAGGTGCACAACATCACTGGTCATCAGAGAAATACAAATCAAAACTACAATGAAATATCATCTCACCCCAGTTAAAATGGCTTATATGCAAAAGCCAGGCAATAACAAATGCTGGCGAAGATGTGGAGTAAAGGGAACCCTGGTACAATGTTAGTGGAAATGTAAATCAGTAAAACCACTATGGAGAAGAGTTTGGAGATTCCCCCAAAAAATTTTAAAATAATTGATTTCCCCTGGCTGGCAAGATGAGTCAAATAGGAACAGCTCTGGTCTGCAGTTCCCAGTGAGATCAATGCAGAAGGCAGGTGATTTCTGCATTTCCAACTGAAGTACCCAGCTCATCTCATTGGAACCGGTTAGACAGTGGGTGTTGCCAACGGAGAGCAAGCCAAAGCAAGGTGGGGCATTGCCTCACCTTAGAAGTGCAAAGTGTCAGGGAACTCCCTCCCCTCACCAAGGGAAGCTGTGAGGGACCCTGCCCAGCCCTGATACTACACTTTTCCCACAGTCTTTGCAACTCACAGACCAGGAGATTCCCTCAGGTACCTATGCCACTAGGGCCCTGGGTTTCAAGCACAAAATTGGGCGGCTGTTTGGGCAGACAGTGAGCTAGCTGCAGGAGTTTTTTTTCATACCCCAGTGGCACCTGGAACACCAGCAAGACAGAAATGTTCACTCACTTGAAAGGGGGCTGAAGCCAGGGAGCCAAGTAGTCTAGCTCAGTGGATCCCACCCCTATGGAGCCCAGCAAGCTAAGATCCAATGCTTGAAATTCTTGCTTCCAGCACAGCAGTCTGAAGTCGACCTGGGATGCTCAAGCTTGGTAGGGGGAGGGGTATCCAACGTTACTGAGGCTTGAGTAGGCGGTTTTCCCCTCACAGTGTAAACAAAGCTGCTGGGAAGTTCAAACTGGATGGGGTCCACTGCAGCTCAGCAAAGCCACTGTAGCCAGACTGCCTCTCTAGATTCCTTCTCTCTGGGCAAGGCATCTCTAGAAAGGCAGCAGTCCCAGTCAGGAGCTTATAGATAAAACTCCCTTCTCCCTGGGACAGAGCACCTGGGGGAAGGAGCAGCTGAGGGTGCAGCTTCAGCAAACTTAAATGTTCCTGCCTGCTGGCTCTGAAAAGAGCAGCAGATCTCCCAGTACAGCGCTCGAGCTCTGCTAAGGGACAGACTGCCTCCTTAAGTGGGTTCCTGACCCCATGCCTCCTGACTGGGAGTCACCTCCCAGCAAGGGCCGACAGACACCTCAGATAGGAGAGTTCTGGCTGGCATCTGGTGGGTGCTCCTCTGGGATGAAGCTTCCAGAGTAAGGAATAGGCAGCAATCTTTGCTGTCCTGCAGCCTCCGCTGGTGATATCCCAGCAAATAGGGTCTGGAGTGGACCTCCAGCAAACTCCAGCAGACCTGTAGCAGATGGGCCTGACTGTTAGAAGGAAAACTAGCCAACAGAAAGGAAAAGCATCAACATCAACAAAAAGCATGTCCACACAGAAACCCCATCAGAAAGTCACCAACATCAAAGACCAAAGGTAGATAAATCCACAAAGATGAGAAAAAACCAGCCCAAAAGGGCTGAAAATTCCAAAAACCAGAAGGCCTCTTTTCCTCCAAAGGATCACAACTCCTCTCCAGCAAGGGAACAAAACTGGATAAAGAATGAGTTTGACGAATTGACAGAAGTAGGCTTCAGAAGGTGGGTAATAACAAACTCCTTTGAGCTAAAGGAGCATGTTCTAACCCAATGCAAGTAAGCTAGGAACCTTGAAAAAAGGTTAGAGGAATTGCTAACTAGAATAACCAGTTTAGAGAAGAACATAATGACCTGATGGAGCTGAAAAACACAGCACAAGAACTTTGTGAAGCTTACACAAGTATCAATAGCCAAATCAATCAAGCAGAAGAAGGGATATCAGAGATTGAAGATTAACTTAATAAAATAAAGTGATAAGACAAGATTGGAGAAAAAAGAATGAAAAGGAACAAACACAGCCTCCAAGAAATATGGGACTATGTGAAAAAACCAAACCTACATTTGATTGGTGTACCTGAAAGTGATGAGGAGAATGGAACCAAGTTGGAAAACACTCTTCAGGAGATTATCTAGGAGAACCTCCACAACCTAGCAAGAAAAGTCAACATTCAAATTCAAGAAATACAGAGAACACCACAAAGATACTCCTCGAGAAGAGCAACCCCAAGACACATAATCATCAGATTCACCAAGGTTAAAATGAAGGAAAAAATGTTAAGGGCAGCCAGAGAGAAAGGTCAGGTTACCCACAAAGGGAAGCCCATCAGACTAACAGTGGCTCTCTCTGCAGAAACCCTACAAACTGGAAGAGAGTGGGTGCCAATTTTCAACATTCTTAAAGAAAAGAATTTTCAACCCAGAATTTCATATCCAGCCAAATTAAGCTTCATAAGTGAAGGAGAAATAAAATCCTTTACAGACAAGCAAATGCTGAGAGATTTTGTCATCACCAGGCCTGTCTTGCAAGAGCTCCTGAAGGAAGCAGTAAATATGGAAAAGAAAAACTGGTACCAGCAACTGCAAAAACATACCGAATTGTAAAGACCATTGACACTATGAGGAAACTGCATCAACTAACAGGCAAAATAACAAGCTAACATCATAATGACAGGATCAAATTCACATATAACAATATTAACCTTAAATGTAAACTGGCAAAATGCCCCAATTAAAAGATACAGACTGACAAATTGGATAAGAGTCAAGACCCATCGGTGTGCTGTAATCAGGAGACCCATCTCATGTGCAAAGACACACATAGGCTCAAAATAAAGGGATGGAGGAAGATTTACCAAGCAAATGGAAAGCAAACAAAAGCAGGGGTTTCAATCCTAGTCTCTGATAAAACAGACTTTAAACCAACAAACATCAAAAAAGACACAGAAGGGTATTACATAATGGTAAAGGTAATGCAACAAGAAGAGCTAACTGTCCTAAATATACACGCACCAAATACAGGAGCACCCAGATTCATAAAGCAAGTTCTTAGAGACCTACAAAGAGACTTAGACTCCCACACAATAATAATGGGAGACTTTAACACCCCACTGTCTACATTAGACAGATCAACGAGACAGAAAATTAACAAGGATACTCGGGACTTGAACTCAGCTCTGGACCAAGTGGACCT
Organism: Hylobates moloch; assembly: GCF_009828535.3. Lineage (NCBI taxonomy): Eukaryota > Metazoa > Chordata > Mammalia > Primates > Hylobatidae > Hylobates > Hylobates moloch. The sequence goes on along the minus strand of NW_026652277.1, from coordinate 115,421,234 downwards.
AATAGACATCTACAGAACTCCCCACCCCAAATCAACAGAATGTACATTCTTCTCAGCACCACATCGCACTTATTCTAAAATTGACCACATAATTGGAAGTAAAACACTCCTCAGCAAATGCAAAAGAAGGGAAATCATAACAATCTCTCAGACCATAGTGCAATCAAATTAGAACTCAGGATTAAGAAACTCACTCAAAACCGCACAACTACATGGAAAATGAACAACCTGCTCCTGGATGACTACTGGGTAAATAACAAATTAAGACAGAAATAAAGAAGTTATTTGAAACTGATGAGAACAAAGACACAACATACCAGAATCTCTGGGACACAGCTAAAGCAGTGTTAAGAGGGAAATTTATAGCACTAAATGCGCACAGGAGAAAGTGAAAAAGATCTAAAATTGACACCCTAACAACACAATTAAAGGAACTAGACAAGCAAGAGCAAACAAATTCAAAAGCTAGCAGAAGACAAGAAATAACTAAGATCAAAGCAGAACTGAAGGAGATAGAGATACGAAAAATCCTTCAAAAAATCAATGAATCCAGGAGGTGGTTTTTTGAAAAGATTAACAAAATAGATAGACCGCTAGCCAGACTATTAAAGAAAAAAAGCGAGAAGAATCAAATAGACACAATAAAAAATGATAAAGGGGATATCACCATGTATACCACAGAAATACAAACTACCATCAGAGAATACAATAAACACCTCTACACAAAGAAACTAGAAAATCTAGATGAAACTGATAAATTCCTGGACACATACACCCTCCCAAGACTAAATCAATAAGAAATCCAATCCCTGAATAGACCAATAACAAGATCTGAATTGAGACAGTAATTAATAGCCTACCAACAAAAAACAGCCCAGGACCAGATGGATTCACAGCCAAATTCCACCAGAGGTACAATGAGGAGCTGGTACCACTCCTTCTGAAACTATTCCAAACAATAGAAAAACACTCATTTTATGATACCAGCATCATCCTGATACCAAAACCTGGCAGAGACACACCAAAAAAAGAAAATTTCAGGCTAATATCCTTGATGAACATCAATGCAAAAATTCTCAATAAAATACTGGCAAACTGAAACCAGCAGCACATCAAAAAGCTTATCCACCATGATCAACTCAGCTTCATCTCTGGGATGCAAGGCTGGTTCAACGTGCACAATCAATAAATGTAATCCATCACATAAATGGAACCAGTGACAAAAACCACATGATTATCTCAATAGGTGCAGAAAAGGCCTTCAATAAAATCCAACACCCCTTCATGGTAAAAAAACTCTCAATAAACTACATATTGATGGAACATATCTCAAAATAATAAGAGCTATTTATGACAAACCAACAGCCAATATCATACTGAATGGGCAAAAGTTGGAAGCATTCCCTTTAAAAACCAGCGCAAGAAAAGGATGCCCTCTCTCACTGCTCCTATTCAACAGAGTAGCTATACAGACCAATGGAAAAGAACATATGAATTTTGTTTTTAATTCTGTTTACACGGTGAATCACATTTATTGATTTACATATGTTGAACCAACCCTGAATCTTGGGAATGTAGCCTACCTAATCATGGTGAATTAACTTTCTGTTGTGCTATTGAATTTGGTTTGCTAGTATTTTGTCGATGTCTGTTTCTTTTTGATTCAGTTTTGGTACAGTGTATGTATCTAGAAATTTATTAATTCCTTTAGGTTATCTAATTTTTTGGCATATAGTTATTCATAATAATCCTTTATGGGCCTTTTTAATTTCTGAAGCACCCACTGTTATGTTTTCCTTTTCAGTTTTGATTTTATTTGAGTCTTCTCTCTTTTTTTCTTAGTCTAGCTAAGAGTTCGTTGATTTTATCTTTAAAATCACGTAACATAATGACCTCCAGTTCCAGCCATATTGTTGCAAATGACAGGATCTCATTATTTTCTGTCTGAGCAATACTCTATTCTGTATATGTATCACACTTTCTTTATCCAAGAGTCCTTTATGATTAATAAAAACCCTCAAGAAACTGGGCATTGAAGAAACATACCTTGAAATAATTAGTGCCATCTATGTAAAACTAACAGTCATCAGTGAAGAATTTTTTATACAGTGAAACTAAACTTCATCAGGGAAGGAAAAATACAGTCGTTTTCAGACAAACAAATGCTGAGAGAATTTGCCACTATTAAGCCAGCAACACAAGAACTGCTAAAAGGAGCTCTAAATCTTCAATCAAATCTTCAAAATACACCAAAATAGAACTTCTTTAAAGCATACATCTCACAGGACCTATAAAACAAAAACACAATGAGAAAAGGTATTCAGGCAACAAAGAGCATGATTAATAGAATAGTACCTCACATCTCAATACAAACATTGAATGTAAATTGCCTAAATGCTCCACTTAAAAGATAGAGAATGGCAGAATGAGTAAGAATTCACCAACCAAGTATCTGCTGTCTTCAAGAGACTCACATAACACATAAGGACACACACAAAGTTAAAGGGGTAGAAAAAGATATCCATAAAAATGGACACAAAAGCGAGCAGGAGTCACTATTTTTATATCAGACAAAACAAACTTTAGAGCAACAGCAATTTAAAAAGACAAAGAGAGGCATTATATAATGATAAAATAACTTGTCTAACAGGAAAATATCACAATCCTAAATATATATGCACCTAACACTGGAACTCCCCAAATTATAAAACAAATACTACTAGACCCAAGAAATGAGACAGAGAGCAACATGATAATAGTGGAGGACTTCAATAGTGACAGTACTAGACAGGTCAAGACAGAAAGTGAACAAAGAAACAATGAATTTAAATTATACCATATAACAAATGGACTTAACAGATATTTATAGAACATTTTACCCAACAACTGCAGAATATACATTCTATCCATCAGCACATGGAACATTCTCCAAGATAGACCACCAAGATAGACAATATGATAGGCCACAAAACAAGTCTCAATAAATTTAAGAAAATTAAAATTATATTAAGTACTCTCTCAGACCACAGTGGAAAATTAGAAATCAACTCCAAAAGGAACCCACAAAACCACGCAAATACATGAAAATTAAATAACCTGCTCCTGAATGATCCTTGAGTCAACAATGAAATTAAGATGGAAATTTAAAAATTCTTTGAACTGAATAATTGTGACACAACCTATCAAAACCTCTGGAATAAGCAAAGACAGTGTTAAGAGGAAAGTTCATAGGCTTAAATGCCTACATCAAAAAGTCTGAAAGAATGCAAACAGATAACCTAAGGTCACACCTCACAGAACTGGAGAAACAAGAACAAACCAAACCCAAACCCAGCAAAAGAAAAGAAATAACAAAGATCAGAGCAAAACTAAATGAAATTGAAACCAAAAAACACAAAAGATAAATGAAACAAAAAATTTATTCTTTGAAAAGATAAATAAAATTGATAGACCATTAGTGAGATTAACCAAGAAAAGAAGAGAGAAGATTCAAATAAGCAAAATGGGAGATATTACAACTGATATAAGAGAAATACAAAAGATCATTCAAGAATACTGTAAATACCTTTACACAGATAAACTAGAGACCTAGAGAAGAGTGATAAATTCCTGAAAATATACAGCCCTCCTAGATGTAAAAAGAAAGAATGGAAACTCTGAGCAGACCAATAACCAGCAGTGAGGTTGAAATGGTAATAAAAAAAATTGCCAAGAAAAAACAGTCCAGAACCAGATGGATTCACAACTGAATTACATAAGACATTCAAAAAAGAACTGGTACCAGTCATATTGACACTATTCCACAAGATAGAGAAAAAGGGAATGCTCCATAAGTCATTCTATTAAGCCAGTATCACCCTACTACCAAAACAAGGAAAGGATGTAACAAAAAAGAGAAAACCACAGAACAATATCCGTGATGAATATAGACGCAAAAATCCTTAACAAAATACTAGCTAACCGAATCCAACAGCATATCAAAAAGATAATCCACCATGATCAAGTGGGTTTCATACCAGGATGCAAGGATGGTTTAACATCCACAAGTAAGTAAATGTGATACACCAGATAAACTGATTTTTTTTAAAAAATCACATGATCATGTCAATAGACACAGAAAAAGCATTTGACAAAATCCAGCATCCCTTTATGAATAAAACCCTCAGCAAAATCAGCATCTAAGGAATATAACTTAATGTAATAAAAGCCATCTATAAAAAACTCACAGCCAACATGATATTAAATGGAGAAAAGTCAAAAGCATTCCTCCTAAGAACTGGAACAAGACAAGGATGTCCACTCTCACAACTTCTATTTAACATAGCACTAGAAGTCCTAGTCAGAGCAATCAGACAAGAGAAAGAAATAAAGGGCATCAAAATCAATAAAGAGGAAGTCAAACTGTTGCTGTTTGCTGATCATATGATTGTATAACTAGAAAACCCTAAAGATTCATCCAAAAAGCTGCTAGAACTGATAAATGAATTCAGAAAACTTTCAGGAAACAAAATTAATATACACTAATCTGTAGTTCTGCTATACACCAACAGTGACCAAGCGAGAATCAAATCAAGAACTCAGCCCCTTCTATAATAGCTGCAAAAAAAAAAAAACTTAGGAATATACCTAACCAAGGAGGCAAAACACCTCTACAAGGAAAACTACAAAACATTGCTGAAAGAAATCATAGATGATGCAACAAATGGAAACACATCCCATGCTCACGGATGGGTAGAGTCAATATTGTGAAAATGACCATACTGCCAAAAGCAATCTACAAATTCAATGCAATTCCCATCAAAATACCACCATCCTTCTTCATAGATCTAGAAAAAACAATCCTAAAATTCATATGGAACCAAAAAATAGCCCACATAGACAAAGCAAGACTAAGCAAAGTGAACAAATCTAGAGACACCACATTATTCAACTTCAAACTATACTATAAGGCCATAGTCACCAAAACAGCATGGTACTGGTATAAAAATAGGCACATAGATCAATGGAACAGAATAGAGAACCCAGAAATAAACCCAATACTTATAGCCAACTGATCTTTAACGAAGCAAACAAAAACATAAAGTAGGAAAAGGACACCCTATTCAACAAATGGTGCTGGGATAACTGGTAAGCCACATGTAGAAGAATGAAATTGGATCCTCATCTCTCACCCTATATAAAAATCAACTCAAGATTGATCAAAGACTTAAATCTAAGACTTGAAAGCATAAAAATTCTAGAAGATAACATCAGAAAAAATCCTTTTAGACATTGGCTTAGGCAAAGACTTCACGACCAAGAACCCAAAAGCAAATGCAACAAAAACAAAGATAAATAGATTGGACTTAATTAAACTAAAAAGCTTCTACACAGCAAAAGAAACAATCAGCAGAGTAAACAGACAACCCACAGAGTGGGAAAAAATCTTCACAATCTATACATCCAACAAAGGACTAATGTCCAGAATTTATAAGAAACAAACAAATTAGCAAGAAAAAAAATCCCATCAAAAAGTGGTCTAAGGACATTAATTGACAATTATAAAAAGAAGATAATACAAATGGCCAATAAATATATGAAAAAATGCTAACCATCAGTAGTGATCATGGAAATGCAAGGCAAAACCACAATGTGATACCACCTTACTCCTGCAAGAATGACCGGAATAAAATAATAATAATAATAATAGATGTTGGCATGGATGTGATGAAAAAGGAACACTTTCCCACTGTTGGTGGAAATGTAAACTAGTACAACCAGTATGGAAAACACTGTGGAGATTCCTTAAAGAACTAAAAGTAGTACTACCATTTGATCCAGCAATCCCATTACTGGGTATCTACTCAGAGGAAAAAAAGTCCTTATATTAAAAAGATACTTGCACACACACACACACACTCACACACATGCAAGATACTTGCACAGCACAATTTGCAATTGCAAAAATATGGGGCCAGCCCAAATGCCCATCAATCAATGAGTGGATAAAGAAATTGCGGTATATATATATATAATGGAATACTACTCAGCCATAAAAAGGAATGAAATAATGGCATTAATAGCAACCTGGATGGAATTTGAGACCATTATTCTAAGTGAAGTAACTCAGGAATGGAAAACCAAACATCATATGTCCTCACTCATAAGTGATAGCTAAGCTATGTGAATGCAAAGGCTTAAGAATAATACAGTGGACTTTGGAGACTTGGGGGAAAGAGTGAGAGGGGGTGAAGGATAAAATACTACATATTGGGTACAGTAGACACTTCTCGGGTGATGGATGCGCCAAAATCTCAGAAATCACCACTAAAGAGCTTATTCTTGTAACCAAACACCACCTGTTTCCCAAAAACCTATAATTTAGAAAAATGAATTAAAAAAAAACAGAAGAGGAGAAGTCACACAGAAAAGAAGGCAATGTGAGATGGAGACAGAGATTGGAGTGATATGGCCAGAAGCCAAGGAATTCCTGGAGCCACCAGAAGTTGACGAGGTAGGAAAGGATGCCTCCCTAGAGTCTTTGAAGGGAGTGTGGCCTTGCCAACTGACACCTTTATTTGAACCTCTACTCTCCAAAATTTTGAAAGAATAAATTTCTATGTTTTATGCCACCAAATTTGTGGTAATTATGGTAGCCCTGGGATATTAATAAGGGGACAATCCTTTTGTGCCTTAAATTAGCCAAGATGGTGTGAACGACTGTCACTGTGGCCCTTGTTTTTCCTTTAAGGGCAGATGTCCTGTTTTTGAAGAAGCTGCCCTATAGTGACTTCAGGACTTGGCTGTAAGTTAAGGTAAAGCTCCTCTGTGCTCAAGCCAGCAACCAACCTTCAGCTGAGACTAAATGTGCAGGTCACATGTGAAATCTGAGTCATATTGTTTTAGATGAGAAGAAAAAAATAATGCAAATATCTTTGACTGATCTCTAGCTCTTATGAAGCTGATACTTCCATTTCATTGTATATTAAAACATAAGAGTAAGGTTAGGCCAGGCACGGTGGCTCACGCCTGTAATACCAGCACTTTGGGATGCCAAGGCAGGCAGATCACAAGGTCAGGAGATCGATACCATCCTGGCTTACACAGTGAAACCCCGTCTCTACTAAAAATACAAAAAATCAGCCAGGCGTGGTGGCGGGCACCTGTAGTCTCAGCTACTGGGGAGGCTGAGGCAGGAGAATGGCGTGAATTCGGGAGGTGGAGCTTGCAGTGAGCCAAGATCGCGCCACTGCACTCCAGCCTGGGCAACAGAGCGATATTCTGTCTCAAAAAAAAAAAAAAAAAGAGTAAGGTTAGCCCACATAAGAGAGTCAACTCTAACTTTTCCAAGGATGTAAAATGAGAAATAACTCTCTCAAATTACAGAAGCTATGATTCTACAAAAATCAGCAATTGGCCTTTAGCAATCTTCCCACAAGGTATCAGTCATTACCTTGCTTGGACCCCTGCTCGAGGAGTCCCAAGTAGCTTATTACAAGAGAGTACCCCATTCATGCCTCTCCCTGTCTACTGTGTCAGGGAGAGGAGACTTTATTAGAGAGAGACAGAGGGACAGAGAGGGCGTGGGGAAGAGAGAGACTCTGTGTCTGTGTGTGTGTGTGTGTGTGCATGTGTGTAAGTTATAGAATAACTTGTATAGGAGCTGAGTGCTATATATGTATAGATCACATAGACAATTCATAATTTCCTCAACAACCTTGCATGAAGTATCATTATATTTGCTTTATAGAATAGCAAACTGAGCCTTCAAAATAATGTGACAAATGTCACAGAGTACACAGGGGACAACATCAGGATTTGAACCCATGCTACATAACCACAAATACTGTGTTCTTTCCACTGTTCCACACTCTACCAATGCGAATAATGCTTTAAAAATTTTAGAAAAAGTAAAATAAATAAATAAAGAAATAAAAACAGGTATATTCAGTTTAACTTTAAAATTTGGTACAGCTTTTCTAAATTTGAATCTGTCATTTATTTATAATTTCACAATGAACCCCTTGAATATGTTAATCAAGGCGTATGTACTATGAACCAGTTTTTCCAAAAAATGTATGTTCTTACCTTCACTATGTTTGTAACACAATTTATTCATGTTAAAAGGGAGGCATGGCCGGCCACGGTGGCTCATGCCTGTAATCCCAGCACTTTGGGAGGCTGAGGCAGGTTGATCACCTGAGGTTGGAAGTTTGAGACCAGCCTGACAAACATGGTGAAACTCTGTCTCTGCTAAAAATACAAAATTAGCTAGGTGTGGTGGCGCATGCCTGTAATCCCAGCTATTTGGGAGGCTGCAGCAGGAGAATCGCTTGAACCTGGGAGGCAGAGGTTACAGTGAGCTGAGATTGTGCCATTGCACTACAGCCTGGGCAATAAGAGCGAAACTCTCTCTCAAAAAAAAAAAAAAAAAAAAAGGAGACATGTTTTGTTCCCCACTCTCCACAATAAGAGATCATGTATATATGCTCTTCTCAACATAGCTATAAAAAGGCAATTAAACTGTGCCGAATAATTTTACAGTTCATTTGCAGCCTCAAAAAGAATAAGGTTATATATGTTACCCCTTTTATTGGATCTTTCTGAGATCAGAAAGGAACAATTTTTCATTGATTAAGACACAGTAAATCTCCTACATACTAATTTATTGAGCTATGAAACCACTGCAATCACTTTTCTGCTATCACTCATTCATACACAAAAAGAAAAGTATAGATGCCACTTAGAAAAAAAAAAGACTTAATACTAAGAAATATTTGTGTTTATTTTGGAGTAAGAGCTACTAAAAACCCACCCATATAATATCAACAGTAAACACACACACACACACACACAAATATGCAAACACATACACACACTCTTATTATCTGTAATATCTTCCTTTCATTCAATAATGATTCAGTAAAAGAAAACTATCATTAAACAGTCTGAAAAGATAATGCATCAGAAGCTAAAAACAAATCTATGCATTGTACTTGGAGTAAAGCCAGACATAAAAGAAACATATAATATATTTGACTCTGCAGCAAGTATGTACTAGGCTAGAATGGATAAGAACATCTATGTAAAATTTACTACTCAATGTATAGTGTATGCAACTGAAGAATCACCATTACTCAGTAAATACGCATTTACTAAAAATACAATGAACACTAAGACTATCAGAGAAAAAATAAATAAGAAAATACTTGCCAGGCATGGTGGCTCACTCCCGTAATTCCAGACTTTGGGAGGCTGAGGAGGGTGGATTGCCTGAGGTCAGGAGTTCAAGACTAGCCTGGCCAACATGGTGAAACCCCATCTCTACTAAAAATACAAAACTTAGCCAGGCATGGTGGTGAACGTCCATAGTCGCCGCTACTCAGGAGGCTGAGGCACGAGAATCACTTGAACCTGGGAGGCGGAGGTTGCAGTGAGCCGTGAGCCAAGATTGCACCACTGCACTCCAGTCTGGGCAGCAGAGCAAAACTCCATCTCAAAAAAAAAAAAAAAAAATACTACACTCTGTTAATAGATTTCAAAGTTAAAAGAGATTATAAACTTACAGAATTAAAATAGACTAATGTAACTGCATATACAGACATATTTGAAGTCTCACATAAACATAAATTCATCTCTTTAGACTTTATCACATAGCAACTGAACCCAGGGCTAGGTACAGGGAAAACAGAGGTGAATGGGAGAGACAAGATGCCTCTCTGCATGCTTACTGGACCTTTATGCATAAATCTCTAAGAACATGCACGAACATCAAAAAGGCAAAGATGAACAACCATGAAGGGTGATGAGAGAGGTGCCGAGGATTTAGTGGTGACCCACTAGACTCCAGTTTACAGTGATACCTATTAAGCTAATAATATCAGCAATTCCTGTATTTTTACGCAGCTTTACTAAGATATATAATACATCATACGCAAGGGTCTCTACTAATTATCCTGGACTTTTGTTTATATAACCACTATACTACTGCCATACAAATCTTCTTTAGCTATAAACTGGCAGGGGAGAGGGCAAAAAGTGCCTAATTTGGCTAATCAGCTAATTCTGATTTCCCTGATAACATCCTTAGATACACAGAACCATGCCTCATAGGTCCATGTAGGATCTAGATTGTCTAATTGCTCAGGGGCCCTGTGAATAACACAAAGTCTGCATTTCACAGCCCTCCTCACAGTTAGAGGGAACCACGTGGTTGAGTTATGACCAACAGAATATAGATGGAAGTGATGTATGCCACTTGAAATCCTGCCTCCTAAAGCCTGCTGCACAAGACACCACTCTCTCTTTTTCTATCCACTGCCTGTAGGATAGCAGGATGAGGTGGTACCTAAATGTTGAAGAGGATAGCATTAAAGCAAGAGGAGCTTCTGGATCCATTAATGACCAGATGGTACAAAACTTTCTGTACCATTTTTCATCATGGACCAGGATCAAAGAGTTTCCTCCTTAGTCCTTGGTCACTTCAGATTAGTCTAGCAACCAAATTCCTAAAAGCTTAATAAGCAATATTATGTTATCCTTGTCTATAAAGAACTACGATACAGAAAAATTCAGAGTAGAAAGAAGACATAACAGATTTTTCAAACGAAAAGCAACATGGAAGCTGACACTCTTTCTTGAGGCAAAAATGTTCTTTTCTAAGCCCATATTGTTGCTTATGCTATTCTCCACCACCCCTACAACCATCATGCAAGTATCAACCCACTCCTACTGCCTGTGCCAGCTACTGATCTGTCTTACATTGTTTTTATCAACTCATATCCTTTCAGACCCAATCCTGAAATCACCTTCTCAGGAAGTCTTCCTTAAGTCACCTCCCCATCCTATCTTCGTATCTTCCCTTTACATCGTCTCTGTATACCTGGCATCTAAACAATTCAAGTGCAACAACCCCCAATTAGTGCCTCAAAGGCAAGAATCTTCAATGGTGGTATCTTTAACACAGAGCCCAAAACTGTGCCCAAAGTAGCTATTCATAACTGTTTATTGAATCAATTCTAAGTAACTGACATTATTATATAATCAATATAATATAATGTTTAAAATTTTTATTTTTGGCAGGGTGCGGTGGCTCACGCCTGTAATCCCAGCACTTTGGGAGGCCAAGGTGGGCGGATCACGAAGTCAAGAGATCGAGACCATCCCGGCAAACACGGTGAAACCCTGTATCTACTGAAAATACAAAAAAAAAAAAAAAAAGCCAGCGTGGTGGCGGGCGCCTGTAGTCCCAGCTACTCGGGAGGCTGAGGCAGGAGAATGGCATGAACCCGGGAGGTGGAGCTTACAGTGATCCGAGATCACGCCACTGTGCTCCAGCCTGGGCGACAGAGCGAGACTCCATCTCAAAAAAAAAAAACAAAAAAAACCCTTTTATTTTTATCTTTCCAACAAGATTTCAAGCTGCTTGAAGACAGAGTTTATTGAAGACGGGGTTTATTATTTACCTTTTTCCCCATAAGCCTACTTCTGTATCTTGTATCATGTAGATAGTCAAATAAGCATATTAAACAACCACCTGGAATTCATTCTTTGCATTTGTACAAATGCTCACAGATAAATTAGAAAACTAACATTTATTTAGGGACAAAAGGAAAATGTAGGCATTCTAGTTATTAATATATGCCTTTCCCTCTAATTCTGACACGTTTTCCTTGGCCATGGGTGAAAAGAAAATATTAGAAATATTCAGGAACACGTACTGAAGGAATACTCTGAAAAATGCCCCGTTATTTCATATAGAAAATTAAAATAAACAAAAGGCATTCTTTCCATTTTTAACTTGTACATAATTAACGCCCTATCAGAAGGTTATAACCTTGTTCATAATTTTTTATTTCCCATTACTTCTAACACTAGCCATTTCTCCTTATATTACTCCATACGATGCCTACCACATAAGCATTACCATCCATTGGCAAGAATATCCCTATTATGAGAAAAAAGAATTTCAAGCTACTTTAGTGGTACACTTCTTAAGGTCATCTAAATTTCTTCAATTAATTTTTGATGTCCTATCTACTGATTTTAATTTGGATTCATATATATATAATTTCCATATACACCCACACATATATACATATACACACACATACACATGCATGCCCCCACGTGCGCACGCGCACACACACACACACACACTAATGTATGATTTCCCCATTAAAACAGGCTATTCATGAATAGGCGAGTATTTCATTAGACATGACCATAAATTTCTCATTTACCTTTATGAATTGGTATTCTAGGATATTCATCAATAACTGTGAAATATGTTAAACATGTGCTTTCACACAAAGACACCAAGCCACTGGCTGCATGCTAACAATGTAGATTATGGTCAACTGGACAAGATAAGTAAAACCACCCATAAGGAACCTCATGTTGGCCATCTAAGGTTCCTCTCACGAAATATCCACTCTATTATGCAGTTTAAATCTCTGAAGCACCTGATAAGCTACTGTTGTGTATTACTGCCTACTTATTTCAGGTCTTATCTGCTGAAGAGGTAGTTACGTAAACTAGATAATGTTTAAGATTCCTCCCTATCTCAAGGATCCATGTCTCTAGGCTATAGGAGCCTCCAACAGAGACTATATTTTACAATTTTTTCTATCCCCCTACAATAAAGCATAGTTCTATATAGAATAATCAATATGAACTAGTTGAATTGTTTATTGATTTACCTTAGGCTCTAAAGTTATTGTTTCTCCTTTATCCTAATTAGCTTTGAGGAGAGTACGGAGACTAGAAGTGACGGGAAGGAGAAAGTGTGCTCAACAGAGTGAATACTGCGTGTCAGGCACTCAGGTACTTAATCCTAACAGTTTTGCAGATGGATGCTATTTTATTTCCATTTCACCAATGAAGAATTTATAGCTCAGGCCAGTTATTTCAGAATCACAATGGTAGCAATATAAACATCACTGGCAATATTTGAATTCAGGATTGCCTATTTAACCCTCCTGGCAATCCTCTGCCAGTCCCTGCACCGTTTACCACCAGCAACTTGCAGAATTCCAGCACAAAATCAAGCCAGTAAGTAATTTACAAGATGAGTAGCTCTAAGGTTATTCTTTGAGCTAACAGGAACTCTAACAAGCTGGTAATCATGTCGAACTTTACAGTGTCTTTTACTCCTCATATTCGTCTGAAATTCAGAGACACTTGTTTAGTATGAGGCTCACCTTAAGCGTTTTTATTTTAAAACTACATCTATCTCATCTGCTTAAGAGGGTCAACTCACATTCCTTTTCTTTCCCTGGATTAGGAAGGAGAAATTGAAAAAAAAAAGTATTTCAGAAATAATCAAATAAGGCTTTACTGGAGACAGAGGCCAGGAATGATGGAGAACACCAGGAAGAAATTATTTTAATGCCTATGAAGCTGAGAAAAGGAATTGGGAACTTCCAAGAAATATATTGCTTAAATTAGAAAATATGCACTGTGTCATCTATGGCCTTTCTTTTAATTTTGCTAAATTTTACTTTATTCATTAAGTTCATGTGTGAGTGAAATTTAATTTAAGGAAATTCAAAGAAGAGTACAATGAGATAACTAACAAAGATATTAAATGAAGGGGCATTTAAATTTTTATAGGAGAAATTAAGTCTCTGCCCCAATCCTACTGTATAGTTGTCAAACAAATACATAATTGGGTTTAAAATGATTGGCCTGACTGAGACAGTGACACAACCCAGCCAGGCTCTGATCAGAATTTTCTGAATTTTGAAATTGCCTTAGGAGTGTAGCATACAATTTCATCAACACACTTATCTGAATCTAGAGTATTGGTACTAACTGCAGTTTAAAGAACAAAGTACCAGGAAAGTTTGGACATGTGAGCTTCATTTTGTATTTCACTACTGAATACAAATTAATGAACTGAAAACCTGTATCAGCAAAACAGTAACATATTGTTTTAATACTGTTATTTTTGGCACTGAACACTTTCCACATACACATTTGATTTACAAATTTCAACTTTCATTTTTTGCCAAAATGTGTTACCTTTATTAAATATTGGAGATTTTTAACTTATTCATTCTAAAAAATACTGTATTTCTTGAAGTTAGTATCATACCTTAGGCACTAGATCTGCACATTCTAGGTGATCAAAGTAGATTCCTCATAAGTCTACCTAGTGAAGTATGCAGTTTATCAGATAACACATATTTTTAAAAATAACACAAATAATTTCATAACTTCAACATATGATGGTGTTTGCTATTTTAACATTCTTACTTGCCAATAAATTGATAATATTTCATTGGTCCTTCGATTTTTTTTTTTTTTTTTTTTTTGCCCATGAAGTATAAACATTTGGAAACCACTGGAACTAGGATGTAAGAATAGCTCAAGGAACTAGAGAAAAGGGGGAATCTTAGTCATGAGGGAATGAAAGAAACTGCATTTAGAAGGCAAGAATGTTGTAATCAGAATAGATATTTTTAGGGTTCAAGATCTAAATGATAGAATAGTTCTGGTGGTGACATCTTTAGTATACAACTAAGTAAACGAGCTGCTGAAGCACACGAGAGATAACTATTATTTGCTGTGGATGTGATATGTATTTAATCATTACTACAGGTAAGTGAGACATACTATTATCATTCTACAAGCAAAGAAAATAAGGCAAGAAGAGGTTAAGAAACTTGTCCAAGGTCACATAGCTACAACCCAGTCTGTATTCAGATATCAGTCTTTTCAACTTCTATGCTCTACTCTCTCCAGTGAAAAAGATGATTCAAATAATAGAAACAAAGGAGAGTGAGACTAGGGAAATAGATGCATCATCAAGATGATAGCTTAGAAAAAGACTATTAACCAAGTTGAAAGATCCACAATAAATACCAATCAATATATAAGAAGCTTGTTGGAGTTTGTTGGCCACTAGTAAGCAATATAAACTGAATTTAAATCAGAGACCTCCAGAATACGATGTCACCTTTTCCCAAAGGCCAATGAGGTTAATTTTGTCCTTTTGCATTTCCCAGAAGTAATTAAATTCAGTTACCGATCATCACTGAGAAATATGTTTCAAAATGTAGTTTTACTTGCTTTGTGATAGTAATACCTCCTTAGCAAGAAAGTTGTCAACTCTTAATTTCACTCCCACTACGAAATAGAAAAAAAAATTTCAATTTTTCCTCTCTATCAGGGAGTAACTTTATAACTTTTGTAAATTTTTAAATCTAGCTGTATTACTTTGGTCAATCCCTCCTGGGAGATGATATCTAGAATCAATTGGAATACAGAGTATAAGACACACAAATCAGTTTATAATAATCACATTGAATAAATATTTATAATTCTTTGAGGTCCAAAAGCCCAATCAAGTTATCATTTTTACAATGGCATATCTCTTAGTTATTCATCAAACACTATAATCTTTAACTGCCATGAAGCCACAACATGTCCTTTTCCTGTTCACCATTATCACATTCTACTTTTTCTACATTTCTCACGTCAGTTCAACATAGCAAGCTTAGGCACTTTCCTAAACAATTGGCCACATTGGGATGACATATCAATCATCATTATTTAAAACTTACTTTTAGTATTGAGAGTAGTGAGGAAATTTCCTTTTGGTAAGTCAATAATTTCCACCTAACATGCAAAACGTATTAATTTCATAACTTTAATTTTAAAATATTTTCACCAATTCATCATACACATATGTAGTTATATACATGTGTGTTTAATATATTTCATGAAACAACATATATGCAGAAAATTCCATAAATGGCTGAATGAATTACAGTGTATTATAAAGCCACACCCATATAAATACCTCCTTGATCAAGAGACAGAACTAATATCAGCATTTTGCAAATTCTTTTTGAAATAATACACCTTAGATAATAATAATCAATGGCTGCTAAACTTACTGAGAGACAAATGGATGTTACATTCTTTCTAACAGAAGTAAACAACATCAGCTATGAAGCATTCCCTCCTTGACCCCCAACTCCTGATCCAAATGGAATCTGAAATACATCAAACTCTAGATGGAGAATACTCTAACTTCCAGTTACAAGAAATATAGCAGACAGAGGAACATATTCAACAACACCAGAGAGATGTAATAAGCAAATAAGACTGTAGAAAACACCATAGGACAAATGGCCTAGTTTCTTCTAATAACAAAAACAAAATGTAAAAGAAAAGGTAAAGGAAGGAAACGGGAGCTTAAAGATGAAAAGAGACTTAAGTGTAGAGCAACCATATACATTTTCACCCAACGCAGGATATTTCAGAAACAGAAAAGGGATGCTATTGAAAATGGGATTCTGGGCAATCTAGAATGCACAGTCACCCCACTCAAGAGGAATAGCAGCCAAATATAAGATGTGATACATTTTGTGGATACTGATTTGAACAAACCAACTGTTGAAATAATTGGAAATATCAGTAAAATTTGAACACTGGGTAACTAATGATGTTATGAAATTAATATTAAGCTTCTGGATGTGATAATGGTTTCATGAATGCATGTTTTTAATATCTTATCTTTTATAGATATATAAAAATATTTACCCATAAAATAATATGATGTGTGGGATTTGCTCCAAAATGATCCATGTTATGGATGTAAGAGTAATAGGATAGTAGAGATGAAATAAGATAGGCCATAAATTGATCACTTTGAAACTGGTGGTAAGCATATGGAAGTTTATCAAATTGTTTTATTTGCCTTTACTTATGTTTGAATTTCTCCATAATTGTTCACCTTGATATTTAGTTATAAAAAAACATCAGTACCTTACACTTCTCCCGTATGCCCACTCCCAATCACACCACTCTTGTTCTTCTGTAACTGCCATTCTGATTTTATGATTATTACATCCTGCTTTTTTTGTACTTTTACCGAGATGTACTCATTACTAAACATAACTCAGTATTATGTTCCATATATGTTTATATAGGGAAGTATGCAGTGCATATTATTTTGTGTATGTTTAAATATACATTACATAGATTATATAATGTTGTTGGATATCACTCCAGGATTGTCATTTTTGTTGCTGTATTAGATCTCATTGTATTACCTACACTATATATATTCTCCAATCATTGTAGGATGATTGGACATTTGGATCCTTTGTAGTTATTAACTGTTACAAACAACATGGGGACACATGTGCAAATATTTCTAAGAGGTTGGTATCCTGGAATGGAATTACTAGGTCAAAGTGTATGCGTATCTTCAACTTTGGTAGATGATCTCAGTTTACCAAATTGGTTGTTTCAATTCATATTTCCACTAGGTGGATAGGAGAATTTGAATGGCTAACAGTATTATTCTGATTCTTAATTTTCATCATTCTGATGGGTGTATAGTGGCATCTGACTGTACTTTAATTTGAACTAGCAGTTAAGTACCTTTCCCCTTTGTTCATTGCCCATTTTTATATCTCTTTGGTAAAAGGCCTGTTCACAAGACATACATTTTTTTAAAGGATTGTAATTGTTTTTCTTATAGAGCGTTTCAAAAAAAATTAGGATATAAGCATTATTTTCAGTTACAGTGTTTAGAAGTAAATACTTCCGCTCTGTGAGCCATCTTTTCACTCTTCAATAAGAACATTGATTGATAAGCAGAACTCTTAATTTTCATATTGTTTTGGTTTGAGTCTCTCCAAAAACCAAGACAAACACTCGTGTACAGGTAGTCTAAGTGGAAAATGATCCTATGAAACAGAGATGAAGGAATAGGGAGAATTCAGGCAGAAGGAAAAGACAATATAAAGGTTGTTGTTGACATTACTGTTGGAAGTAGGGCTTCATTCTGGCAGAAACTCCTGTGAATTGTGCAGAATGCCTCTCAGCGCAGTCTGTATGAAAAACAGGAGATAGAAGCATTTTTCCCATTTCTCGCCTTGCTGTTTGAGGTTATGCTTAGGGGTCTTAATCCCACACTCCAAGGCTGTGTTTTCACACTAGCCAAGAGAGTCCCTCGTGCTGCTAAATTTAAGCCATGGAACATAAATCATGTAACTTGAGGAGAGATGCTGTCAGAGGTGAGTCTGAGTCAGCACAGAACTCTCTAACCACTAGCTATGGTTAAAATTAGAGATCAGTCAAGGGAATATGACATCGGCACTGGTGACAACTAAAAAGTAGTCCAATTTATTAATATTTTCCTTTATAGTTAATGCATTTTATGTACTGCTTAAAAAACATTTCCTATCCCGAGATTATGAAGACATTCTCCTATATCATTTTTAAAGCATTACTTTTTGCCTTGACGTTTGAGTGTGTAGCCCTAACTGGAATTATTTTTTATTAGGGTTTGATGTAAGGTCAAGTTTCACTTTTTTCCATATTAGTATTCAGTTCTCTCTGTATCATTTAATTGAAAAGATAAAATTCTCCCCACAGTGCCACCTCTGCATTAGTCTAGTACCCATATATCCATGGCTGTGTGTGGTGGTCTAAAGATGATAGCAAATCCTTTGTCACTCTTCCTATTGAGAGGCAAAATATATTTCCACTCCTTTTGAATATGTGCTAACTCTGCAACCTTAGTTGATCATCAGAATGTGGCAAAAGTGATGCTGCATGACTTCCAAGACTAAATCTTAAGAAATGGCTAGTATCTGCTTTTGTGTGCTTGGAACACTCCCTCTGGAAACCCAGCTGTCATCTTATGAGAAGTCCAAGCCACATGGAGAAGACAAATGAAGGAGATCTGAGGTGCTGTCATCAACAAACCTAACAATCTCCCAGCCAACAGCCAGAACCAAATGCCAGACATGTGAACAAGCCATCTAGAAAGTTCCATACCTATTAAGATACAGAAAGACTACTGCTCCAGCTGACACCATATGAAGCAAAAGAACTGTCTTACTAAGTCTACAGAATCATCAGAGAAAACAAATGATTGTGAGTTTAAGCCATTAAGTTTTGGGATGGTTTCTTATGTAGATATAGATAATCAAAACAATATGTTTCTGGGCTCTCTGTTCTGCTCCACTGGTCCATTTGTCTATTTTTGTCACACTGTGTTAATTTCTGTAGCTTTATAGTAAGATGTAATATCTGGTGGAGCAAGTCTTCCGGCATTCTTCTTCACCAAGATTGCCTTGTCTATTTTGACACTGAAGTTTTATGTAGATTTTATTATTAGCTTTGAAGTTTAAAAAATATCCGTTGGGATTTTGAATTGAATTCATAAATAAATTTGGGGAGAATTAATAATTTTACAATATTGAATCTTTCAATCATGCTACAATTCTCCATTTATTTAGGACTTCTTTAGTGTCTATCAATAATATTTCACGGTTTCTGTATAGGTCTTCTACATCTTTTGTTAGATATGTATCTAGTCATTTAATACTTTTATGTTATTGTAAAAATATATTATAAATTGTATTTTACCTGATTGTTGCTGGTATATAGGAATACGACTGATTTCTTATGTTACTTACTCTTATATTCAGCAACCATGTTAAATTTACATATTAATCCTGAAAATATTTCTGTTGATTTTTTATTTGATTTATACCCAATCATACCAGATTCAATAAAATGTTTACTCTTTTGAAACCTATTTCCTTTATTAATTTATCTATTTATTTTCCTTATTATAAGTACATTACAACATTGAATAGATGTGAGGATAGCAGTATTCTTGTATCGCTCTTAATCTCAGACAAAAGGATGCTAACATTTCACTATTAGGTATAATTTTCCTGTAAAGCTTTTTAATTTCATGTCTGATTAAGAACTGAGAACATATACATAAATGGATGTTGATATATCACATGGTTTTGCTCACTCTGCTGAGATTATCATGAGATTTTTCTCTTTATTTTTAAATTAATTACATTAATTGATGTTTAAATGTTAAATCAACCTTGAATTTCTGGAATAAATCCTACTTGGTCCTGGTGTCATTCTTTTTATATACTGCTGGATAAAATGTTCTAATATTTTCTTTAAGGTAAATTATACCATGAATTATACTATAAATATCATAGTGAATTTATCTGTTTTTGGTATCAAAGTTAAAGATATCATGGCATGTGCTTCTGGCTTCCAGTGTTTCTGTTGACAAGCAAGATGTCAGTCTGATTAATGCTTCTTTGGGGTAATTTTTTTAAATGGCATTAAAAAGTAATCATGGCTGGGTGCAGTGTCTCACACCTGTAATCCCAGCACTTTGGGAGGCCAAGGCGGGTGGATCACCTGAAGTCGGGAGCTCAAGACCAGCCTGACCAACATAGAGAAACCCTGTCTCTACTAAAAACACAAAATTAGCCGAGCATGGTGGGACATGCCTATAATTCCAGCTACTCAGGAGGCTGAGGTAGGAGAATCGTTTGAACCCTGGAAGCAGAGGTTGTGGTGAGCCAAGATCATACCATTGCACTCCAGCCTGTGCAACAAGAGTGAAACTCCATCTCAAAAAAAGAAAAAAAAGTAATCACAACAACTAGAACTTGACAGCATATGGGTGAGCCAGACATTCTCTACTTATTTTCCCCTTAAGACGTTTTCAAATTTGCAGCACAGGCCACAGAGGCAGAGTAGAAAGTGATATCCTAATGGTCTAGAGCTTTCTTCAGTCTCTAGGATGTGCAGAAACAAAAAACTAGACTGTGGAACTGTGGGAGTTCAGTTAAGATGGTGGGAAAAATTGTAAAATTATAGGAAATAAACACAAACCTTCTTGGAACGCCTGAGGGTTTGCATAGCTTCAGTAAAGTGTTTGGCTGAAGGCAGCTGAATTCTCTTAAAAGCTTAGGACGTAGATACAGAGGAATATAGAGGAGTTTATCTAAATAACTTGTTTACTCATGTGGTCCTAAAACTAACCTTTGATCATTTGCGGGCAGGATGGGTCTCTTGGTGGAAGGGCAACCAGGTTAATTACCCTCTAATAGTGTTGACTCAAAGCCTTTGTCATTTAATGTGTGCTGAATAAATACCAGCAGGGCCAGCGAGTCAGGGCCATGGTTGCAACTCTTTACAGCACCCTCCTTGGTGTCTGCAAGAGGCCCGTACCCTCAACCAGACTGAGAGGCAAAATGTCTGTGTCAGTGTACGTTATTCATCCATCATTGGGTCAAGGTCTGTGGGACAGATCCCCACATGGAACTACCAAAGCAGCCAGGACTTAACGGCCTGAGATCCTGAAGAAGGGGATTACTGCAAAGAAATGAGCCCAACATTCTGCACTTCTTTTCTACTTGAGGCACTTGATGAATCTTAAGTTCAAATCAGTATCTGACCTTTACCTTTCCTGCAACCTCTTTTCAAATCACTTTCTCCCTGTGATACAGCCATAATAGCTACCCCTCACTCTCCTTTCTGGTTTCCTCAGTGCACTGTTCTCTCTTTCTCTCTCACCACAAGAAGATTATTTGTTCTGCTCCAGTTAGATGGAATTATTATTTTCTATTCACCCTTAAAGTTATCTCCATAGCCATACAGAAATTGCAAGAAAGGTCTAAGACACTGGCAAGAGGACATATGGATAGAAGGCTCCCAAGGTCACCCTGATGGAAATGAAAATAAGAGATAAGGAGAGAAAGGATCTCTTACATGCCAATTAGAGGAGGCATCTGTGTGGACTGATAGGCGACTTAATGAGAAGAGAAAAAATATGTTTTGTACTATCTGCTGGATTCAAGTGTACATAAACAACAACTCATAACTTTCTAGTGTTGTACTGTATCTACACTTCTCCGTAAATACTGTAAACATAAGTAACAACCTAAAAATCTTCAGGGAGGCTTTCCTGATAGATCCTCTCCACTCACCTTTCCCACCCAGATTAGGCCTGCCTCTTCACGATGGATAAATTTTCTTAGCACAGAATTCCCATTTTCTGTAGCATTTATCTTAGTTTATAATTCTATATTTATCAGTGTTATTATTTGGTTATTGTGTCTCCATCACTAGGCTGTCCATGAGGCAAGACCCACGTAGGTTTCTCCCTATATTGTATTCACAGTGCCTAGTATTGTGCCAGACAACTAATAAATATTCACATATCTGCCAAATAGATGAGGAAGCTGGTATTCATCTTGACAGAATGTCAGCATCTACAGGGTGAAAGGCCTGGCTAAGTTAGGTTGTTTTAAACATTATGGCCTGTAAATAAGCATACAGTACCTTATTAGCGCCATAAAAAAAAATCATTTTGGACAAATTTTATACAATTTGAAGGGCTCAACTTATTAAACTACCTATGCAATCCTTAATAGACAATTAATGAGGGCCCTTCATATACAGTCATAAAAAATACTTCATCTATGGCCTCAAGGTCTTATTGAGCAAGATAAGGAATAAACAGTACTCTATATCATAGAAGTATGCGGTGAACAGGAAAAAGCACGGGCTTTCCTGGAGTGGATCTGGACTCATATCCCACTTCCGTTTCTTACCATCTATGTGACAATGGAGAGTAATTTAACATTTCTGAGTATTTTATGTAAGATGAAGATAGCATTTATCTCATGGGGCTGTAATGATTACATAAAGAAATGCAATCTTCTTAGCACAGAGTTGGTACACAATAAATGCTGTGAAGCTGGTATAATTGCAGACAGAATCTGAACTTTCTAATCAAGAGACCCAGGTTAGCACTCCTGCTTGAAAATTTGTTACTGATTGACCAAAAAAAGTTAGTTAATGAGACTCAATTTTATGACACTCAATTCTTCTGTCAGTAAATGGGCATGATAATACTAATAAATAACCTACAATTAAAATTTATCTGTAAAATGCCTACTAAATTTTTTGGCAGAAAGTCAGCTTCAATAAACTATATGAATAAGGAGGAAGGGGGAGGGAAAGGAGAGAGAGACAAGATGTTAAGTTTGAGGTATCATATGTTGACACACAATGGAAATATATAGTAGACAATGGGAAAATGTGTGTCAATAATTCAGGCAACAGGTTTAATTGAATATATGGAATTAGATCAACAAAAGTAATTTTTCCTATTATTTTCTTTCAATACACATTATTTATTTTCTCCAAGGCATTTATCACAATTTGTAATTGCATATTTATTTGTTTACTAGAACCTTATCTCTTACAAATTGGTTTTTATGAGGGAGGAGTTATAACTGTTTTTTACTCCACATAGAGCTCATAAGAGCTCAGCAATTATTGTTAACCGAGAATTATCAACTGAAAATCTGTATCTATAAAAGACAGGTCAGTTAGTCAGTGCTCAGTGGTGGAAAAGAAGAGCTATTAGAAATTCAAATAGAAATCAATACGGTTCATTAAGTTAATTCCAGTTATTTTGACTTAATAAAACTGGTGAAAATATTTTAAAAGTTTAAATTAAAATGATATCCCCATGAGCTGATGCCAATATGAACGACATTTATGTTAACAACATTGTCTGATGTGTAGTAAATTAACAATAAATATTATTGAATGAATGACAAATTTATGAAACCAATTGTAGTCAATGTGTAATTTTATTAAAAGCCAATTTTTAAGATGCATTGTAACTCATAAGAAATATTTCAAAATGTATCAGTTAACCAAGGAAAATAAAACAGAGAGAATGAGTAGAGAAAAATGCAAGAATTACAACTATTGTCAAACATAGCATTAGTTGCAAAGTTTATTTTGTCTTATAGCCACATATAGCATCAGAAAGAAAAAGAAGTTTAAATCAGGAATCCTTAGGAAAGTTTTCAACATGTCACCAAAACAACAGATGGTATCCAATAGAAATAGTGATAAGAACCAACTGAAAAATAACATCAGAAAAAAGCAAAAGAAAGAAAAGCAGAAAAAATATTCTAGCCTAGAGAATAAAATAGGCCCACGAAATGTTAATATGTAAAAAAAAAGAAGCCAACCAATGAAACTTTTTATCAAAACAGCATAAATCCTGCCAAGAAAAAAAACTATAAAAAAATTTTGGTTAGAGGACCAACAAAATTATTTTAATTTTTTTAATCAACAAATTAGATAATATAATGTATGTGGATTTTCAAATCTTAAGAAAATTTACATACTAATAAGAAATCTCTGGTTTTAAAACATGTTGGAGGGAGGTAGAACACATACAAACATATAATCAATAAAATAATGAGAGAAAAAATAAAATAGTTTCTTTTTAAGTACTAAATCAATACTAATTAAATAATTTGGAAATAATAGGAGCAAAAATTGTGTAAAGGATCTTTTGGATTTTTTTCTCCATATACCGATTAAGAAACCTGTCTCAAGGAATTGAAAAATTTTACCCATGATAAAATTATAAAAATTTATGGAAAAGAAAAATTAATTCAACATAGCATGATTTTTAAATGAAATTATCTTCTCTTTATAAGGAGTCTAATATATACCAAGTAACACGCTAGGCACTTGGGGGATGGGGAAGAATAAGTCAGATATGTTTCCTGCCCTTGTAAGTTTACAGTCTAATGAAACAGGAAGTTAATAGACAAACACATTAATAAATAACAGATTGTGTTACATGCCATCAAAACAGGAATAGGGTACTATAAGACAGCCAGGGGGGCCCTGAAGCCTTTTAGGATATTATAAATTGCCTGGAGAAATTAACAGCTTGGAATACAGCAGTGAAAATAGACAAGCAGAGAAAATATATAGAAGTATTTTTGCACTGGGATTTGTTGCTTTTTTAAAATAGATTGAATGAAAATGTAAAGAAAAAATTCAAGGATGAGTTAGCAACTTGTTAGATGACTTTAGTCATTTACTACAATGGGGGACAACTGGACATAGGAATCTAGAGCATGGAGAAGCTGTAAGGATGGAAGACTTAATCTTTTTTTTTTTTTTTTTTTTTTCATTTGAGATGGAGTCTTGCTCTGTCACCCAGGCTGGAGTGCAGTGGTGCAATCTCGGCTCACTGAGACCTTTGCCTCCTGGGTTCATGCCATTCTCCTGCCTCAGCCTCCTGAGTAGCTGGGACTACAGGCGCCCGCCACCACGCTCGGCTAATTTTTTTGTATTTTTAGTAGAGACAAGGTTTCACTGTGTTAGCTAGGATGGTCTCCATCTCCTGATCTCATGATCTGTCCGCCTCAGTCTCCCAGAGTGCTAGGATTGCAGGCTTGAGCCACCGGGCCTGGCTAGAAGACTTAATCTTACTATGCCATCAATATATATTTTAAATTATTAGTGGTTGAGTTTCCTGGGAAGAAAGTATAGAAAAGGAACACAGATTCAAAATCAAATCCAGAGGAATTCCCACATGTAGTGATAGAAGGGGAAAAAACTAGGCAAACACAAGGGAAAAGAGGTAGAAGAAAATGAAAAGAGTAAGTATTTTGTGGCTTCTTGCAAGAATCGGCCCAATTTTTAAAAGGAAGGAGTGGTCAGTTGAGCCAAATGCTGCCCAGAATACGCTAAGCTCACTCCCACCTGCTACAACCCACTCCTCCTGCCACTTTCAGCCTGACTCAAGAATAAAATAAATCTCTAAGTATGTTTCAAATTTATCAAACATAAATAGGTCCCAAGTATGTGGGCCTTAAAAAACAGTAAGACTTACATATAGAAGGACAATGTGAATGAATACAAAATTGCCAATTTTCAGCTATAGATAGTAATCTGGGATAATTTAAATCAAATGAACATTTTACTACATGCCAAAGTAAACTTCAGAGAGTTGTTAAATGTTTTTTTAAACATTGCTGAAAAGTGAATAGAAAAGACAATAGAATATCAGATCTATGAAAGAATAACTTTCTCAGATTTGAAGCAAAGAAAAAATAATGAAGGAAAAGATCAACAGATTTTAATATACATTCACTTAGAACTCCCAATCAATGAAAATTAGTAACTCAGATAAAAAGCACGTGTAGCAGAAAATATTCTGAAGTTGTAATGGTTGTAGTTACTGAGACTTTACTGGATCAGTCACAAGCAGGTAACAATTGATTTATTCTTTCCCACCAATTTTTCTGATTGATCAGGTCTCAAAGCTATTTGCAGTCACTTGCAGAAAGTAAAAGTTCGATTCAGTCTAATATCAAAACTTCAGATCATCAGCTAATGACATTCTTCTTCCCTCCTCCAGTTTTGGCCTGCCCTGGACTCAGAAACCCACAGGAAGGAAAAGAATATAAGCAGCTTCTTCACATTTTCTTCACTCCACCTCTTTGTAACTACTCTCTAGCTGCTATTTTGGTCCCTCTAGAGTTGGGTCTGCAGGAGTAAATTAAGAGAAAGGAATGGTGTACTATGGCTAATGAGCTGTCTCTGACATCAGGACTGCTTGTTTTTTTCCCAGGGCATTTCAGGAAACTTCTTAGTTCATTGAAAGCAAAGGATGTCATCTTACGCTGGCTTTTAAGACAAACTTCCTCAGCCCCCTACCTTCTGAGGCTTCACAGTATGGATATTCTATCTATTGGAAAGTTTCCCCCAACCCAGAAGACTTGTTTCTCCTGAAGGTGAGTCTTCCAGAGCAGAATCTCTTTCAAGATGATACAGTTGGCTTCCCTTCATCCAGTTCATTTGGTCTGCTGGAAAACTCAAGCATCTTTGCTCCCCCTGTGGGTAATTCAGCTAGTTCTTCTACATTCACAGGATCTAACCAGCCAAGCTGTCACTTTTGTACTGCTCAGGCCTGGGTTGGGTAGTAATTCCTGTTTCCCTTAAATTTCAGGGGACACAAGACACTTCCCCTCTCAAAGTAGATTTCTTAAAGCTTCTCCAGCTTTGCTTGAGGGGGCGAAATATCCCTTCCGCTACTGCATGAGGAATGAGAGAGGGAATGCCACAACACACACACACAACTCACTCTCCATTTCTCTTTTACCCCAAGATAGCCTTTGTAACTGGCCTGTTGTGTATAATGTTGTTTTCACCAGTACTCTGAGACCATAAGAAAATGCACAATTAGCATGCTGCTTCATTGTTAGGGTTGGGGTGGGTCCTTTTACATTGCTGGTAGCAATTGTGTATCAGTACAACCTTTTAGAAAGAATTGCAAGGCCTAGTAATTCTGCTGGAAATACTACTCAAAAAAACCATGAAAAGGTCTATGCATATAGATGTCCACCATAGTATTCATTGTCTAAAGCAGTTCCCAGATGACAAATGTCTGCTAATGCTAAATCATAAGGAGAAGTTTGTTTTCTCAGAAACTTACATTAACAAGTATTTTACTCACCCTATCTTACTTGTAACTTTTGCCTGTGAGGACCCTCACTCTTCCCCACTAGTCTTGACTTCCTAATCTTATTTTCATTGCTGTAGGTCCAAATTTTTATGGAACTTTGTTACATATGACATGACCTTGTTAGTTCTCTCAAGCAACTTATGGACAACAGCAGTTACAAAAGAAAGAATAAATGAGGAAACTCCTGCAAGAACACTCAACTGTCCAAAAAGAATAGTGAAACTGCCTGAGGCAGCAGTCACTGTCAATCAAAGACATCACATTGCCCTACCCAGACCACCACAACAATTTAATCAGAATCTGTAGGGGTGAGCTGAGGCTTCATAATTTCTTTAACCCCTTCCATGGGTTATCCTAATGTGTAGACAAATTTGAGAATCACCGTTATAGAGATTATCATCTAGAGAAAAAAAGAGACAAGCAAAAGAGTACATGAATAATATATGTATTACAGAGCCAATCAAAATTTTAAAAGATAACGAACAGATAGAAAAACCTGGTATAACCTCTAAACATAGCATACAAAGGCCTTTGTCATCTCATCTCTGCTTACACTACCCCATTTGTTGCTCCTTTCATGGTCCTTCCCATCCTGTGTTAGAACCACACTAAGCTTTTCAGGTACCTAAACATGCTAGGCCCTCTTGGGCTCAGCCTGATTTCCTTCTTCATCTACCTAGATCATTCCTTCTCCCAGCTAACAGATGAGGTGCATTCCCCTACAAATGGCCTCTCTGACAACACAGCATGACTCCATCTCAAAAAAAAAAAAAAAAAAAAAGCCTCCCTGACCATCCAGGCTGACCTGGATGCCTATGAATACCATAGCACTTCCTGCTAAAAACAGGTCATGTCACACCGTATTGTAACTGTTAGTTAATTTATATTTCAGTTTTTATTACTTTGAAAGCAGGAACACTGTCTTCATTTCATCTCTGAATCCTAATATCTATCAATGTGTCTTGCACAGAGGAAGTGTTCAATAAATGTTGGGTTGAATTTTTTAATGCATATAATATAAATAATCATCAAATACAAAATTGTAACTATGAAAACATTTTTGGATTGGAGAATTATATATTAGAAGAAGGAGGAAAAGAAAAAATGAGTGACAGAGAAAGAAAACAAAGAAAGAAAGCAAAGAAGAAAGAGAAAGGTGGAGAGAGGGAGGGAGGACAAGATGGAGGGAGGAAGGGAAGAAAAAAACTAATACAGAATACCTTGTAATTGACAATAATTATAATTTCATTTAATTCACACAGAATTCTCTGGGGTAAATACTATTTTTCTTATCTCACAGATGATTAAACTGAGGCCAAGAGAATTAAATCATTTATTCAACTTTGGAAAGTTTATAAGTACTATATTCAGGTTTTGAATCAAGGTTTATAAGATCAAAAATAGCTTTCATTTTCAGAACTAAAATAGTTATTTTTTAACCTTGATTTAAGAGAAACGTTTCATGGGCTGGAGGCTACAAGTAGGGCGGAGTATCAGCAGATAAAAAAGTCAACACAGGTCTATTTTCTATAATGCTCAAAAATAATTCCACTCACATACAAATCCACAGTCGCAGTCCTTGTGGAGAAAATTCAGCAAAACAATATTACTGAAAAAGTATCACAGTGATTAATTATTTTCTGCATTTACCATTCTATGTTTAAGCTGCCACTAAAAGTCTATCACATTCAACATTGTTTAACAGAATTTCTTTGCTAGAGTGTTATTAATACATAACCATTCTGCAGATTATATTTTCAGGACCAAAGCTGAATTTCCTCAACTTCCTAAGACTAAGTTCATCAAAATTGAAACAAAATAGGTGGTATCTATACCTCTGTGCTTATGGTTTGTGATAGCCTACAAACAACAAGAAGTTGTGAGATTTCATTACATGTGTTAGCAATAAGAAACCAACAAAAGAAGCTACCTTAAATCCACAAGCAAAAACTATAATATATAACCATAAGTATTAAGAAAGATGCTTTGAGAAATAGAAGAGGACACACACAAAAATGAAAAGATACACCATGTTCAAGGATTGGAAGAATCAGTATTGTTAAAATGTCCATACTACCCAAAGCAATCTACAGATTTCATGAAGTCTCTATCTAAATATCAATGACATTCTTCACAGAAATAGAAAAAAAAAGTCCTAAAATTTATATGGAACCACAAAATACCCAGACTAGCCAAAACTATCTGAAGCAGAAAGAACAAAACTGGAGGAATCACATTACCTCACTTCAAATTTTACTACAGAGCTATGGTATTTGAAACGGCATGGTACTGGCATAAAAACAAACACATAAACCAGTGGAACTGAGTAGAGATCCCAGAAATAAATTCATACATTTATGGTGAGCTCATTTTTGACAAAGGTGCCAAGAACATACAATGAGGAAAGGACAGTCTCTTCAATAAACGGTGCTGGGAAAACTGGGTCTCCAAATGCAGAAGAATTAAAATAGACCCCTATGTCTCACCATATAAAGAAACCAAATCAAAATGGATTAAAATGGATTAAAGACTTAAAGCTAAGACCTCAAACTATGAAACTACTAAAAAAAAGAAAAAAAAAAAAAAAAAAACACTGGGGAAACTCTCCAAGACATCGGTCTGGGCAAAGATTTCTTAAGTAATATCCCACAAGCACAGGCAACCAAAACAAAAATGGACAGATTACATCACATCAAGCTAAAAAACTTCTGCACAGAAAAGGATACAATCAACAAAGTGAAGAGACAACTCACAGAATGGGAGAAAATATTTGCTAAATACTCACCTGAAAAGGGATTCCTAATCAGAATATATAAGAAGCTCAAACAACTCTAACAAAAAATTTTTGATAATCTAATTTTTTAAATGTGCAAAAAATCTGAATAGGTATTTCTCAAAAGAAGACATACAAATGGCAAACAGGTATATGAAAAGGTGCTCAACATCACTGGTCATCTAAGAAATGTAAATCAAAACTATGAGACATCATCTCACTCCAGTCAAAATGGTTTTTATCCAAAAGCCAGGCAGTGACAAATGCTGACAAGGATGAGGAGAAAAAGGAACCTTTATATACTGTTGGTGGGAATGTAAATTAGTACAACCACCATGGAGAACAGTTTGGAAGTTCCTCAAAAAACTAAAAATAGAGCTACCATATAATCCAGCAATCCCATTCCAAGGTATATACCCAAAAGAAAGGAAATCAGTATATCAAAGAGATAACTTCACTTCCATGTTTATTGCAGCACTATTCACAATAGCCGAGACTGAATCAACCTAAGTGTCCATCAACAGATGAAAGGATAAACAAAATGTAGTATATATACACAATGGAGTACTATTCAGCCAAAAAATGAATGAGATCCCATCATTTGCAACAACATGGATGGAATTGGAGGTCATTATGCTACACGAAATAAGCCCACTACAGAAAAACAAACATTGCATGGTCTCACTTATTTGTGAGAGCTAAAAATTAAAACAATTGAATTCATGGAGATAGAGAGTAAAAGGATGGTTACTAGAGGCTGGGAAGGGTAATGGGTAGAGGGGAGGTGCAAGGGGGTAGGGACGGTTAATTGGTACAAATAAATTGTTAGGGTGAATAAGACCTAGTATTTGCTAGCAAAGTGGGGTAACTATTTTAGCAAATAATTTAATTGTACATTTTAAAATAACTAAAAGAGTATAGTTGAATTATTTGAAACACAACGGGTAAATATTTGAGGTGATGGATACCCCATTTACCCTGATGTGATTATTATGCGTTACATACCTGTACCAAAATATCTCATGTAACTCATAAATGTGAACACATACTGTGCACCCACACAAATTAAAAATTTAAAAAAACCTTTTCTTTTTTTTTATTTTTTATTTTTTATTTTTTATTTATTTTTTATTTTTTATTTTTTTATTATACTTTAGGTTTTCGGGTACATGTGCACAATGTGCAGGTTTGTTACATATGTATCCATGTGCCATGTTGATTTCCTGCACCCATTAGCTCGTCATTTAGCATTAGGTATATCTCCTAATGCTGTCCCCGCCCCCCCCACCCCCCACCCCACAACAGTACCCGGAATGTGATGTTCCCCTTCCTGTGTCCATGAGTTCTCATTGTTCAATTCCCACCTATGAGTGAGAACATGCGGTGTTTGGTTTTTTGTCCTTGCGATAGTTTACTGAGAATGATGTTTTCCAGAATGGGAGAAAATTTTTGCAACCTACTCATCTGACAAAGGGCTAATATCCAGAATCTACAATGAACTCCAACAAATTTACAAGAAAAAAACAAACAACCCCATCAAAAAGTGGGCAAAAGACATGAACAGACACTTCTCAAAAGAAGACATTTATGCAGCCAGAAAACACATGAAGAAATGCTCATCATCACTGGCCATCAGAGAAATGCAAATCAAAACCACAGTGAGATACCATCTCACACCAGTTAGAATGGCCATCATTAAAAAATCAGGAAACAACAGGTGCAGGAGAGGATGTGGAGAAATAGGAACACTTTTACACTGTTGGTGGGACTGTAAACTAGTTCAACCATTGTGGAAGTCAGTGTGGCGATTCCTCAGGGATCTAGAACTAGAAATACCATTTGACCCAGCCATCCCATTACTGGGTATATACCCAAAGGAGTATAAATCATGCTGCTATAAAGACACATGCACACGTATGTTTATTGCGGCACTATTCACAATAGCAAAGACTTGGAACCAACCCAAATGTCCAACAACAATAGACTGGATTAAGAAAATGTGGCACATATACACCATGGAATACTATGCAGCCATAAAAAATGATGAGTTCGTGTCCTTTGTAGGGAAAAAAATACCTTTTCTTAAAAAAAGAAAGATGCCTTGAAAATTAAGGGTAAACACCTACGATATGCACAGAGAGTGCAAAGCTGAATTCACTCACATTCCATTTTCTCTGGAACCCCAAAACCTGCTAAAGACAGGAGATTTCAAAAATAAGCACAAGACCCTTTATTTCTTAATTTTATTGGAGGAAGCTGAGGCTCAATACATAAGCCTATTGCCCAGGCATTCATGACTACAGGTAGACCAGCCAGCATTCAGTTCATTAAGAGCCAATCCCATCTTTATACTAAACTACAGTGTATCTCTCCATATTCATTTCTCTTTTTTTATTATTATACTTTAAGTTCTAGGGTACATGTACACAATGTGCAGGTTTGTTACATAGGTATACATGTGCCATGTTGGTTTGCTGTACCCATCAAATCGTCATTTACATTAGGTATATCTCCTAATGCTACCCCTCCCCCAGCTCCCCACCCCCCACCCTGTGTCCAAGTGTGATGTTCCCCGCCCTGTGTCCAAGTGTTCTCATTGTTCAATTCCCACCTATGAGAGAGAACATGTGGTGTTTGCCATTTCTCCAGCCTTACAAAATCACAGCCCCAAACTCCCAGATATATCTGCTCTGTTTATTTTATTCCTTTTCCTCCTTTGGTCAAAAGAGAGTTTTCTTAAATCTGCAATTTGTTCTTATTTCTTGTAACATACAGTTTCTAGAAATGTTGTCATATTTCTCCTTATATTTTAGTCATACAATATAAACTTATATAAATATATATAAAATATATATAATCAACAAGTTTACACAGAACACTGTAAAACGATTATACTGGATTACTTATAATAGCAAATTTTTGCATTGAGATAAACAGCTCACTATTATTATGGAACATTGACTTAGGTAAGATGAGTAAATGAGGAAATAGACATATTGCTTGATATTGGAAACATAATGTTAGTGGATAAAAAAGGCAATGAAAAAAATGATTAAAGAGATAGTAAAAATGTATCTAACCATCCCCAGTGATTTATAATATCTTTACCCTGACATATAACATCTCGGGCACTAATAGAGCTTGCAAGTGAAATTACTGAACCACAGCTGGCAATATTTAAGAAAATGGTCAAAAGCTGGAGAATGTTCTTGGGAGCAATGGGGAAGGAAGTAGAACCATCTACCAAGAGAGTATTCAAGTTTCTCAAACTCAAATGCCTCTAGGGGCAGACAAGTAGTGTAAATGAGGGAGGTGGGCAAGCAGGGAATGTGGTAAACTGAGAACACAGGCTCTGTCTAGAATAAGCAGCACTAGTCCGTTTCAGTTAATTGTCAACATGAGGGAATGTGGGAATTAATTACCAGATCTTATAATTTTTTAAGAGCAGTAAAAAAATCCACAATTTTTATGTAAATATTATCATCATATTGAAAAAGTACAAAAAAAAATAGATCAGATGACAAAATTCTGCCTATGCTGAATTCAGATGTGAGCCACCAAGTTATAGAGGTCTGCTGTTTCTTCCAGCTGGAAATGAGAAAGATAAGCTATCCTTCAAATTTCTAAAGTTGGCATACAACAAAATGAATCAGAGATATACAAAGTCATCTTAAAGAAAAGGAAAGGCTCCCAGGCAACAAGAAGACTTGACCGAATTAACGAATATACCCCAAAAAAGACTTGTTGATTCAAAGATGCTTGGTATGTCTGAACACAGAAAATCGCAGTCTGATTCTAGAACACAGGAAAAAGAGTTTTCTGGTTCACAGACTTGAATAATTCATTCCTAAACTAAGGTGTCCAGTTTGAGGAGATTGTTGCGGCTGCCTTCTGCCATTAAATGTTTGGTTTAATTTCATATATACCAAGCTAATCTTCTAAGTAAAATGTAATGTTCTGTAAATCTATATTCAGGACACCAGTCTCCACAAGAGGGAAACATCATTATAAATTGACAAGATGATAGTTTGGTTTGTACATCTCTCTCCAGGAAGACTTGTTAAAGGAAGTGTACCCCTGAGAAACAGACTCACTCACAGGGTGCTCAAAGCTAAACAACCGAATCTAGATTTTGGTAAATTCACTAAGGCATACCCTCTGAGTTGTCTTGGTAGACACTAGTAAGACTTTTTCCTAGATCTACCCAAATTTACCACTCACCAATTTTTTAATTTCATTATTACAAAAAAACTAAAACTGTTGTTGAAGTGTTCCAACAGGGGAAAAAAAGAGGCCAAGAGATTCTACAAATAAAAGACTGGTGAGTTTAACATCAACCTCAAGCACAATTCCAGAAAGAAATGATAGTTTGTAAATATTTTAGAGAAATAACAACGTGTATTTAGTAAGTATAATTTTAAAAATAATAATAAACTCACTGACTGAAACATTTGAGAAATATGGTAGACAAAGTGTACCTAAATTTGAGAAATACTGACTATCAAAGAATCCTCATTAGAGATTTTTAACCATTCTCCTTCATTCCTTACTTGGATAAACATAAAGAATTTTATGACATTTTCAGATCACAAGACTACATAAAGAAATATAATGGATGATTTAAGTGAGAGCAAGAATGGAATAAGTCAAAGTTATATGTATTTGCCTTAAATCTAAAATTATTCTTTCTAGTTCTTAAAACCAAATGCCCAAAATAGCACAAATTATCAAAATATATGTATAATTGAGAAATTTAAAACCTGTGAATATTTGATGGCAATAAGATCAAATTGAGTAAATACCATAATTAATGGAATCTTAGCTCAGTAAAACTGAATATTTTTCATATAGGAAAAGGATGATAATTAGTCACTATTCTCTGTGAAGTCAAACCATGTCCAGATCTATATTTAGGCCCAAATACCCTTTCTTACAAGGCAGAAAGGCTTATGGAACTCATCTGGAAAAGAGGAAACAAGATAATGAAGGGCAACCAAACCAAGTTATGTGAAGAACAACAGAAGGAACTGAGGACATTGGTCTGTCAGATGGAGAAAATCAAACATAAGAAAGACTCATCTCGTATCTAAAGATATCATAAGGACACAATGTGGATTTGTATAGTATGGTCACAAGGAATAGAACTTGAAACACGGTAGAAGTTTCAGAAAAACATATTTTAGCTCACTGTAAGGAAGGATTTCTCCATAGGGAGAGTTGCCAATGGACAAAATGGACTGCCCCAGGATGCAAGAGGATACTCCTCCTTGAATATATGTGTGGGGGTGCTGAATAACTATTTAGTGCACCTGTTACAGATGGGTTTCAAAAATTGAATGGCTCATTGGATTTGGCCAGTGTTTTTTTTTTAAAACAACTTTTCTAAGGAACTTGGTGCCTGAGGGATTTCCTCATACATATGAATATAATTTAATTTTGAAAATACTTGTTCAGGCCGGGCATGGTGGCTCATGCCTGTAATCCCATCCTGGCACGTTGGGAGGCAGAGGCGGGTGGATCAAGAGATCGAGGTCAGGAGATCGAGACCATCCTGGCTAACACGGTGAAACCCTGTCTCTACTAAAAATACAAAATCAAAATTAGCCGGGTGTGGTGGCGGGTGCCTGCAGTCCCAGCTACTTGGGAGGCTGAGGCGAGAGAATGGAGTGAACCCAGGAGGCAGAGCTTGCAGTAAGCCGAGATGGCGCCACTGCACTCCAGCCTGGGTGACAGAGGGAGACTCTGTCTCAAAAAAAAAAAGAAAATACTTGTTCATCTATTTTCACAATTTTGGCTTTATAAACACACTGAAATGCGTTAAATATAAATATTTTCCATATACCAGTGTGTTTTTCTGTGCCACCAGCCATCCCATTTGGGTGATATTCTGGCAGGTGTTTTCCCCAGTAAGTAGGTGCCACACATTCGGCTAACTGCTAGAACCGCCGTGGTGTATCGCTGCAGCACGTGCTCTCTGACAGCCATAGTTGTACAACAACAAGGGAACATACAATAAATAGTGTCCTGAAAACATAGAGCTTATTTTAATGCTTATTTGGAGTTCTTGGTGCTTTGACTGGGCAAAGAATGAGATTCGTTTTTAGTTATAGTTAGCAATTTAATCTTGAACCCAAAATTCCCTCTTGCTACTGTTTCAAGCTTATGTATCTGTTCACTAAGGAGAATAAAGACATTGTGAGGCACTCCTTTAAAGGACAGTTATCATTTGCGTCTCCTTATCTGTGTGACTCAGGATATTCCCCATGCTTTAAAACCAAGTCATGATGTAGAACTAAATTATACATTGAGGCAGCCAGAGGACAGTAACCAACACACATACTCTTCAATTTCACGTGTGATCATCAGGTGGTATTAGACTCATTGACTGATTTTATAATAAGAAAATCATTGTAAATCTGAACATTTATGATATTTTAGGCTGGTAAAATGTCATTTTACCTGTTTAAATGCTGTAGATTCTGAATAAAATTTTATATCTAAAATGAATTTTCTGGTGTTTAAAAATGTATAGAAACCACTTGCATAATCATTAAGTTACCTTAAAACCTGTAGGCCTATAATTTTATGTGATGTAATATTGATTGTGAGATAACTCTAGTTTGTCTTTACTAAGTCTTATAAATGATTTTCTAAAAACGGATAGCCCTAACTTAATTGAAACAGTAACACAGTGTTTCAATACTCTAAGAAGAGAGATAATATTTTTTAAATGCACCTCTATGCTTATAAATCCCCATTTCTCTTCATTTATACTTAAATTCACAACATGTAGGTCATTGAATTTTACCCTGCCTATTATGTAAAATTATAAATGAGGTACAATTTAAATTTATTTTGTTCTAATCAATTACACTATGTGTTTTAGTTTAGTTTAATAGACATGATGTGAAAGCAAGACTGTGACTACCTAACTTCAGTAAAATTAAATTGTCTCAACCTTCTATTAAAAGGTAGTACATAGTATTTTTAGAAAGACAATAAAAGAATATAGTATCTGAAAATGAATAAAGCTGTGAAGGAAGGTTTACTTCACCTTATGGAAACTGACGGATAGGAAGTCGACTTATTTGACCAAGCTGACTTTGGCTGTCAAGCAATTTCCTGTTCCATACAGCAATCTGGCCCAGGCCTCAGAGTCATCAGAATAAAATCTGAGAGCCATTTCACAGGAGAATCAAATAAGATTTGGAATGAAAATTTCATTGCAAAGCAAGAAAAATTCACAATAATTTTCTATAATACAAGACTTTTTTAGCACTTTTATTGTTGAAGCAATTCTAAATAACAGCATTTCTTATAATAGCATTTTTATAATAATGGTGTTTTGTAACAGAAGTGCTATTATTACAGAAATGGCATTATAATAGTGGCATTATTATTGCTGAATCTCTCCTATAACAGAAGTGCTAAACAAGCCTATCTATATTAAAGAAATTTCAAATTTCTTCCTTCTCAGAACTAAAAGTGCATTGGCTAGTCACTTTCATATGATCACATTATGAGTAATCTTATATACCTTGGCCCAACATTGAAATATATGTCCATTTCACACAAAGACTCCTAGGAAATCTGACAGTGAACTAGGACTCAAAAGACTTGAGTTATATTACCAAATCTAGCATTAACTACTGAATGACCTTAAGCATGCTGACTGTGACTCTCCTCTGAGCCTTTTCCTCTCATCCAAAAAAAAAAAAAAAAAAAAGAAGAGGTCCTTTATAACTCTTAGTGTAAACCTTTCCTTTACTAACAGCTCACTTGGTTCCAAATCCTAATAGAATCAATTACCTTTCTTACTTCTTTGTTTTAAACTCATTGATGTGCTATTTTTAATCAGTTGCATTTATTTTATTAGAATAAATCTAAATTCTCAAGTTAGAAGATAAATAAAGGTAAAAATTCAATTTGAAAAAAAAAAAAAAACTTCCCTTAAATGGTCAGCATAGAGCTCTGAATACAGTGGATAATTTTAAATTTTTAATTAAAATGCATCTGATAACAACATTCCAAAAATCCAAGCAAAATCAGAAAATAACAGGCTTTCATTCTGAAGCTAGTAGAATACTATTCAGGAAACTGAAACATTTTCAAATTGAAGTAAAGCAATAAAATATTGAAATAATGTTGGAAGTGATAAAAAGATATAATGTACAATAATAGTTACAGTTCAAGAAATTGCCTCAAAAGAAATCTTATATCCACATCAAGTATATTACTATAAATTTCACTTCTCATTCAATAAAGTATATATTCCTTTGCCATATATTTATTCATCAGAAGAATTTTATATATGAAAGACGAATAACTAAATTTAAGTTTATAAAATTCCACTTTTCGGAAGTAGAGCCAAGATAGCCAAATAGGAACAGCTCCGGTTTACAGCTCCCAGCGTGAGCGACGCAGAAGATGGGTGATTTCTGCATTTCCATCTGAGGTACTGGGTTCATCTCACTAGGGAGTGCCAAACAGTGGGTGCAGGACAGTCGGTTTAGCGCACCGTGCGCGAGCCGAGCCGAAGCAGGGCGAGGCATTGTCTCACTCGGGAAGCGCAAGGGGTCAGGGAGTTCCCTTTCCTAGTGAAAGAAAGGAGTGACAGATGGCACCTGGAAAATCGGGTCACTCCCACCCTAATACTGCACTTTTCCAACGGGCTTGGAAAACGGCACATCAGGAGATTGTGTCCTGCACCTGGCTCAGGGTGTCCTATGCCCACAGAGTCTCACTGATTGCTAGCATAGCAGTCTGAGATCAAACTGCAAGGCAGCAGCGAGGCTGGGGGAGGGGCACCTGCCATTGCCCAGGCTTGATTAGGTAAACAAAGCAACCAGGAAGCTCAAACTGGGTGGAGCCCACGACAGTTCAAGGAGGCCTGCCTGCGTGCCTCTGTAGGCTCCACCTCTGGGGGCAGGGCACAGACAAACAAAAAGTCAGCAGTAACCTCTGCAGACTTAAATGTCCCTGTCTGACAGCTTTGAAGAGAGTAGTGGTTCTCCCAGCACACAGCTGGAGATCTGAGAACAGGCAGACTGCCTCCTAAAGTGGGTCCGTGACCCCCGAGCAGCCTAACTGGGAGGCACCCCCAAGTAGGGACAGACTGACACCTCACTCGGCCAGGTACTCCTCTGAGACAAAACTTCCAGAGGAACGATCAGACAGCTGAATTTGCGGTTCATGAAAATCCGCTGTTCTGCAGCCACCACTGCTGACACCCAGCCAAACAGTGTCTGGAGTGGACCTCTGGCAAACTCCAACAGACCTCCAGCTGAGGGTCCTGTCTGTTAGAAGGAAAACTAACAAACAGAAAGGACACCCACACCAAGAACCCATCTGTACATCACCATCATCAAAGACCAAAAAACTACTTTTTTTTACATCTTTATAGAAAAAACTACAAAGATGGGGAGAAAACAGAGCAGAAAAACTGGAAACTCTAAAAAGCAGAGCACCTCTCCTCCTCCAAAGGAACGCAGTTCCTCACCAGCAACGGAACAAAGCTGGACAGAGAATGACTTTGACGAGTTGCGAGAAGAAGGCTTCAGAAGATCAAACTACTCTGAGCTACAGGAGGAAATTTAAACCAATGGCAAAGAAGTTAAAAACTTTGAAAAAAAATTAGATGAATGTATGACTAAAATGACCAATGCAGAGAAGTGCTTAAAGGAGCTAATGGAGCTGAAAGCCAAGTTTCAAGAACTACGTGAAGAATACAGAAGCCTCAGTAGCCGACGCGATCAACTGGAAGAAAGGGTATCAGTGATGGAAGACGAAATGAATGAAATGAAGCGAGAAGGGAAGTTTAGAGAAAAATGAATAAAAAGAAACGAACAAAGCCACCAAGAAATATGGGACTATGTGAAAAGACCAAACCTACGTCTGATTGGTGTACCTGAAAGTGACAGGGAGAATGGAACCAAGTTGGAAAACAATCTGCAAGATATTATCCAGGAGAACTTCCTCAATCTAGCAAGGCAGGCCAACATTCAGATTCAGGAAATACAGAGAATGCCACAAAGATACTCCTCAAGAAGAGCAACCCCAAGACACATAATTGTCAGATTCACCAAAGTTGAAATGAAGGAAAAAATGTTAAGGGCAGCCAGAGAGAAAGGTCGGGTTACCCACAAAGGGAAGCCCATCAGACTAACAGCAGATCTCTCGGCAGAAACTCTACAAGCCAGAAGAGAGTGGGGGCCAATATTCAACATTCTTAAAGAAAAGAATTTTCAACCCAGAATTTCATATCCAGCCAAACTAAGCTTCATAAGTGAAGGAGAAATAAAATACTTTACAGACAAGCAAATGCTGAGAGATTTTGTCACCACCAGGCCTGCCCTACAAGAGCTCCTGAAGGAAGCACTAAACATGGAAAGGAACAACCGGTACCAGCCACTGCAAAAACATGCCAAATTGTAAAGACCATCAAGGCTAGGAAGAAACTGCATCAACTAATGAGCAAAATAACAAGCTAACATCATAATGACAGGATCAAATTCACACATGACAATATTAACTTTAAATGTAAATGGGCTAAATGCTCCAATTAAAAGACACAGACTGGCAAACTGGATAAGGAGTCAGGACCCATCAGTGTGCTGTATTCAGGAAACCCATCTCACGTGCAGAGACACACATAGACTCAAAGTAAAGGGATGGAAGAAGACCTACCAAGCAAATGGAAAACAAAAAAAGGCAGGGGTTGCAATCCTAGTCTCTGATAAAATAGACTTTAAACCAACAAAGATCAAAAGAGACAAAGAAGGCCATTGCATAATGGTAAAGGGATCAATTCAACAAGAAGAGCTAACTATCCTAAATATATATGCACCCAATACAGGAGCACCCAGATTCATAAAGCAAGTCCTGAGTGACCTACAAAGAGACTTAGACTCCCACCCAATAATAATGGGAGATTTTAACACCCCACTGTCAACATTAGACAGATCAAAGAGACAGAAAGTTAACAAGGATACCCAGGAATTGAACTCAGCTCTGCACCAAGCGGACCTAATAGACATCTACAGAACTCTCCACCCCAAATCAACAGAATATACATTTTTTTCAGCACCACACCACACCTATTCCAAAATTGACCACATAGTTGGAAGTAAAGCTCTCCTCAGCAAATGTAAAAGAACAGAAATTATAACAAACTGTCTCTCAGACCACAGTGCAATCAAACTAGAACTCAGGATTAAGAAACTCACTCAAAACCGCTGAGCTACATGGAAACTGAACAACCTGCTCCTGAATGACCACTGGGTACATAACGAAATGAAGGCAGAAATAAAGATGTTCTTTGAAAACGAGAACAAAGACACAACATACCAGAATCTCTGGGACACATTCAAAGCAGTGTTTAGATGGAAATTTATAGCACTAAATGCCCACAAGAGAAGGCAGGAAAGATCCAAAATGGACACCCCAACATCACAATTAAAAGAACTAGAAAAGCAAGAGCAAACACATTCAAAAGCTAGCAGAAGGCAAGAAATAACTAAAATCAGAGCGGAACTGAAGGAAATAGAGACACAAAAAACCCTTCAGAAAATTAATGACTCCAGGAGCTGGTTTCTTGAAAAGATCAAGAAAATTGATAGACTGCTAGCAAGACTAATAAAGAAGAAAAGAGAGAAGAATCAAATAGATACAATAAAAAATCATAAAGGGGATATCACCACCAATCCCAGAGAAATACAATCTACCATCAGAGAATACTACAAACACCTCTACGCAAATAAACTAGAAAATCTAGAAGAAATGGATAAATCCACCCTCCCAAGACTAAACCAGGAAGAAGTTGAATCTCTGAATAGACCAATAACAGGCTCTGAAATTGTGGCAATAATCAATAGCTTACCAACCAAAAAGAGTCCAGGACCTGATGGATTCACAGCCGAATTCTACCAGAGGTACAAGGAGGAACTGGTACCATTCCTTCTGAAACTATTCCAATCAATAGAAAAAGAGGCAATCCTCCCTAACACATTTTATGAGGCCAGCATCATCCTGATACCAAAGCTTGGCAGAGACACAACCGAAAAAGAGAATTTCAGACCAATATCCTTGATGAACATTGATGCAAAAATCTTCAATAAAATACTGGCAAACCAAATACAGCAGCACATCAAAAAGCTTATCCACCATGATTAAGTGGGCTTCATCCTTGGGATGCAAGGCTGGTTCAACATACGCAAATCAATAAATGTAATCCAGCATATAAACAGAACCAAAGACAAAAACCACATGATTATCTCAATAGATGCAAAAAAGGCCTTTGACAATATTCAACAACCCTTCATGCTAAAAACTCTCAAATTAGGTACTGATGGGACGTATCTCAAAATAATAAGAGCTATCTATGACAAACCCACAGCCAATATCATACTGAATGGGCAAAAACTGGAAGCATTCACTTTGAAAACTGGCACAAGACAGGGATGCCCTCTCTCACCACTCCTATTCAACATAGTGTTGGAAGTTCTGGCCAGGGAAATTAGGCAGGAGAAAGGAATAAAGGGTATTCAATTAGGAAAAGAGGAAGTCAAATTGTCCCTGTTTGCAGATGACATGATTGTATATCTAGAAAACCCCATCGTCTCAGCCCAAAATCTCCTTAAGCTGATAAGCAACTTCAGCAAAGTCTCAGGATACAAAA
The DNA here is from genome assembly GCF_009828535.3 of Hylobates moloch. Lineage (NCBI taxonomy): Eukaryota > Metazoa > Chordata > Mammalia > Primates > Hylobatidae > Hylobates > Hylobates moloch. Next base: position 115,378,652 of record NW_026652277.1, on the reverse strand, counting down.
TCAATGTACAAAAATCACAAGCATTCTTGTACACCAATCACAGACAAACAGAGAGCCAAATCATGAGTGAACTCCCATTCACAATTGCTTCAAAGAGAATAAAATACCTAGGAATCCAACTTACAAGGGACGTGAAGGACCTCTTCAAGGAGAACTACAAACCACTGCTCAATGAAATGAAAGAAGA
>NW_026652277.1:115315226-115373465 GCF_009828535.3 Hylobates moloch | reverse complement strand
ATGCACACGTATGTTTATTGCGGCACTATTCACAATAGCAAAGACTTGGAACCAACCCAAATGTCCAACAACGATAGACTGGATTAAGAAAATGTGGCACATATACACCATGGAATACCATGCAGCCATAAAAAAATGATGAGTTCATGTCCTTTGTAGGGACATAGATGAAACTGGAAAACATCATTCTCAGTAAACTATTGCAAGGACAAAAAACCAAACACTGCATGTTCTCACTCATAGGTGGGAATTGAACAATGAGAACACATGGACACAGGAAGGGGAACATCACACTCTGGGGACTGTGGTGGGGTGGGTGGAGTGGGGAGGGACAGCATTAGGAGATACACCTAATGCTAAATGACGAGTTAGTGGGTGCAGCACACAAACATGGCACATGTATACATATGTAACAAACCTGCACATTGTGCACATGTACCCTAAAACTTAAATAATAATAATAATAAATAAATAAAATAAAATAAAATTCTACTTTTCATTAAAGATATCTTGTAATCCTTTGATGATGAGCTTCCAGGAAAGAAAAGAAGACAGGAAAGATTTTAAGTTCCAAAGCTACTGACCTTTTTAGCATTAAAATAAAACCCTATATATTTCCAGGTTCATACAATTAGATTACACCATCTAGTTAAGGACATAGTTGGAGAAACATTAAGGTTAGGAAATTCAATACATTCATATCCTCTGTAGGCATTTCTGCATTTTTTGACTGTCATGAATGCATTGAGTGTATATTCTGGTAAAATGAACATATTATTGACTGCAAGCAGAGAAGGTTTTTTTTTTTAGAATACATATACTCACATGTGCATGTTTAGACACACAAACACACACACATTATATATATATACATATCAGACACACTTACATTGCATTGCTGGCAAATAAGAGTTATCTTTCAGGCAATGACCATACCATAGTTATTCACCATAATAAATGAAAGCCTTCAAGAGCTATAATTTTTAAAACATAGGCAAAAAAAAGTAGCTCTAGCATTTTTAACCCAAGAAGAACAGCAAGAAAAAGAACAAAAAAGAAAGAGTAGGAAGGAGAGGAGGAGGACATATGATTATTTTTGATAAATTACTAAGAGATGGACTTAAGGCAGGGGCTTACTAGGTGCCACTCTAACTGAACAAGTATACACATTCCCACACATATCTATTCAATCTTGATGAGAATGGTACTTACTTTTCAAAGTATTGAGGTCCAGTCTTCAGTGAGACATTTAGTTTTCCTCTGTTCTGAGTGGGATTGAAGTGGAAGATTGACTAAACATCTGCCTGTGTGCCAGCCCCTGTTTTAGGAGTTTGACATGTGCTATTTTATTTAATCCTTACTGCTCTCAGAGTAATAATAAATATTATTATTATCCAGTAAGAAAAATGATGTTCAGAGAAGTAAAGCCACCTGTCCACAGTCACCTAGAGGCCATGCAACAGCTTCCTAATACTAATCAGTCAACCTACACAGGTGTATTGATCAAGAGGTGGGAGAGACTAGCAAAGAATGCATGAATCTGGGCAGATGCATCCTGACTGTGGAAGAGCTCCTCTAAATGCCAGGTGGAACTGACCCACATAGCATCAAAAAGAAAAGAGATTTTAAATATCACCAAACACAATTCCTTTATTTAGTAGATGAGAACACTAAGTACAAGAAAAATAACCTACCCAAAGTCTGAGCTCAAATTTGAATTTTGGGCTCCTGGCAATTTCTATCTCTGTCCCCTATGGTACAGTAGCTCTTCATGGACAATACGTGTTATCATTTGAACTAGTCCTATCTGTTGATTAGATCACACTAGACAGAAAGCTGGTCTTGTAGTCTTTTAACAGCAAATAATAATATTAAATTGAGAAAACTGTTGCAGGAGGCACTCAGTATCATTTTACAACATTAAGAAAGTCACCTGACCACAACAGCCTTAGGTGCTCGTGTCTCAGGTAAACCAATACAGCTTCAAAAGCATATTGCACCATTACCTAGTACAGAAATTCCAACCTGTTTTGTGCCATGACCCCCTTCCCAGATAGTGTTTTTAAATGCATGAAAGGATATATCCACAAGATTACATTGAAAGCCAAATATATTAACATTTCAATTTCAAAATAGTTTTAAAAGATATGATTTTATTGTTGTTTACTTCATTTTTTTTAACTTTTATCTAAACTTCAGGGGTACATGTGCAGGTTTGTTACATAGGTAAACTTGTGTGATGAGGGTTTGTTGTACAGATTATTTCATCACCCAGTTATTAAGCCTAGTATCCATTAGTTATTTTTCCTGATCCTCTCCCTCTTCCCACCCTCCACCCTCTGATAGGCCCCAGTATGTGTTATTCCCCTCTATGCGTCCAAATGTTCTCATCATTTAGCTCCCACTTATAAGTGAGACCATGTGGTATTTGGTTTTCTGTTTTGTGTTAGTTTGCTAAGGATAATGGCCTCCATCTCTATCCATGTCCCTGCAAAGGACATGATCTCATTCTTTCCTATGGCTATGTAGTATTTAGTGGTGTATATGTACCACAATTTCTTTATCCAGTCTATCACTGATGGGCATTTAGGTTGATTCATGTCTTTACTATTGTGAATTGTGTTGCGATGAATATATACATACATGTGTCTTTATAATAGAACGATTTAATGATATTTCTGTCTTTAGGTCTTTGAGGAATTGCCACACTGTTTTTCACAATGGTTGAACTAACAACACTCCCATCAACAATGTATAAGTGTTCTTTTTCTCCACAACCTTGCCTAGCATCTGTTACTTCTGACTTTTTAGTAAAAGCCATTCTGACTAGTGTGAGATGGTATCTCATTTTGGTTTTCATTTGCGTTTCTCAAATGATCCATGAGGCTGAGCTTTTTTGCATATGATTGCTGGCCACGTGTGTGTCTTCTTTTGAAACATGTCTGTTCATGTTCTTTGCCCACCTTTTTATGGGATTGTTTTTTTCTTGTAAATTAAGTTCCTTACAGATGCTGAATATTAGACCTTTGTCAGATGCATAGTTTGCAAATATTTTCTCCCATTCTGTAGGTTATCTCTTTACTCTTGATAGTTTCTTTTGCTGTGCAGAAGCTCGTTAGTTTAATTGGATCCTATTTGTCAATTTTTGCTTTTGTTGCGATTGCTTTTGGCATCTTCATCATGAAATTTTTGTCCATGCCTATGTCCTGAAGGGTATTGCCTAGGTTGTCTTCCAGGGCTTTTATAATTTGGGGCTTTACATTTAAGTTTTTAGTGCATCTTGAGTTAATTTCACTGTAGCCCTGTAGTATAGTTTGAATATTGATTCTTCCTATCCATAAGCATGGAATGTTTTTCATTTGTGTTATCTCTGACTTCCTTGAGCAATTTGCAGTTCTCCTATGGCTTGTAGTTCTCCGTGTAGAGATCTTTCACCTCCTTAGTTAGCTGTATTCCTAGGTATTTTATTCTTTTTGTAGCTATTGTGAATGGAAGTTTGTTCCTGATTTGGCTCTTGTCTTGACTGTTGTTGATGTATAGGGATAATAGTGATTTTTTAAAATTTAATAACAGTATCTAACAGCAATTCTAATAATGCTAACTTTGAAATAGTGATGAAGGTAAAATTTTAGTTATCTTTAATACTTGTAGTACAATATGAAAATATTAATGATTCACATTAAATACTAAAGTCACAAGTACTGCTAACACCACTGTGGTTTGTTGCCTACCTTTGTAATTGAAGGAAATGCTAAATTTCATCACAAGCTAGTATAAAGATATGATTTTTACTCTCACCCTGAGTTCTAGCTACATACTCCTTGTGAACCCCAGATTAAAAGATTCTGATCCTAGGAAAAGTTGGTGTTGACAAGGTGATTAGAAAATAAAACATTCTGGAAGTTTTGTATCAGTTTCTAGAAGATTGGCACACGAAAGAACAGAATTCCTATATCCTAAAAAATCTCAATGGATCATGGCCCAGTGTCCTTGTTCCAACATTACTTTAAATATTCAACATTTAAAAAGGGATCTCACGAGGCCAATGTTTGAAACAATGGAAATTTCTCTCAGAGGCAGGATCTTTGTGCTCTACAGTTCTAGATATCCAGAGAAAAGGGGGAACAATGGGAAAGGAGGAATGTGAGATAGTGGGAATGATTTGATTTTTAAAAAATCATCAGGCAACACATAGAGAAGGCAAGAAGGGTGCTAGAGCAATAAAGCCAATTAGTGGATCAAAGGATGAGAGCCAGGTTTTGAAATAAAAGAGTAATAATTTTAAGCAACAAGAGGGAGATTAGAATAGGGAAAAGATAAGGTCATGCAGTTTAGACAAGGGATGTTAGAAAACTAAATAGCAAGCAAAAAACACTTCTATAGAAACAGCTGCCTAAATTAATCATCCCTTCATGTTTGGATCCTGGTTATAAAGAGTTTTGACTCACCGGTTTATTTTTGTATACTGTTACCTTTTGCTTTTGTTGTTTTCAATCTTATTCCTAAATTGATTGGCTCTGTCATTTTTCAATGGTTCTTTCTTTTTTATCTTTCATAATAAACAAAAAACAGCCCAGTTTTTGTTCTAATCTACTAATTCTTTTATTTTCTGCATAGGTTAATATAGGCTCTAAAGTCAGATATTGTTGGCACATAATTTTCTCCAGCTCCCCAGTTTCTAGTTGTTCATTAGCCTTCAACATGTTGTATGCACAGTATGAGTTCACTATGCAAAAGGCCATAGTACACATGGAATTTACTTCGACTATGTAGAGCTACACACATTTGAATGCTGGTTCAAAGGCACCATATTGAAAGGCAGCTGTGGCCCACCAGCCAATAGCACCCCAAAACCCCACATGGTTGAGCTCTGTAAAGGAAGGAAAGTTCTCTCTCTGCCAGGGTCTGACAGACAAACTGAGGACTGTGGACTAATCAGCAGTCTAAACTTTGGGTTCCTCATTTGCAGAATGGGAATACAATCTAAATAATTATTCAGAATAAAGAGATTAAAATTTATTACCATGACTATTTGGGTACATTGGATGTTTCTTCTGTTTGGGCTTCATTCACCTTCTTGAATCTGTGGGTTTAGCACATTTTAAAATTGGAAGTTTTTTGACCATTGTTTCTTCAAATATTTTGGGGACCCTTCATTTCTCTCTTTTTGGGGCTCCAATTGCATATATATTAGACTACAAGTTATAATCTCATACGCTACTAATACTCTGTTCTCTTTTTTCCCAATCTTTTTTTACTCTGTGCTTCACTTTTGTTAGTATCTATTGTTATGTGTTCAAGTTAACTGATGTTTCTTCTACAGTGTCTAATCTGCTGTTAATTCCAGCCAGTGTTTTTCATTTCAGATATATATTTTTCATCTAGAAATGTGGATATTTTTTATAACATCGTTTTCTCTCCTTTTCATGATCGTTTTCTCCTATCTTCTTGAACATGTAGATTTTATTTATAATTGCTGTTTTGACATCCTTGTCTACTAATTTTATCATCTCTATCATTTCTGGGTCTGTTTCTGTGGATTAAAGTTACTTCTAGTTCTGGGTCAATTTTCCCTTTTTTGTGTGTGTCTGATAGTTTTTTCAGTGGAGGTAAGAAATTTTGAATTTTAAATTTCTGGGTGCTAAATTTTGTTGTATTCTTTTAAATATGATTACGCTTATTTAAATATGGTTAAGCTTATGGTTAACATAATTAAATTACTTATAATTAGTTTCATTCTTTGAGTCTTTCTTTTTAACTCTGTTAGCCTGGGATCTGGGAATTTTTTAGGCTAGGGCCAGTTTGGACTCACTCTTAACGCATTACCATTCTGAGGACTGTCCTCAATGCCTATAAATTAGGCATTCTTTTCAATTTGGCTGGAAGGAACACAAACCATTCTCTGCCCTATATGAGCTTCTAGAATTGTTCTACCTGCTCCTTCCTAGTGGTTCTTTCTCTGACTGCAAGATGACCTCATGCATAGTCGAATACTAAAAGGGACCCTTTAGTACATCTCCAGCATTCTTTTTCTGTGGATCCCTTTGGCATATTTTGCCTCACAATTTCTTGCTGTCTTGGCCTTCCCAAAGCTCGAATTCCTTCTTTTCAATCCAGCAAGACCAACAGGCTCTGTTTGGATTGCCCTTCCTTGGGCTGCATCCTGGAAATGCTCTCCAATTAAGAAGTGGGGGCAATCATAGGGTTCTCGGGGATGGCTCTCTTCCCTCAGGAATCATTATCCTGTGTGGTCTGTCATCTAAAATCTGAAACTGTGTTTCATTTATTTTATCCAGTTCTTAGGGTGAAAATATAAATCTGTTTCCTGCCACTGAGTTCTTGGAAACTGAAATCTTTACTTTTATGTATCTGAATGTTGAATAAAATAGCTCTTCTCAGAATTTCTACCCATAAAAGAAACAAAAAATCAACATATATCCTAAATATCAATGATATTTTAAAACAAAGTAACATCAACAATAATCAATGGAATAAAATATACTACTGGTGTTACAGAATAGGCTTACTATTCTTAGGCTTTTATTAGAAGGTGTTTTGGGGGCCGGGCACAGTGGCTCACGTCTGTAATCCCAACACTTTGGGAGGCCAAGGCAGGCAGATCATGAGGTCAAGAGATTGAGACCAGCCTGGCCAACATGGTGAAACCCCGTCTCTACTAAAAATATAAAAATAAGCTGCGTGTGGTGGCACGCGCCTGTAGTCCCAGCTACTCGGGAGGCTAAGGCAGGAGAATCGCTTGAACTAGGGAGGCAGAGGTTGCAGTGAGCCAAGATCATGCCACTATACTCCAGCCTGGGCAACAGAGCAAGACACCATCTCAAAAAAACAAAAAGAAGGTGTTCTGGGGAAACAGCATTTAATCTCATTTGCATCTATGTTTGACATGTTTTAAAATGATATTTTGCTCTATGATTAAGCATATCAACTGGAAGTTAGCTCTGAAATTAAGGCATCCATTTTTCTTGCAAATGTTGAGATAATCCATCTAGGGATAACACTGATAAATGTTTTCTTAGTTCTGGTGCTTACAAGAGCCAATGAGAATGACTGGTCCATCTCCTTGCATGAATATAGCAAATATCAGGCAAACACAAACACTTAACTTTGTATGTTAGTCAAGCCCGATACTGTAGAACACCAAAATGGAGTTTTGAGAACAGACTTTGTACCATAACCTATCATAGCTACATCTCAATATACAAACATACACAAAACTTCAGTAGAATATCAAAGTTACAATTCTGAATTAGGCCTAATGGTTTTAAAGCCCAGTACTATCTCTTAACACTTGTGTCATCTTGGGCAAGTTATCTCTCTGAGTCTTAGTTTTACTATCTGTAAAATAGGGACAAAAACATTATTTTGTAGAGGATTTTAAAAGATATGTAGAATCTGAACTTTATATATTAATTAGTCATATATTATTATCAGTTTTAACTTCTTCTGATGAAGACTCACCAAAGTCATCTTTTCTCTTTCACTCTTGATTTTATGAGGTGAGGTCAGAAATTTAAATCATGATTACAACATGCAACAACCTTTTCTCTTACTTAAGAACAAGTTATATTAATTCTAAGAAGTATTGTTTTGAATAGAAAACAAATAGCATGCAATAAATCAACATCTCCAATATTCAAGTTGTACTTTTATTTTATTATAATATATATATCTAATGATAATAAAGGATTCTCCTATTTCCCAATTTCTGTGACATTTATCGAAACACGACGTAATAGGTAAATTTTACAAAGAAGAAATATTTTAAAGGAAGTTTTCTATATTTTTGTCCCCTTATGTAATCTTCTGTCATGATACTCGGTCTACAAATTTATTTCATTATTCTACCAAAAAACAATATGCTTACAACCTAGTATCTATGTTCATTGTCTGTAAAATCTTACCATTATATATAGGTTTAAAAACATAAACCTTCTTGTCATTTATTTTTAAGTAATAAACACATTAAATACCAGTTTTCTTGAACATAGAAAGAAATGCGAAAATATAGTCTGGGAACATTGGAGGGGATGATAAAAATATTTAGAGGAAATAAGATTTTATTTAGGTCCTTAATATTTTATCCAAATGTAGATAATTATATGTATTGTAATGATTTAATTTTGTATAATAAGAATAATTATTACACAAGATTTAAAAATAAATAGTATTACTCCTACCATAAAAGATTATTGTCTCTAGATTTCAATACTTAACTCAGAATCAATCCAACAGGCTAACAGGTAACAGAAGCACATGTTGTATATATTTACAGCTATAACTTGCATTACAAGGGAATTAAAAAGAAATGAGGCTATAAATGAAAGGCTTTTATGGATGGATCTCTTCTAAGTGATATATGCAATACAAGTGATTAGCATTAACTGATCTTCTTGAAGAATGTACTGGTATAATTCATTATAATAGCTTGGAAGTGCAATTAGTGAACTATAGTGTAAATGACACTGCTGTTCATTGACCTACCCATAAGAGTAATTATATTTTGAAAACTACTTAGTGAAAAATTGATTGAATGAGTCCTATGGGCATAGATAATTGAGATAAAAATATGTAAACAAAATGCCTATTAATAGACTTTATAGCACATTTATATATTTACATGGTTTTTTTATTGCAAGATTTTATAAAAGCAGTTTTCAAAATTTTCTCCTTTTTAAATAAATACTCCTAACTTAAGAAAAACTAGATATGTATATTTTATTTAGTAAAGCTAAATTATGTCACTGAATACAGTATAACTATATTTTTAATAGATTGAAGTAGAATGTCTTATTTTAATGACAAAGTAAACAAGAAATAAAAGATTAAATATTAAGTCACCTTAGGAAATAGGATTATCCTATTTATATTTCTTTTAGTTCAAGGAAAAGGAAAACAATGATAAGCAACACTATATCATAATTATGAGTTCATAATATACAAACCAAAATGACTCTATAACTACATAATAAAAAATAGTAACTCAAAACATTTTCATTGCTTGTCTTGGTATTAGGTTAACAGATTGGTAAAAATACATGCTATGATAAATTAATTCTTAATTTTAAGGTTTATTGTTCTAATCCCAAAAAGACATATAAATATTATTTACATGCCCTATATATTGCATATTGACAAAGGTATCATTTTACATATGTATATGTATATACAACCTCACACACGAGTACTAGACCATAAGTACAGACTACAAATTTGAGTTCTAGCTCCAGGAGATTAGTGCTTTAAGTTGCAGCTTTATAGCTAGGCAGTGGAACTACATATGACAGGTAATTGAGAACTTGAGTTTACTCTTTTGTAAAATGAACATATTGTATTATATGATATCTAATTCTAAAGTCCAGTGAGGCAGGACTCTGTGGGTGAAACTTAGAAATTAGCTAAACTTATGTTCCTATTCATAGTTCATGTATCTTATTAGCTAGATAATCCTGAGCAAATTTGATGAGCTGCATTTTTCTCAGTTGTGAAATGAGGATGTGATTATTTCTAACCATAGAATGATTATGAAGATCACATGAGACAAGTGTGAAATTAACAAATGTCATTCTTTGTCCACAGAAACTATTCGATATTAGTAATTAATATTATATTTGTATCTTCCAGTTTAGGCTAAATTCTGCTGAGGTAATCAAAAAAAAATCTCAATGACTTAAAGCTATACATGTTTCTTGATCTCCTTACTTCTCATTTGTGGATTGGCTGCAACTCTGCTATCTATCCTCTTCATTGGAAAACCCAAGCTGAAGAAGCTACAGCTAACTGAGGCATGTGGTCTCATGGCATAGGGCAAAGAGTAATGTGGAATTATGTATTGGCTCTTAAAGCTTCATCTGGGAGTGGTGCACATTATTTTCACTACATTATATTCACCAAAGCAAGTCTCTTGACAAACCTAACATCAGTGGAATAGAAAATATAATCCTCTAGCAGGGAGGAGCCAGTAAGAAAGAACAGCAAACAATTCTTCCAATAATACAATCTACCATTCAAAGAGTCTTTCATTCCTCCTTGAATCTCACTAACTAATCTGTGGCCATCCTATCTGCAAAAATATATGTAATGCGTCTATGTTTCTACTCATACATACATAGAATCTCACTAACTAGTCTGTGGCCATCCTCTCTGCAAAAATATATGTAATGCATCTATGTTCCTACTTATACATACATACACATCAATATGCCATGGATAATTACATATTTTATGGGTACTGAATGACACCCTTTATGTAAAACTATCTCTGAAAAATTAAATAGGTTCATATGTCAAAAGCCCAAAAATAAGATGGAATTTAATGATTATTAGACTTGCATCAGTTCATGAATGTCCGATATTCATTTGTTTTGCAACTATTTGGTGATGGGGAAGAACAAAGAGTATATTCAGTAAAATCTTGATTAATAAAATCTAGTTGTTACCCGTAATTAAATATTTGTACATGTTGTTTATTTGTATGCTACCATTTGTTTATGATTCACTCTACTATCCTGCATGGCTTCAACTTTCAAGAAAGAGAAAGAAATGAAACCAACAACCAAAGGTGTTCTTGCATCGTATTCCAGACTGTCTTATGTTTGTGCCTTTTGGAAGCCAGTCAAAGGCCCTTCAAGCTGCCAAAACTTCAATCGAAAACAAAGAACTTAAATCGGGGACAATAGTACAAGTTGTGGTTTAGGACATTTTTGTGTTTACCACTACATTCCCAGTACTTGGGACAGTGTATAGTGTTAGGTTGACATTCAACAACATGGATGAGTAAGTGAAGAAGTAACTGAATAGATAAGGAGAAAGATTTTAGTGGCTGCTATGGTTAACATGTTCTTCCATCTTGTTTCCTAAATAAAAAGATTTTAAATTATTTGTTTTGTAACGAAAAAAATCATTTAAAGATTTTTAAGTGCTTATTTCATAGATACATTGCAAACCAAACCCCTTGGCATCTCTTAAAGCACAATGAACAAAATTTATATTGCATTAACTGTGAAAGAAAAAAAAGAGTCAGAATTTATATGACAACTTCTCTATTGATCTGAGGCAGTATCCAGTATGGAACGGCAAAGAGTAGAAGAGCCATTCAAAAAGAATGTTATGTTTTAAACAGATATAGCAAATAGTTCCAAACAAACCTGTTTTTTTTCTTCTAATTCATGACTTTGATTTCCATATGGTAAAGTTTCCTTTAAAAATATTACTCTCTATTCATGTTGTTGAAAATGACAGGATCTCATTCATTTCTACAGCTGAATAGTACTCCAGTGTGTACACATGCATCACATTTTCTTTATCCATTCATCTGCTGATGGACACTTAGGTTGCTTCCAAACCTTAGCTATTGTGAACAGTGCAGTGTCGGTAATAACTTAACTGTACATTTAAAAATAGCTAAAAGAGTGTAATTGGATTGTGTTCAACACAAAGGATAAATGCTTGAGGGGACAGATATCCTATTCTCCATGATGTGATTATTTCACATGACATGCCTGTATTAAAATATCTAATGTGCCCCATAAATATATACACCTCCTATGTATCCACAAATATTTCAAAAAATATATTACACTTTGTGGTTTTTTATCATTTAATTTACAATCTTTTGAACAATCACATAAAGTCTTATAATATTAAACATTCATGGATCAAATCTCTTCATCATAAACGAAAAGTCCTCATGATCAAAAAATTTTTGTAAAAAATATATTTAATGGAGGAGGGTGATTAGATTAAGATGGTAGATAGGAGGCAAAGCTAGCTTGCAGCTCCCACTCAGACAGACAGAGCAGCATGTAAAGACTCACATGGTGAACTTTTGCTCCAAGAACTACCACAGGACCATACAAGAAAAGCTGAGATAATCTACAGACCCTGTGAAGGAACTGGATCACCCTGGCAGGCTCTCTGAGATGCCAAAATACTGTGTGAGTCTGCTTGCTTTCTCAACAGGGAGGCTCGTGGTCTGAGGCAAGTTCTCAGCCCCAGTCACTGGCTTCCTGGAAATAGACTCAGTGCTTTTGGGGGCATGGTGGGAGTGAGACCAGCCTTTAGGACTGCCAGCTCTGTGGGAGCAGGTTGAGGCCTGTGACTGCTGGCTTTCCCCCACTTCCCTGGCGACCTGTATGACTCAGCAGAGATAACAATAATCCCCCTGGGAATATAACTCCATTGGCCTGGGAAACACACTCCCATGCTCCACAGCAGGTGCAGCAAGCCCCGCCTAAAGAGAGGCTGATCTCAGACATGCCTATCCCTGCAGGCATCTGGTGGTCTTTCTCTACCAGTCCTGGTAGGCAAAGACAAAGGTCATAATCTCTTGGGAGCTCTATGGTCCTGCCCACCACCTGAGAAACCTGAATACTTAACCAGGTGTCCCTAGGGAAAGTTTACATCCTCCCTATAGGACCTCCCCATAGGATACACTCTTTAAAGCACCACCTCCTGGCTGGAGGCCAACCAACACAAAATCAGCTCTCTAAACAAACAAAAAAAACAACTAAAGACCCTCACAGAGTCCACTTAACTCCCCTGCTACCTCCACCGGAGCAGGTGCTGGTATCTATGGCTGCAAGATCTGAAGATGGATCACATCACAGGACTCTTTGCAGACACTCCTCAATACCAACCCAGAGCCCAGTAGCTCCACTGGGTGGCTAGACCCAAAAGAGTAAAACCAATCACTACAGTTCAGCTCTCAAGAAGTCCCATTCCTAGGGGAAAGGGGTGGAACACCACATCAAGGGAGCATCCCATGGGACAAAAGAACCTGAAAAGCAGTGCTTGAATCTCCAATCTTCCCTCTGACATAGTCTACCCAAATGAGAAGGAACCAGATAAACAATTTTAGTAATACGACAAAATGAGGTTCTTTAACAACCCCAAAAGAGCATACCAGCTCACCAGCAATGGATCCAAACCAAAAAGGAATCTGAAATTGCCAGAAAAAGAATTCAGAAGGTCAATTATTAAGCTAATCAGGGAGGCACCAGAGAAAGGTGAAGTCCAACTTAAAGAAATAAAAAACGTGATACAGGATATGAAAGGAAAATTATTCAGTGAAATACACAGCATAAATAAAAAACAATCACAATTTCTGGAAATCAAGGACACACTTAAAGAAATGCAAAATGCACTGGAAAGTCTCAGCAATAGAATTGAAGCAGAAGAAAGAACTTCAGAGCTCAAAGAAAAGGCTTTAAAATTAACCCAATCCATCAAGGACAAAGAAAAAAAAAATTAATGAACAAATCCTCCAAAAAGTTTGGGACTATGTTAAATGTCCAAACCTAAAAATAATTGGTGTCCCCAAGGAAGAAAAGAAATGTAAAAGTTTGGAAAACATATTTGAAAAAACAAATAAGGAAAACTTCCCCAGCCTTGCTAGTGATCTAGACATCTGAATACAAGAAGCTCAAAGAACACCTGGGAAATTCATCACAAAAAATCATCGTCTAGGCACAAAGTCATCAGGTTATCTACAGTCAAGACAAAGGAAAAAAATATTAAGAGCTGTGAAGCAAAAACACTGTGTAACCTATAAAGGAAAACTTATCAAATTAACAGCAGATTTCTCAGCAGAAACCCTACAAGCTAGAAGGGATTGGGGTTCTATTTTAACCTCCTTAAACAAAGCAATTATCAGCCAAAAATTTTGTATCTAGTGAAACTAAGCTTCATAAATGAAAAAAAGATACATTCTTTTTTTTTTCTTTTCTTTTTTTTTTTTTTTTTTTTTTTTTTGGAGAAGGAGTCTTGCTCTGTCACCCAGGCTGGAGTGCAGTGGCGCGATCTCGGCTCACTGCTAGCTCCGCCTCCCGGGTTCACGCCATTCTCCTGCCTCAGCCTCTCCGAGTAGCTGGGACTACAGGCGCCCGCCACCACGCCCGGCTAATTTTTACTACAGGCGCCCGCCACCATGCCGGGCTAATTTTTTGTATTTTTAGTAGAGATGGGGTTTCACCGTGGTCTCGATCTCCTGACCTCCTGATCCGCCCTCCTCGGCCTCCCAAAGTGCTGGGATTACAAGTGTGAGCCACCGTGCCCGGCCAAGATACATTCTTTTCCAGAGAAACTAATGTTAAGAGAATGTGTCCCTACCAAGCCCCAAGCCAACACTACACAAACTGCTAAAAGGAGCTCTAAATCTTGAAACAAATCCTCAAAATATACCAAAACAGAACCTCCTTAAAGCATAAATCTCACAGAACACATATAACAATGACACAATGAAAAAAAAGGAATTCAGGCAACAAAAAGCAAATGAATAGAATAGTACCTCGTATCTCAATAATAACATTGAATGTAAATGGCATAAATGCTCCACTCAAAAGATACAGAAAGACAGAATGAATAATAATTTATGAACTAAGTTTCTGCTTTCCTCAGGAGACTCACATAACACATAAGGACTCAAATAAACTTAAGGTAAAGGAGTGGGAAAAGATATTACACGCAAATGGACACCAAAAGCAAGTAGGAGTCGCTATTCTTATATCAGACAAAACAAACTTTAAAGCAACAGCAGTTAAAAAAGACAAAGAGGGACATTATATAATGATAAAAGGACTAGTCTATAGGAAAATATTACAGTTCTAATATATATGTACCTAACAATGGAAATCCCAAATTTATAAAACAATTACTACTAGACCTAAGAAATGAGATAGCAACACAATAATAGTAGGGGGCTTTAATACTCCACTGACAGCACTAGACAGGTAATCAAGACAGAAAGTCAACAAAGACACAATGGACTTAAACTATACCCTAAAACAAATGGACTTAACAGCCACTTACAGAACATTCTAGCCAACAACTAGAGAATATAAATTCTATTCATCAGCACATGGAACATTCTCCAAGATAGACCATATGATAGGCCATAAAACAAGCCTCAGTAAATTTAAGAATATCAAAATTATATCAAGTACTCTCTCAGACTACAGTGAAATACAATTGGAAATCAAAAAAGAAACCAAAAGGATCAACCCCAAAAGGAACCCACAAAACCACGCAAATACATGGAAATTAAATAAACTGCTGCTGGATGATCATTGAGTCAACAATGAAATCAAGATGGAAATTTAAAACTTCTTTGAACCGAATGATAACAGTGACACAACCTATCAAAACCTCTGGGATACAGGAAAAGCGGTGCTAGGAAAGTTCAAAGCATTAAATGCCTACATCAAAAAGTCTGAAAGAGCACAAATAGACAATTTAAGGTCACACCTCATGGAACTGGAGAAACAAGAATAATCCAAACCAGTCAGAAGAAAAGAAATAATCAAGATCAGAACAGAACTAAATGAAATTGAAACAAAAAAAATACAAATGATAAATGAAACAAAAAGCAGGTTCTTTGAAATGATAAATAAAATTAATAGACCGTTAGTGAGATTAACCAAGAAAAGAAGAGAGAACATCCAAATAAGCTCAATTAGAAAGTAATTGAGAAATTAGAAAGCTCAATTAGAATATAATATCAGGAGATATTACAACTGATACCACAGAAATACAAAAGATCATTCAAGGCTACTATGAACACCTTTATGCACATAAACCAGAAAACCTAGAGGAGATGGATAAATTCCTGGAAATATACAACCCTCCTAAATTAAACAAGAAAGACATAGAATCTCTGAATAGCCTAAGAACAAGCAGTGAGATTGAAATGGTAATTTTAAAATTGCCAAGAAATAAAAAGTCCAGGACCAGATGGATTCACAGCTGAATTCTATTAGACATTCAAAGGATGGGTACGAATCCTATTGACACTATTCCACAAGATACAGTAAAAGAGAATCCTCCCTAAATAATTCTATGAAGCCAGTATCACCCTAATACCAAAACCAGGAAAGAACATAACAAAAAAAAAAAAGAAAGCTACAGAACATATCCCTGATGAATACAGAGGCAAAAATCCTTAACAAAACACTAGATAACCGAATCCAACATTATATCAAAAAGATAATCCACCATGATGAAGTGAGTTACATATCAGGGATGCAAGGATGGTTTAACATACACAAAGCAATAAATGTGATACACCACATAACATAAACACAATTAAAAACAAAAACCACATGATCATCTCAATAGACGTAGAAAAAGTATTTAACAAAATCTAGCATCCCTTTATGATTAAAACCCTTAGCAAAATTGGCATAGAAGTGAGATGCCTTATGGTAATAAAAGCCATCTACAACAAACTCTTAGTCCTCAAAGAACTAGAAGTAGATCTGCTGTTTGATCCAGGAATCCCACTACCAGATATCTACCCAGAGAAAAAGAAGTCATTATACAAAAAAGACACTTGCACACACATGTTTATAGCAGCACAATTTGCAATTCAAAAATATGGAGCCAGCCCAAATGCCCATCAATCAACGAGTGGATAAAGAAAACGTGGTATATATATTCACCATGGAATATTTTAGCCAATCTCTACAACAATACTAAAAACTAATTGGCATTATTTCCATTTTACAGCCAATGAAACTGAGGCTAAGAGAGAATACGTTTACCAAACAGTGGCAGAGCAAGGATTTACACTCATCGTTTTAGGTATAGATATTAGAATCGAAAGTATGGTTTTTACAGTTGAACATGCCTCCAGAATGCCTAGGTAAATACCAATCCAAGAAGTCATTGGTGTTTAAATTAAAATCTACTTTCCAACAATACAAGATTTCTTTCTTAAGATTAAATAAGGGAAAAAAAATCTTTATTAGTAATATATTGCTATGTAATAAATTACCACAAAGTTAGAGGCTGAAGATAAGAGAAATTATTATATCACAATTTTTGTGGGTCAGAAGTCCAGGCATGAGTTAACTTGGTCCTCTGTTTAGTCTCACAGGATGTTGGCCAACCTGGAGTCTCATCTGGAATCTAGAATGGGAAAGGATCCACTTCCCTAATTATGTAGGTTTTGGCAGCATTAAGTTCCTTGCAGTTGTTAGGACTGAGAGCTTCAGTTTTTGCCAGTTGTCAACAAGAGGCTACCCTCAGAGGTCACCTGCGATCCCTTGCCAAGTGGGGTTTCTCAACATGGGTGCTTACTTCTCCATAGCCAGTCAATAATAGCAAGATTTCCTAAGTAGCCAGAAGGCACTTTATATAATTTACTGTCTTTCTTTGGGAGCAATTGTCTTCACTGACACACTCTAAGGTCCCACTGTCTTCAGATGTGGCAGATACCACCACTGAGGTACCGTCAAGTGATGGCCCCAGAGTGCTTAGGAGAGAATTGTTGTGGGGCAAAAAGAAAAGTTAAAAGAAAATTAATGCATGGGTCATAGGAGTGTCTCAAGCTTCAATGTCATAGTGAAAAATAATGTTTTGTTTGGAACATTAAACATTTGCTCCCTTCCTCATACA
Source organism: Hylobates moloch (assembly GCF_009828535.3). NCBI lineage: Eukaryota > Metazoa > Chordata > Mammalia > Primates > Hylobatidae > Hylobates > Hylobates moloch. Next base: position 115,356,053 of record NW_026652277.1, on the reverse strand, counting down.
GAAGGCAAGTGTGTATCTAAAAAGCTAATATTTATTTAGGACCTACTGCGAGCCAGTCCCTTCTCAGCACTTATACAAATGTCATCTCATTTAATTACTTATTTCTATAATCCTCAAACATTGTGAAATAAACATTAGTACCCAGTAAAGAGACTTGACAATATAATTACAGGGGAATCCTGCAATAGAAAGCAGATGAAAGCTATAGGAGCAGAAATTTATATAGTTACATGTGCTCCCAGAAACCTGACAGAAATTCGTAAGAAGTTGTTGATGTTTCAATTAAAGAAATGATTTCTTAGAAGGAAAGATTTCCTTTCTGATAATGGTTTAAATGAGTCATAGATAACACATATAAAATAATAATGATAATTAATATGTATTTAATATTTGCTAAACATCAGGCACTGTTAAAAGTGAATTACCTCATTTATTCCACACAATTTGTTAGAATATGAAGTATTATTATGCCCATTTTATAGATGAGAAACCAAAGACTGGAAAGATTAAGTAATTTGCCAAAGTCACATAGGAGCTGAACCAAAATTTGAACTCAGGCAATTTGGTCCTTGACTGTAACCCTAAGAGCCAATTCACTTTCTTTTTCAAATAGCATTTATCAGGGTTTTTAAAATACAATTCACAAACACCAGTAATTTACACTAAAGACATGTCCATGAAGATCTGAGTTAATGCTTTAAGATTAAAAAAAAAAAACAAAAAACTATATTTCGTGTATCCCAGGTCATTTCAATAACCTCATTTCCCAATATATGTTTAAAATTTAATTGTGAAGTTTCTTTGAAAAGATGCCCTTCTACATTCTCAAACCCTTCTTTCTTTACATATGAAATACGACAACTCTGTAGCTTATAATCACCTCCTTAATATGAGGTTTTTGAAGTGGTAAATTGTTGTGAGATGAAAAGTAGATCTCATATTTCTTGGGGCTTAATTCAGTACTCAGCTACAAATGTGGTCACAAGGTCTCCTGACTGGGGTCTTTTATTTTACTTTAATTAAGTTTCAGCTGTTATTATCACAACTGCCTCTAAAGGTGCATAAAGTATCTTGGGAAACCTGTTTTTGAGGGCATCTATATTTGTTTTTCCCTAATCAATCTTGAGATTAATCTTATGTTTATTCCCACTATCTGCTAGGTGCTCTGTGCTCTAGCATCCTCTTAGATAGGTCTGAAATCATGTTTAAATATCAGAAGATTTGACTAACATTAAACCTGGTTTGAAAAATGTCTCTTTTGCCCTAAATGGAAATTACTCTAGAAAGGTGCTGGCTGCATCCTTGGGCACACTATTGTGGTTGCAAGTCAGCTCCATCTCTCAGTTTGTGGTCCCAGAGTGGCCAAAGACAGGCTGCTGCTCCACCGTGTCTCTATAGCAGTTGGCAGCCAACAGCTCTCTATGGGGAACTCAGAATGGAAAGGCAGCCAATCATGCATGCTGTAATTTACATCTGATTGATGAAGGTCTAAGAATCACAGAAACAATTAATTTGTATCAGGATTCCTGTGGGCCAAAAAGTAAGAGATTGTGCCACCAGTACCCAATTTTAATTTTTGCCTTGATCAATCACCTGCCTTTCCAAATGTACTTTGTTTTCAGAATTAACTTTTCAACTGCCGATATTAAAGGATGCAGCAGAAAGAGTTTCTGGAAAACACTCATTGATAAAACTCACTTGTAACTAACTGTGCTACATTATCCCTTTTTCAGTTTGATAATGGTAAGGCATTTTCCTTGCAACTGCAAAGGAGGATTTTAAAACTCTTTTTTAAATAAACCACTTTGTTTTTATTCATGTAAGAAATATTACAATGGCCAGCAGAAAGGAAAAAGAATAGTGACTACTTCCTAGGAGGAGAACAACAGCAGGAGCAATTTAAAATAAAAACAACTAAAGATGCCTTAACTTCATAGTTAAAAGTGAAATGAAAATTGCAAAAGCAATTTGTGGCAAGAAGCCTTTAAAATGCTCTAAGGATTGTTCTTATTTTGCATAAGCCATGGCCAATCTTTAAAATAGTTAGTCCATTAAGCCTACGTATATCTGATTCAACACTCTTGTAGGCAAAAGCCTCTCAATTATGAAATTGTAGAAGGATGGGTCTAACAGAGTGTCATCTAATTATGGGAGCAAATTACAAGTTCATAAACTTCACAAAGCATTCTAATATCTTTTCTTATTAAGAAATCTCACTACTCAAACCAGGAATATATCTAATACATTCATATTTTTTTCTATCATTCTTGGCATGTAATTGCCCTTTACTTGTAAGAATGCACAAACAATAGAAAATAGCATCTATCATTCTTTATTGATCAAATGTTTAAATTAGTATTAACCTTTTTCACGCACTTCTAAAAGATGATTTAATATGAATGCAATCTTTTATATTTGCTTTGCAACTATCCAGCATTGCTTCCTAATCTTATGGATGTCGAAAATGAAATGGAGGAAAGTAAAATGGCTCATGTCAACGTATGCAGGGAGCTGAAGCAGAAATTAGAACCCACACAGCCTTAGAGGTATTTCTTTGTTTTCTTTCCTAAGTCAAAAAAAGGGATTAATAACAGTATCAAATATGCAGTATTTGCTTTTCTATAATCTCTGGTGGCTTGTACACTAAACTGTCTTTAACAATATCAACTATTGTGGATGATTAATTTGGTGATATGTAATAATATTCCTGTTTCTGCCTAACAAAAATTTTACACTGTGAAATGAGTGCAGTGTATTATGCCAACCCTATGAGATAGCCCTGAACTCCCTTCACTTGAGGAAAGATGGACTGTCTACATTAAAAAAAATGCACAGACCTTGATCAGTCAACTATGAATACCTACTCAACCCCTCAGAAGAGAGGTGCTTTTACTGAGCACAGACTTGCTACCTCATATTATTATGTCATGTTAAATTTAATCAGTTCCATAGCATGATTGCTGTTTCAGCATCCCCTGTAATCCTTTCTGTGGATATGCTTATGGCATTTCAATCATTTGTGTTGTCCTATTATGTACCATTTTCACAGCATGAACAGGAAAACTGTAATTTTTAAATAGTAGAAACATTTCTTTTCCATTTGTTTTAATTCATTATCTTAGCATAAAAAGCTGAAGTTTGAGAACATTTTGTGTTAATATCTATCATCATTTATAGTATAAGTAATAAAATGTGGGCTTCCAGCTTCTCTTTCTTCTAAGATCTAACAAGGCAGGTAGGTTTTATATTTGCGACTAAGGAGAGGAAAGAAAGAAAAGACCGTGAACGCAGAGAGTCTTTCTTGTTTCTTTGGCTCAGGGAGGCAGTTACCGACATCCTATGAGTCTCTGATTGAGCCCAAGGTTAGAAGTGACCAAAGCCACAACTCATCATGCCCATAACTGCCCCACCATCTAGTTTTGTGGTCCAAGTGACACAGGTTCCCACCCATGAAATTTTTGAACAGCCCAGGCATAGCCCTTTAACAACCTCCACCTTTCAGTGGCAGCAATTTAGAGCCCTTACACTCGATGGCTGGGCCAATCTTTTGGGATGAAAGCAGACGTGGTAGGATGAGGAGGAGATCCCTCACCCCTCAGGCCTTGACTATAGTGTAAGGATGGTGCTCTGTAATAACATTCTCTACCCTCCAACACGGAGCCTGCTAACTCAAAGATTTGCAAGAGAAAATCGAAATAAAAGCTACAGCACTGGCTGTGCACTGATCTGTACGGACTGAAATCACATGCAATTCCTGAAGGGGGAAAAGCTGCAAATAATGCAAAACGTATTTTCTATTTTCTATAATATAAAAGCAATTAATCCTATTAACCAAGGCCACATGCAAAGTCCATTTTAACTAACCTGCATCAACTTGAAACAACATGAGGGATGATAGAAAGTGAATTAAGCATCACACAGTCTCCCAAGCCCAGCTTTGAGCAGACAGCAAGTGCCAGGACAACTAGGTTAATATGAGGCCTTTAGTGTCACTTTTATACAATGGAAGTGATATATAAAATTTATATTTTCTATTTCATACATAAAAAAATATATTTTATACAGTTCTCAATAATACTTCAACAAAGATACTGAATACTAATAAGCAATGTTGATGTTTCATATAGCGCTTAAATCCATACACGACACTTCTGTGTTTTGAATCTGTAAAGTGTGCAGCAGGAAGCCTTATTGAGATAATTGGCAGATTAGCTTTATTGAGTTTTTACTTATTACAATAAATTAACAGAGGGAACCAATCTAAATAGCAAACAGCTCCTTGGCACCAACTGCAGCTATGAAATCCCTGAATTCCTTGATTCTATGACCCCAGATGAAGCATAGGAAAGTTCCTGAATATGGCGGAGCTTTGGTTGCAGGGTTACACTAGAGGCCATCACCTCATAAGGTTGATTTTTAGCTGCTGAGATTCATTTATTCATATTTCACTAATTCAATGAATATGTATTGAATATCTTCTATGTACCTGGTACTGTAATAAGCATAGGGAATCAGAATTTTAAAAATCACTGCCTTTAAGGAAATACTAATCTAATAAATGGTTATTCTTAATTTTTGTCTGCTCCAGTCAGCCTAAGAGCTAGGACACAGTCCACTCAGTAAGAGTGGCTTCCTGTGGAAGTAACTATCAAGCTAAGGAGGTAGGTGTGTGGAAGAGGCAGGATGGGCTGTCTCAATTTTTTAAATTTGAAAAACAGATTTTCCGGCCAGGCGCGGTGGCTCAGGCTTGTAATCCCAGCACTTTCGGAGGCCGAGGCGGGCGGATCACGAGGTCAGGAGATCGAGACCACGGTGAAACCCCACCTCTACTAAAAAATACAAAAAATTAGCCGGGCATGGTGGCGGGCGCCTGTAGTCCCAGCTACTCAGAGAGGCTGAGGCAGGAGAATGGCGTGAACCCGGGAGGCGGAGCTTGCAGTGAGCCGAGATTGCGCCACTGCACTCCAGCCTGGGCGACAGAGCAAGACTCCGTCTCAAAAAAAAAAAAAAAAAGAAAAACAGATTTTCCTTCTTTTGGTGGAGAATCACTATAATAAACATAACTAAATAGACATAAAGCTCCTTTCCCACTCAAAGAGGCTTCTATATGATTATATTACTAAACACTCATTACCTCATTACTAGACCCAGCATCATCTATTAAAAGATAAAGAGAATAAATAACTCACTGATTTTCTTGCTTTGTTAGCCAAAGTAGGAGGCATGAAAAATACCAACATAAGCAGCTACCACTTGTTGAATGTTTCCCATTGACAGCTAACTAATTTACATATATTTTGTCATTGACTCATTATAAGAACTCGATACAGTAAGTACTATTATTACTGGGTGACCCTACATTCTGCTTTGCCTGAACAGTACCAGTGCGCACCTGTTATTTTAATTATTAATAGTTTCTCCTTTCACTCTCAAATGAGTGCCAACTGGGCAATATTCTTTGTCTATATAACATGTTCATATAATTCAACTTAGTTGATGATTTTATAATCTCATGGCACTTATAGAAAGTCTTTCTAAAATTCTATTCAAATAACCCTGGTGTCTCATTTGGATTTCTGAAGATGAGCCTTCAGGAAAAATCTGAATCCTACAGCCTCTAATAAATTCCATTTCCACTCAGTGTGTTCACTAGGAGGCGTGAGGACAAAGGGCATAGAATGAACAATGTTGCTATTGTTTGAGAGTCTCTCTCTCCCTAAAATTCGTATGTTGAAATCCTAACCTCCAAGGTAATGGTATTTGGATGTGAGGCCTTTGGGAGGTGATTATATCATGAGAACAGAGCCCTCATTAATGAGATTAGTATCTTTATAAAAAAGTCCAAGAAAGACCCCTCAGCTCTTCTACCATATGAGGACACAGCTAGAGGGTGCCATCTCTGGACCTGGAAGTTGGCTCTCACCAAACACCAGATTGGCCAATGCCTTAATTTTGGACTTTACAGCTTCTAGAACTGTGAGAAAGAAATTTCTATTTTGTTTATAAGCTACACAGTTTATGGTATTTTGTTATAGCAGTACAAATGGTCTAAGAGAATTATATGCTAGTGTCATAGATCTAGAAGGTGTATGCCTCCCTGCAGCTATAAAGAGATATTGGCTATTGGTCAGAAAATCTTATGAGATGTGTTTCCACAGGATATATAAACCAGTGGCAACTATTTTATACCAAACTTGGAGCTCATTACAAAGAATGAGATTAAATGAAAGAGAATGATTATACCTTTTTAAAGTTTACCGTAATGGGATTTGAATGTGAATTCCCAATGGTATAGATCCCCTTTCCTATTAAGAATTAAAATGTATCAACAGCTTTGGAAAAAATATAATGGCCCATGTGTTTTAGAATTTGACAAAAGTAACAGAGTTGCATATACTATTGAGTTCAACATGATGATAGTAAAAAGGCAAATGGGAGTGCCAAAATAGAGGGCAAAAGTGAAGCAGCTATATAAATGGGATGATTTAGCACTCAGTGAAGGAAACGGAATTCTTCCTGCGACCAAATTTTACAACATTTACATGTACACTGATGATTTTTTTCATAGTACTTTTCAAACACACTTATCAGATTGTTTGGACTATATAGATCAATGCATCTCAGCCTTGCTTATGTGCCCATTGTACACATGTGCACTTGTAATGACCAACAAATTTCCACTGATGGCAACAGTTTCAAAAACAAGCTTCCTAGATAATCACTAACCGCCCCCCCCCAAACAATACTATCAACCCAGTAGTGACCTTTTCATCAGTTATAGTTGTTAGAATTTCTTTGTCACCAATTCATCATTATAGCCAACACATATTGATTTATAGTCTGGTAAGGAGAAAATTCCACTTGCAGGAACTTTGACTGTTTAGGAAATAGTCTGAATCATCCAGAATTATCTGTAAAAGCATCTTTAAATGTTTTTTCATCTCTGGAATTTGGTTTAGTCTCTGGGGTAATGGTTTGGCAAGTGAAGTCATCTTTACCAGGACAGAAAAAATTCTTGTATAACTAGAGTAAAGGGGAACAGAGTTTAATTATTCATGTGTTTTTAAAGAGCACAACTTTATTGGAAATGATTACTTGTTTGCCCAAATATTTGCAGATATTATGTGACAGAATTAGAAGCACAAAGACTACAGATTAGGAAAAGGAAGATTTTCTTCAAGGAAATGTTATGTAAGCAAAGTTTTTGTTACTGATCGAGTTTGAATCATTCCTCATTCATTTTTTCCTTCATTCATGATTTCTGAAATTATTTGAAAAATTATAAAGGAAGTTAGTGGCAGATGCATTTTATCATCATAAATAGTCACTCATTAAGGGGACTCATCTAATGCATGGCGTAAAGTCCCTGTACTTAGAATGATGAGGTCCTCATAAGAGCACCTGTCTACCTAAACTGCATACTTGTGAACCATCCAAGTGCCCTTCAGGATGATGAGCTTTTGATTAGCCCTTTCAATTAGTGTTTATTTTCCTAAGTAGAATACTCACAACAGTTTCAAAGCTCTGAATCTCCTTTAATCGCTGCCTTTAAATTAAGAGGAATAGACTTTTATAACTGGTCTCTTGCTGCTTTGACCAAAAGATCAAGTATGAATGCAATTTAAATATGAAAACTAGCATCTTATTTAGAGTGAAGACTCACTCTAAACTAAAGGTAAAAATTCACTCTAACTCCGTTAAGTAAAAGCTAATACTATGCATCCAGACACTGATGTATTCTTGATTGGTAGTTGTGCTTTCCCATCAGTGGAAAGATAAAACAATAATTTTCTTGAGGAAACTGCACAAACATATTCAACTTACACAACTTTTCCCAAATACCTTAGAAATCTAATACTCCTAGTTTCATTTTTAAATACCTCACAAAATTAGATATGTTTTAAGTCACTATAAAAAATCTATAAATGACATTATTGAAGCAATTGGGAAATTTGAATATAGAATATATATCGGATAGTTCTATTGCATCAATGTAAAATTTCTTGTAAATGGTAGTGGTAACGCAGTTAGGTAGGAGAATGTCTTTGTATATTTACAAGATAGAGGCTGAAGCATTTAGGGGTGAAAAATCTGCAACCAACTTTCAAGTTTTTCAGCAAACTATATTTATACATATACATATAAATAAATATACATAGCCAGGTAAGTAGATAGATAATAGCAAATATGATGAAATCTTAATAATTAGTGAATCTAGACAAAGACTGCAAGTTTATTTATTTTTCTTCCAGCATTTTTCTACAGACTTGAATTTATTCAAATTTAAAGCTGTGAAAAACTTACTGTATTTGCCATAATTATCATCTCCAAATTTTGAAGCCATTTATTATTTATTGGCAAAAAGAGAGCTTCTGGCAGGATGGCTGCAAAACAATGCATTTTGCAGAAGCAGGAAAAAGTAAATCCAACTAGAGAGGATAGGCAAGAAATCCAGGGTCGGTCCAATGGCTGAGAGGTCAAAAGGTACCTGAAAAGCTCAGCGCTAAGTCAGCCTACTATTGATTTTGCTCCTTTTTGGGCCACAGTACCAGTAATTCACCTCCTGAGTTATTGTGTGTCCCAAGGTCTTTGCATTACCTTCTATTTCTAATGCTTAAGTGTGTGTTTCCACCACACCTCTCCCCATCTAGTGCTTCCTAACCCCATGCCTGAGTACCTATTAACATCCCTGTCAAGTAAACTCCTCTAGAACTAAGTCCTTTTTTTTTTTTTTTTTTTTTTTTTTTTGAGACAGAGTCTCACTCTGTCACCCAGGCTGGAGTGGCGCGATCTCCGCTCACTGCAAGGTCCACCTCCCAGGTTCACGCCATTCTCCCTCAGCCTCCCGAGTAGCTGGGACTACAGGTGCCTGCCACCATGCCCGGCTAATTTTTTGTATTTTTAATAGAGACAGGGTTTCACCACTGTATTAGCCAGGATTGTCTCGATCTCTTGACTTTGTGATCTGCCTACCTCGGCCTCCTAAAGTGCTGGGATTACAGGCATGAGTCACCTCGCCCAGCCCAGAGAACTCTTAATATGACAGATCACTTCACACAGGTCTCCACAGGGACAATGTGGGTCCCTAGATATGGTAATTGATACGGTTTGTCTATGTCCCCGCCCAAATCTCATCTTGAGTTGTAGCTCCCATAATTCCCATGTGTTGTGGGAGGGACCTGGTGGGAGATAATTGAATCATGGGGGCGATTTCCCCACACTGTTCTCATGGTAGTGAATAAATCTCATGAGATCTGATGGTTTTATATGGGAACGTCCTTTTGCTTGGCCCTCATTCTCTCTTTGCCTGTTGCCATTAAGACGTGCCTTTTGCCTTCTGCCATGATTGTGAGGCTCCCCACCCACGTGGAACTGTGAGTCCATTAAACCTCTTTTTCTTTAAAAATTACCCAGTTTTAGGTATGTCTTTATCAGCAGCATACATTCATTGGCAGATGTATCACAACAATAAATATGTCATGAGCAAATGACAAGGTATATCAAGAATCATGAGGCTCACAATGAAGATTAAAGTTAACAGATTACCTAGTGTTACATGCTATATCATGTTTCAGGCCCGGCTCTCTTACGGCTACCAAGAGGTGCATATCTTTTCAAAACTACCAAAATTTCAAAATTTTAGGTGGGTAGTGGTCTAGAGAAAGAATATCATCGCAAAAATCTAAAGCCCTAGGTCTCTGTACTCCTACTGGTAAGACACATGACTATAGATAACAGGCTTCTTATCTTCTGTCAGTAGTCTGTTACTTTCCCCACATTAGGGCTAAATTCCATGCTACTCATTCTCATTAACTGTATCCTTCACACCACTTCCCCAGCACCACCACCCACACCTCCTTCAACACACCTGGACTCACCATGTTTTAGTGTTTTGAAAACTGCTCCACACACTAGACTATAAACTCTATCAATGGTGGAAATTATGTTTATTCACCTTTGTCCTCTCCATGCCTAACACTGGGCCTGGCATGTGGTAAGTGCTCAAAAATATGTTTGCCAAATTTAACTTCACATACTCCAAATACAGTTAATCTTATGACCTCCTGCAGACATGAATTAAGTTTAGGATGAGAGGCTAATTTAAGATCATTTTAATAGCCAAAATAACATTTTCATCATACTATAAATCCAATTCTTCCAATGTGTTTTCATCAAGAAAAGAAAATGTTCTAAGAGATCAACAATTACCAAAGAAATCTCTGCGTCAATAAATGCTCTGAGGGACAGAATTTTTAAACTGAACAAATAATATCTGAGTCTCATGCAAATATGAGACTTTAATAGTAAATATAAGACTAAATCATAGGGGCACTGTGATGGTTAATTTTAGGTTAACTTGGCTGGGTCCCAGTGCCCAGATATCTTTGGTCAAATAGTATTCTGGATGTTTCTGTGAGGGTGTTTTTGGATGAGATTTATACTTAAATCAGGGGACTTTAAATAAAGTGGATTACCATCCATAAGTGAGTAGGCCTCATCTAATCAGCTGAAGGCTTGAATGGAACTAAAGGCTGACCTAAGAACAAAAGGAAATTATCTAGCAGACTGCTTTCAGACTTCTACAAAATCAGCTTAATTCCAACTCTTCTGAGTCACCTCCACAATCGCATAAGCTGAGTCCCTTAAATATATATTTTTATTTATTTATTAATTCATATACTTATATACCAAATTCATGAATATTTATATATTCATTAATATTTCATTTATAATTCATTTATATTATATATAAATACAGATATATATGTACACACACCTCTTTATCCTTTTGGCTCTGTTTCTCTGGAGGACGCTGACTCTAGTACAAATAGTAGTAAGAAAAGAATTTACCACTCAGGACTAAAGACATGATCTGCCATCCCACTTCAGAAAGACATACCCCTGCCCTACTTCTATATGTGAAGAATCCCAAAGTTTTACCATAACTACTTAGGATTTATGGCTATGTTTCTACAGTCTTATAGGATACCTGGGTCATATTGATTGAGCTATAGCATTTATAGAAAATTAAGGACAAGAGAGAGCAAGCCCCAATCTAAGGAGACTTCTTCCCATTTCCCATATAATCACCAGTACTTAGTTTCATAAACACAAAATTCAAACACACATACACACATGCACATTCATTCTCTGTGAGCTTTTTACTACCCTCTCTGGAATCCTCTTGGTTTTATCAATACCTGAGTCTACCACGGTGCAAGAGAATGAATGTTTATGTCCCTCCCAAATATACATGTTGAAATCCAAATTCCAGTGTGATAGTATTAGGATGTGGGACGTTTGAGAGTTAATTAGGTCATGAGGGTGGAGTCTTCATGATTGGAATTGGTGCCTTAAAATAGAGATCCCAGAGAGCCCTCTTGCCCTCTTTATACCATGTGAAGATACAAGAAGATGGCAGTCTGCAAAGAAGGCCTTCCTCAGAACCCAACCATGCTGGTACTCTGATCTTGGGCTTTCATTCTCTAGAACTGTGAGAAATAAATTTCTGTTGTTTATAAGTCTCTCATTCTATGGTACTTTGTTATAGCAGCATGGACTGAGTAAGAAAAATGAGCTGAACCCACCCCCCCAGCTGATGTAGCCTGGCTAGAAGATGTAGTTTCACTGTGGTCCCTCTGTATGAGGACTGGTAAACACTCAGGCTCTGAAAGTTATTCTAACAGAAAACCTCAGTACATAATGACAAGAAAGTTTTAATATAAATAGACTCCACTCAATCTCGTGAGCTAAGGAACCATTTCTCCTTTGAGGGTCAGTCCTTCCAGTGACGTCAGGATATAGGCCTATTGTCCGGCATTAAACTTCCATCTTTCAATGCATGTATGTTAGAAAATGATTAGATCTAAGAATGTCCACCTACTGCAATATAGTCATGATGGAGTTTTCATTCAGTCATGTATTTATTCAATCAGTAAAAGTCCCTAATTTATTTATTTATTTTTTTTGAGACGGAGTCTCTGTCGCCCAGGCTGGAGTGCAGTGGTGCCATCTTGGCTCACTGAAAGCTCTGCCTCCTGGGTTCATGCCATTCTCCTCCCTCAGCCTCCCGAGTAGCTGGGACTACAGGCGCCCACCACCACAACCGGCTAATTTTTTGTATTTTTAGTAGAGACGAGGTTTCACCATGTTAGCCAGGATGGTCTCTATCTCCTGACCTCATGATCCGCCTGCCTTGGCCTCCCAAAGTGCTGTTATTACAGGCATGAGCCACCGTGCCTGGCCATCCTAATCTATTTAAATATTTGCTGAGCCACTATACTATCCCGAACATTGTGCTAATGTCCAAGGATATGCTAGTGAGCAAAGAGAATCCCCTGAAAACCATATTCTCTTTTTCTCCTTAAGCTCATATGCCAGTTGGGAAGGTTGATGTTAATCAAAGAATCACAGAAATGAATATCCCAATTGAACTGTATTTTGTCGTAAAAGAGAGGAGGCATATGGCATGAGAGAGCATTGACATGGGCCAGGGTCCACGATGGTCCCCAAGATTTCTACCCCCTGGTGTATATATCCTGTATAATCCCCTATCTTTGAGCATTGGCAACATGTGTAAATGAAATAAGGTAACTCTCCTACAATTAGGTTACTCATCAGTTGGCTTTGGGTTCATCAAAAGAGAGATTTTCCTAGGTGTACCTGGACGGATCTTGCCTAATCAGAGGAGCTTTTAAAAGATGGTGAATTAGGGAGATGGAACAAGATGGGAGAATAAAAGGCTCCAACAATCGTCACCCTCACCCACCCACAAACACCAATTTAACAACTATCTAAACACAAAAAAGCACCTTCATGAGAACCAAAAATCTGGTGAGCACTCACCTGAAAGAGGCACTGAAGAGGTAGGAAAAAGAGTCTCAAATCTCCGACACCACACCCTCTCTCATCCCCAGCAGTGACAGTGTGGTACAGAGAGAAAAATCTGAGCACTTGGGAAAGGGAGAGCACAGCAATTCTGAGACATTGCATTAAACTCAATGTTGCCCTGTTATAGCAGAAAGCAAAACTAGAAAGAACTCAGCTAACATCCATGCAAGAGAGAACATTTAGCCCGGCCCTGGCCAAAGGGGAATCGCCCATCCCAGTAGCTTGAACTTCAGTTCCTGCAAGCATCATGACTGCACAGGCTAAAGTGCACTGGGGCTCTAAATAAACTTGAAGACCAGTCTAGGCCACAAGGACTGCACCTTCTAGGAGAGTCCTAGTGCCTGTTGAACTGGGCTCCATGACTGTGGACTGTGAGAGCAGCAACCTACTGAAACACTAGCCAGGGTAGCTAACGGAGTGCTGGTGACATACTTCCCCTAACCCGAGGCTGCATAGCTCACAGCTTTCAGAGAGACCTCATCCTTCCACTTGAGGAGAGGAGAGGGGAGAGTGGGGAGGAGTTTGCCTTGCATCTTACATGCCAGCTTAGCCACAGCAGGATAGGGCACCAGTCAGAGTCATTAGGCTCTCTTTTCAGGCCATAACTTCTGGATGATATTTCTAGACACCATCTGCACCAGAAGTGATATGGTTTGGCTATGTCCCCACCCAAATTTCATCTTGAATTGTGTAATAGCTTTCACAGTCCCCATGTATCCTGGGAGGGACCTGGTGGGAGGTAATTGAATCATGGTGACAGGTTTTTCCCATGCTGTTCTCATGATAGTGAGTAAGTCTCATGAGATCTGATGGTTTTATAAAGGGCAGGTCCCCTGAACATACTCTCTTGCCTGACGCCATGTAAGATGTGCTGTTGCTCCTCCTTCACCTTCTGCCATGATTGTGAGGCTTCCCCAGCCATGTGGAACAGTAAGCCCATTAAACCTATGCCCTCAACGATGAGTCCCAGGACAGGCAGCATTCACCAAGCTGACTGAAGAGCCCTTTGGCCTTAAGGTAACATCAGTGGTAGCTTGGCAGCACTCTCTGTGGGCCTATAGTGGCAGTGGTCATGATGTCTTGCTTACAATAAACACACTTCACCTATAAAGAAACACATAGACTAGAAATAAAGGGATGAAAAAAAAATCCCATGCTAATGAAAACCAAAGAAAGCAGGAGTAGCTCTACTTACATCAGACAAAATAGATTTCAAGACAAAAGACACTATATAATGACAAAGGGATCAATTCAGAAAGAGAATACAATAATTTTAAATATGTATACACCCAACACTGGAGCACACACATGTATAAAGAAATTATGATTAGAGCTAAAAAGAGAGATAGATCCCAATAAAACAGTAGCTGGAGACTATAACATCCCATTTTCAGCATTGGACAGATGTTCCAGGCACAAAATAGACAAACATTAAACTTAATCTGCACTATAGATCAAATGGACCAAATAGATATTTACAGAACATTTCATCCAATGGCTTCAGAATACACTCTCTTTTCCTTAGCATATGGATCATTCTCAAGGACATACCATATATTAGATCACAAAATAAGTCTAAAAACATTCAAAACAATGAAATAATATCAAGCATCTTCTTTGACCACAAAGGAATAAAACTAGAAATCAATAACAAGAGGAATTTTGGAAACCATAACAACATGTGGAAATCAAACAGTATGCTTCTGAATGACCAATGGGTCAATGAAGAAATTTCAAAGGAAATTGAAAAGTTTCTTGAAACAAATGATAATGGAAACACAACATACCAAAACCTATGGGATACAGCAAAAGAAGTATTAAGAGGGAAACTTATATCTCTAACTGCCTACATCAAAAAAGAAGAAAAACTTCCAATAACCACTTTAACAATGAATCTCAAATAACTAGAAAAGCAAAACAAACCCAAAATTAGTAGAAGAAAAGAAATACTAAAGATCAGAGCATAAATAAATTTGAAATGAAGAAAACAATATAAAACAATTAATGAGAAAAAGTTGTTTTTTGAAAAGTTAAACAAAATTGAAAAAATTTCAGCTGACTAAGAAAAAAAGGGAAGATCCAAATAAATAAAATCAGAGATAAAAAAGAACACATTGTAATGGATACTGCAGAAATTCAAAGGATCATTAGTGGCTACTATAAGCAACTACATGCCAAAAAGTTGAAAAATCTGGGAGAAGTGGACAAATTCCTAGGCACATATAACCTACCAAGATTGACCCATGAAGAAATGCAAAACCTGAGCAAACCAATAACAAGTAATGAGATCAAAGCCATAATAAAAAGTCTCCCAGCAAAGAAAGCCCAGGACCAGATAGCTTCACTACAGAGTTCTGCCAAACATTTAAAGAACTAACACCAATTCTGCTCAAACTATTCGGAAAAATAGAGGAGGAAAAAATACTTCCAAACTCATTCTATGAGGCCACTATTACACTGATGCCAAAACCAGACAAAGACACAAGGAAAAGAAAACTATAGGCCAGTATATCCAATGAACATTGATGCCAAAATTCTCAACAAAATACTAGCAAACTGAATTCAACAATACATTAAAAAGATCATTCATCATGACCAAGTGGGATTTATCTCAGGAATGCAGGGATGGTTCAACATATGCAACTCCATCAGTGTGATTCATCATATCAACAGAATGAAAGACAAAAACAATATAATCATTTCAATTGATACTAAAAGAGCATTTTATAAAATTTAATATCTCTTCATAATAAAAACCCTCAAAAAACTGGGTATAGGTGGAACATACCTCAACATAATAAAAGCCATAAGTGACAGATCCACAGCTAGTATCATACTGAATGGGAAAAAACTGACAGCCTTCCCTCTAAGATCTGGAACACAACAAAGACGCCCACTCACACTACTGTTATTCAATATAGTACTGGAAGTTCTAGAAAGAACAATCAGACAAGAGAAAGATATTAATGGCATCCAAATTGGAAAGGAAGAAGTCAAACTATCCTTGTTTGCAGATTACAGGATCTTACACTTGAAAAAACTCTGAGAACTCCACCAAAAACTATTAGAAAAGATAAACAAATATAGTAAAGTTGCAGGATACAAAATTGACATACAAAAATCAATAGCATTTGTATATGCCAAAAGCAACTTGAAAAAGAAATCAAGATAGTAATCCTATTTAAAATAGCTATTAATAAAATTAAGTACTTAGAAACTAACCAAAGAAGTGAATGATCTCTGCAATGAAAGCTATAAAACATGGATGCAAGAAATTGAAAAAGATGCAAAAAGTGGAAAGATATTCCTTGTCCATGGACTAGAAAATCAATACTGTGAAAATGTCCATATGACTCAAAAATCTGCATATTTCATCCAATCCCTATCAAAATATCAATGACATTCTTCACAGAAATAGAAAAAACAATCCTAAAATTTATATGGAAGCACACAAGATCCAGAATACTTAAAGCTATCCTAAGTAAAAAGAACAAAACTGACTTCAAATTATATTACAGAGCTATAGTAACCAAAAATCTCATGAAACTGGCATAAAAACAGACACATAGACCAAAGGAACAGAATAGAGAAACCAGAAATGATTCATACGTCTACAGTGAACTCATTTTCAACAAAGGTGCCAAGAATATACATTAGAGAAAGGACAGTCTTTTCCATAAATAGTGCTGGGAAAACTGGATATCCCTTTGCAGAATAAGAAGACTACACCATTATCTCTCACCATATACAAAAAAAAATGAAATCAAAAAATATTAAAAACTTAAATCTAGGACCTCAAACTATGAAACTACCAAAAGAAAACATTGGGGAAATTCTGCAGTACATTGGAGTGGGCAAAGACTTTTTTGAGTAATGACACACAAGCACAGGCAACCAAAGCCAAATGAATAAATGGGGTCACATCATGTTAAAAAGCTTACGCCTGTAATCCGAGCACTTTGGGAGGCCAAGGCGGGTGGATCTTGAGGTCAGGAGATTGAGACCATCCTGGCCAACATGGTGAAACTCCGCCTCTACTAAAAATACAAAAATTAGCCGGTCGTGGTGGCATGTGCCTGTAGTCCTGGCTACTCAGGATGCTGAGGCAGGAGAATCGCTTGAACGTGGGAGGCAGAGGTTGCAGTGAGCCAAGATCACCCCACTGCACTCCAGCCTGGGTGACAGAGTGAGACTCCATCTCCAAAAAAAAAAGCTTCTGCATAGCAAAGGAATCAAAAGAGAAACCCACGGAGTGAGGGAAAGTATTTGCAAACTTCCCATCTGACAAGGGATTCATAACCCGAATATATACGGAGTTCAACCAACTCTATAGGAAAAAGTCTAATAATCCAATTAAAAATCGGCAACAGATCTGAGTAGATATTTCTCAAAAGAGGACATACAAATGGCAAAAACAAAAGGCATTTGAGAAGGTGCTCAGTATAATCAATCATAAGAGAAATGCAGATCAAAACTACAATGGGATAATCCTCTCCTCCCAGTTAAAATGGCTTTATCCTAAAGACATTTTATGCCAGTATCAAAATATCTCATGTAACCCATAAATATATATACCTACTATATACCCAGGAAAATCAAAAATTAAAAAATTTAAAATAACAATAAATGTAAAAGTAAAATATAAAAGAAGGTGGAGCATCGGAAAGATGCACTCCTGCTGGCCTGGAAAAAAGTTAACAGCCATCTTATGATCTCCCTATGGTGTCATGTGGCAAAGAGCTATAGACAGCCTCTAGTTGCTGAGAACAGTCACTGGCCAACAGCCAGCAAGAAACAGGGGACCAGGTTGTAATCATACAACCTCAGGGAATTTAATTCTACCAACAATCAGTAAGCATGGAAAAGAGCCCTGAGCCTCAAATGAGAAAAGCAGCCAAGCCAAACCCTGATTTCAGCCTTGTAAGATCTGAGCAGAAAATCTAGCTAAGCCATGTGCAGGCTCTTAACCCAAGGAAACTATGAGATAATAAACTTGTGTTCTCCTAAGCAGCTAAACTTATGATCATTGGTTTTGCAGCAATACAAAACTAATACAAACATAGAAGATACAGTTGATCTAGTCAGAGAAGGCTTTCTTGGGAAAGGGATATTTGAACTGAAATCTGAGGAATAAATTGAATTTAACCAGAGGAAAGGTGTTGGAGGTATGGAAATCAGATACAAAGGATTTAGATTTAGAATCTTTAAAAGGCTTGGGGCTAAAGGAAGCATGGCAAACACAAGAAATATAAAGACATCTACAGTGTTAAAGAAGGGGGAAATAGAAAATTATGCGGGGGGAGGGTGGGGGTGGGGGAGGTAGATAAAGCAGGACTTTGAAGACCACGTTAAGGAATCTGATTTTATTCCCAGTGATCAGTGTTACTGTTCTTTTCCCCTAGTATTATCAGGAGTATCTTTTACTGGAGATTTTCATCCCAGGAGTCTCTAGGAGCAGCTCTATAGCTTTTAATTCTGCTGCTTGATGAGATAAGGATCATCCTACCTTGCCCAAGACCCTTCAGTGGACATATAGGGTGCTCTATCTTCTACACTTACCTGGAAATCTTATGCTTCTTGATCACTTTCTGGTGTCAAACTTTGAAATGAGTTGAGAATTAGGAACTATAGGGAAGGTGACAGGGGTGAGGAACAGAGGAGGAGAAAGAGAAAATTATCCACATGGTCAAAACTGTAATATACTTCACCTCTAAACTCTTATTCTCTGACTTTTCTAACTGTCCTGCTGCAGATATAGGTCTTATTTAAGAGGAACTCAGGATACAATAGAATCTTCCAAAAGTAGACACGTTTCTATATTGTAACATCCACATGATACCTTTTGAAGTAAGAGTTAGTAAGTGAAGTTTTCAAACACCTCTTTGGCCACTCTTTCATAATATATGAAAAGATTATGTTTCTCATGCAATATAAGATCCATTTTTTTATTCTCTGACTTTTCATTCTAAAATTTAAATGCCAAAATTAAGTCAGTTTTTACATTTGAATCCCTTTAAGAAATCCACACCAACCTTGACTTAATGAGTCAAACAAACTGCTAAGGTTATCATAAAGAAAGCAAGTATTTCTCAGGTTTCCATTGACTGCAAGGGAAAGTTTCACTGTTAAACATTTTTTAAAAGGTGACTGATAAAGTATAATACAAATTACATAAGTTATGGTTCACTAGATTCAGCAATTCCATATTATATAGAAATTTAATCAATCTTTCAGGGATTTCAGACATATCACAGTAGGAGGCACTTTTGACCTTTCATGGAGACGTAAGCAAGATGAGGTACTGAACTGCATATTTCAGTGGGTTTGTTGGATTGTGTATAATTGTCTTTTTCAGAATTTCTGGCCAAATTTGAGCCTTCCTATTTGGCAATTTATTCCATTTTACATATGAAAAGCAAAACCTACGATTTGCCTATTTGAATCAAAAATTTACCCTTATGCAAATCTAAATCATTTCTCTCTCTGCCTCAAGAAAGCTACAGAATAAATAAAGGAGGGTATCATGCAAAGCTATATGGATTACATTAAAATCATCCCCTTTACAGCCCTTTTATACTTCCTTAATAGTCCTGATTAATAGTGCTGGTCATAATTAATAAGAGTGTTCTGTTTCACTTTTTAAAGTGTGTCAGTTTGGATGATAAACTGTATGTTCATCCTAGTCAATTCTGGCACTATATCCAGGAAGTTAACCCTAATGCTTCTGCCTAGTTGTTACTGTCCTATATTGGTTTTGGGTAAAGATGGAGAGGAGGTTACACCTTCTTCAATACAGGAATCAGTATAGCTCAAAACACTTCTTTGGGTTCCAAAGAAGTAGAGAACACTATGAAAGAGAAATAGAAAACCTAAAGATATGCTACTAAAGCCCAATTCACCTATAAATAAAAAAGATAATAAAACATTAGCTTTTTATGAACAAAAATACAAAAAGTCATATACAATCTAATGTATATGACTTTTAACCCTTAGAATTGTGTTCTTTTCTCCATTCTAAAAGTTTTAACACTTAATATTTAAAACATAACAACATCAACAACAAAAACCTTAGAGTTTAACTAGTTAGAATTTCTCATTTGATAAATGAACAAGTGAAGCCTCAGAGAGGACAATGATTTACTCCAAGACTACCCAACTTACTGACTACCAGGAAACTCAGTACCTTGACTGAATTGACAGTTCTTTCCCATGTCATGCTCTCTCTCTTCTTACAACTAGAATTATATATACAACTGTCAGATTTTGAGTATATTTATAAGAAGGACTCACAAAGAACTCATTTGCCATTTATCCTGGCACAAGGTGCCGCCCTAAGAGCACAAACCTTAGCCACAGTCAGTTAAATATCCATCATAGTGCCCACGCCAGCATAAAGCTAGAAGTTTTAGAACGGTTTGTTTGTTTTTTTTTTTGCTATTCCAAGAACAAAAATATATTTTTCCCACACGACTTAATGGCCTTGGCAGATTAGAGGTTCTAACTGACATCCCCTGAGTGAGACTGTCAAAAATGGAGCAGAAGGATAGCCACAGCTTGGAACTGAGAACTGAACCTGCCAACTATTGGAGAGTTTGCTCAGCCTTCTAGTGAAAACTGGCCATCTCTACTAAAAGCAGAGAATAGAAACAAGGGATGCGTCAGATAAAATATTCTACCTCATAGGGGGTTTGTAGGGTGGTTAATTCGTTATATTTCTATAGTATGAGACAGTTTTCTTCTGGGAGAAAAGACAGTATTACTATACAAGTCAGTAAATAAACAGTTTAAGTTCACAGCACAGAGCTGAATGCAGATTGATGATTTTTCAAATAGCCTATGGTAGTGATTATGACTATGAGTCATGAGGGGAAAAATGTATTTTTTAGACAAGTTATGTAAACATTTTCAATCTGAAAATGCAAGCGTTAACTATCAAGAACACATATCTAGATTAAAAATAAGACAAAAGTACATTTTCAATGTATTTCTGTTCATTTTTCAGCACAAGAGTGAATTTTTTATGAAATTAATTTCCTTTGTATTTACAACAATGGACCAGACTTAAAATGGAAAAATAAAACCAAATTAAAACAATGAGCCATTGTCTTTGTTTTCCAAACAAGAGGGAAAATAAAATCCTCACAGGTTTAGAAACAGTGATACATTTAAAAATAAATATTGGCAGTCTTTATTTACTTGACAATTTCAAGAATGTAATTAAAGACGCTCAATAAATGCGTAATAGACACAGGAAAGCATTAAAGGTGACATTCCAACCATGAGATCTCTTTTAGATAGTAACAAAAAGAAAAAAAAAGGTCTAATT
The DNA here is from genome assembly GCF_009828535.3 of Hylobates moloch. NCBI lineage: Eukaryota > Metazoa > Chordata > Mammalia > Primates > Hylobatidae > Hylobates > Hylobates moloch. Next base: position 115,334,836 of record NW_026652277.1, on the reverse strand, counting down.
TTACTTTCATTGATAACCATATTCTCAGCTCTTTGAGAACCAGAACATTAGCATCCATAATTGTTTGGGGTGTATCTTACAGTTCAATGCTTCAAATTCACTCTTCCTTGTAGCGGGGGAAAAATGGTTAATAAGAGGTTAAATGAAGAGACTCCAGTGTTTGCCTTTCCCTGGCAGATGCCCACAGCCTTGTGCATTTCTGCTCCTCTTGGTTCCCTAGAGCACCCTGTACAACACTAGAATACGGCAAATGCTTAAGGGAAATGTGTTGTCTCAACCACTGTACCTTACAAGGTAGGACTCTGAGCACCTGTAATAATGTATCTTAATAACCAGAACAAACACTTGCTCCTGCTAAATTCAGGCAAGTAAAATTTTGCCCCTAGATTTTAATGGCTCTAAAACCTAGAAAAGGCCAAATCTTTTATAAAATGTTATCAGATAATACCTTCACCCAGGGCTCTGAATACATTCACATAAAGTGTTCCCTGTCTTTCCATCAAGGTTTCTGTCAAGAATCTCTTAGCATCATTGGCTGTATTTACACTATCATTTCACTACCAAGATGAAGTAGTAATTTTCAAATGTGAAACAGAGCATAACAATAGTTTAAAGGACAATTGACACTTTATTATGTAAGTCAGTGCCAACATTGCAGGGAAAACCTTTAGGGATTAAATTGAAGGGTGACTTTGATATAATGGTGTCCACAGTCCTACACAGGACTAGTGCCAACCAGTAATTCACCTGATTAACTCAAAAAAATTATTCAGGATTCCAAAAAACAAAATAATTCTCTAGAAAATTTAAGCTAAAACATTCTTGGACCAACTAGAGGCTAACACAAGAAACTAAAAAGAAAGTGCAAAGAATGTTTAATGTAATATAGAATCAAACAGGGACGTGTTCATACCTCTGTTGTCAAATGTTAATTTGAATTGTTGCTGGGGATTACTGTAAGACAAGAGTAGCAATGAGACTTGCAGATGTAGCAGATTCATTGTGTGCCTTACAACCAATCTAGATTCAGTGTGCCACCACCTGTAAACATGAGCAATAGATTTCTCTTTTTTAAATGCCCTGGAAAGTGTTTAACAGGCTATCCTTGGGGAACTAACACTTTTTTGAACTAATTAATCACCAAATGCCACCACTGCTCCAATCCAATGAATATGAAAAAGGAGTTATTGGGCGATAAAAAAAAATTCTCTAGAAAAGAAAGTGTTGATACACCACTATTGGAGGGCAAACTCCCCTGCAAACATTTACAAGTTTTTTTCGAAGATCGTCATTTTAAATAGCAGAAAAAAATCAGAAATGTGTTAATACTGACATTAATTTGAACATTTTTGATTTCCTTAGTACTTTGAAAGAAATATGGGACAAAGAGCAGCTAGGTAATTAATACTAAGAATATTAAAAGGAAAAAGTGTTTTTACAGTAGCTAGAACTCTGGACTGGACTCAGCTGCAAAGGAGACTGAGTTCTATCTTTGGCTTCACAATTAACCAACTTTATAACTCCAGACAATTTACTTCAGCTCTGTTCTCAGTATCCAAAATAAAAAGTTTAGACCAGATGATGTTTAAGATCTCTTCCAGTCCTAATCTTCTATAAAATGGCAACATTTTTAGAACTACTTTTTCTTTCATATCTGTGCAACTTTGTCAATATTTAGGCCACTACATAAGAGTCATGGTTTGGATTTAGCATTTACAATCAATATTTGAATTTTCATTATTACTTAGCTAAGTATCTCTGAATCCTAACACTGTTTGCTCTCTCACATACTTTAATAATAATAGTAAACAAGGGAATCTTTATGAAACCAAGCAGTACCTAAAGGTTGTGACTGACCAGAGACAAATATCAAACCTAAGATACTTTGAATATATTATAAGCATCTTCTTCTTAGCACTTCAAAGCACAAAGCATTTTTCTTGTTCATTATATTCTTATGGTCTTCTAGTTATCTGCAGAATACTAAAATAGGTTTAACAAATGGAAGAGGTGCAAGAATTATGCAATTTGTTACAAGAACCCATGAAGTAAGAACTCTAGTTCTTGTTCAACTGTTCACTATGGAAAGCTACATAAAAATTACATAAGGTAAATGCACTAGATGCAAAAATCTGAAGACACCTGCCAACAGGCAAATGAAAATAAAATCTCTGCCAGCGAGGACCATAAATAGGGAGAACGCTGAGTGTGAGTCCACCCCAAATAGTCTAGTGCACTCAAATAACATATGATATACTCTCAGTAACAATAAAAATAACATTTTTTGAAATTTTACTATGAATGCATAATAATTGTGATAAGTACTTCACATAAATTTTTCATTACAGAGGTTGGAGAGCTGAAACTACATGTTCTAAATTTCCTTGTATCTAGAATTCTAGATATAGTTTAGGTATTAACAATTATATGCATTTGCATGATACTTGAATTCAGTACTAATCTAAGTTGGGGGTAAGTTGTGATGCACAAAGCATTCATTTTTTCTGGGTCAGATCTAGTAGATGTGGTATGACTCTGGAGTCTAGAGTTCTAGTGGTAGATTGTTGATTCCCCAGCCTCTTAATTGTAGTAGAGTTTGTGATTTTCCTGGCAGAACTGTTCTACCACTCTTCTGTGAGTCTCCCTGGAGGCCCAGTCTAGCTCTGAATCCTCCTAGAATTCCAACATTTTGTAAGCAGCTAATTCCTTGCATTTAATTTCTTTTTGCTTAAAATAGCTGAAGTGTTTTCTGCTATCAGCAAATGAACCCTTGACTAATACAGAATTTGTTATCAGGAATAATTGTAGATGCAATGCTCAAAGGTGAGCATCTGAGTTTGCTTTAAAAAGTAAGGATTTGATTTCCAGAAAGGGTTGAATATCAGTAGAACGTGGCCTCCAATAGAGAAGCAGATACTTCAGTTCCCACCTATGGTCACCTGGAATGAAGTGCCCACTGAACATACAACTTTAATGAAATATGAGGTGGTTTCCAAAACATAGTATGATGAGCAAAAGGATGCAAGGACAATCAGGTAGATTAGTGGCTTATGACTGCATTGGAGAATTATAAGAAGAAAAATAACATGAATTCTTTTTTTAAGCCAAAATCTAAGAACAGGGAGTTTCTCTGACTGCCTTAAAAGAATCTCTTATCTTTACTGTCACAGAGCTGATTCACTAAAAACTAAAAGAAGAATCTGATCCTTTAGTTGCCGAATTACAACAAAATCTTATGTTTCTTATGTGAAAATTAAAACTTGATTAGGAAAGAATTTCCTAAATTCTTAAGGAAAGTTTAAGAATTTTCCTTAAATTCCCAACAAAGGAGTAGGACCTTGAGAATCTAAAGGTGACAATTGGGAACATTCATATTTTTGAGTACATAGCACCCCCAAATCCTACCAAACCTCTCCAGTCAACAGAGATCCTCTCCCTGACTGATGAGGCTGGTTCTACCTTGTAGGAACACCTGATAATGACTCCATTTGAGGCTATTACCTTGTAAAAAGATGCCAATTCTTCTTCCACGCCCTATTTTCTTCCAGACCTATATTAAATTTCATCATGTAGTCAGTTAATTACCTGAAACCTAAACTCATTTAGTCCTAAAATGATTTAGTGAAGATGTTGGAAACATCTTGGTATAGCATTATACATAAGAGAAAATGCAAGACTTAGGGAAATTGAAATGTTGAAGTGAACCTATCACATGCCACATCTCCCAGGCCCAAAGCACATTCCCTTCACAAAGACCTTGACAAATGAATTGTACAAGGAACACCTTATCCTCAGAACAGTTCCCCCTGAGGAACAACATCCTCAGAAAGTATAGTCATAGCTATCCTCTCAAGTCAGGAAGGAAAGTGGTATACGTTGCCATCAAAATGGAGTCCTTGACTTGAGTGAGAATGATGAGATCCAAATGTGGCAGAGACTTAACTATAAGAGCTAAGGAGAATAATGTTACCATAATAGGTATTATAGCTAAAGGAATCATCAGAATGAACTTTGACAATAACTAATTAACCAGAGGCTCCTTACGGTAGTGTTACAGGTTCCCCACCATGTTTCTTAAGGGTGCATGTCTCAACACTGAAGGCTGGTCAGTGAGCCAAGGCCATGGTGCCCAGCTAAGGAGAAGGTGCCCTGAGAACCTAAACATACCAGAGAGTATCAGAGAACCTACCAAGAAAAACAGTCTCATCGGTTAAACACAGTAAGCAAGGGGTGAAAAAATTAGTTTAAAAGCAGTTTGGAGATGGGAGTGAGGGCAGATCTCTAGAGCTGCCCTGCTGCCATCCAGGAGTACCCTTTCTGTAAGTCTTAATAAACTCATCTATTTATCAAACTTGACTTGTTAGAGTCATTCTTTGGTCTCTTGGTTCCTTCCCAGTTTGAAGGGGACATTACAGTCCCAAGCTTTTCTCATAACACTTATAACTAAAATAAATGGGCAGCCTAATTTGATCCACATAATGAAAACTTATAGAATGAAAACTTGTAAATAGAGAAAAAAAGGCCTGACTTCAATCACCCTAGTAGAAAATCACAGCCTCATACAAGCCAGGTACAGATGTGGAAGACCTACAAAGATCACCTTCCAGTCTTCCCCAAACAATCCGTAGCTATTTACTGCAGTGACAATGCATTGAGGAAAGAGAAAGACACAGAACTTTTGAAGATTTTCAACATTGGGTCTGGGCTAAAGTTAATCCTCGGGAACCTACTGTGATCCACTAGTCAGAGATTAAGCTCATGGTACTCATGTGATAAATGAAATTTTGGCCCAAGTCCAGCATTCAGTCAGTTCAGTGTGTCTTCAAATTAATCCTGTAGTTATTTCTCCATTTCCTGGGTATATAGTGAAAATAGACATTCTTGACAGATGGAAAAGTCCCACTGATTATTTTCTGATTCATGGGGTGAGAATTGATATGAGTCATGATATGTGTGGTAACAATCCTCCAAGAGGGTCTACAATGACCCCTGCCTCCTGGTATTTACATCTTTGCATAGCGCCCTTCCACACTGTGTCAAGTTTCATCTGCATGACAAGTAGAATGTCACATCCAAGGTTAGGTTATAAAGGACATTGTGGCTTCTGCCTTCTTCTTTCTCTTGGATCACTTGCTCTGAGGGAGCCAGCTGCCATGTCATGAGGAAACAGCCAATGGAGAGGCCCATGTAATAAGAAACTGAGGCTTCCTATCAACAGCCATGTAAGTGAGCCATCATGGAAGTGGACTTTCCAGTACCAGTCAAGATTATAGATCCTGCTGATGTCCTGACTATAATCTCAGGAGAAACCCTGAACCAGAACCACCTAGCTAAGCCAGCCCTGAATCCTTGACTTAGGAAAACCATTCTCAAGTCTAACTACACATCAAATTAACCTTTTAAAACTCAATCACCTGAGGTCAGGAGTTTGAGATCAGCCTGGCCAACATGGCAAAACCCCGTCTCTAAAAAAATACAAAAATTAGCCGGGTGTGGGGGTGCATGCCTGTACTCCCAGCTACTCAGGAGGCTGAGGCAGGAGAACCACTTGAACCCGGGAGGCAGAGGTTGCTGCAGTGAGCCGAGATCGAGCCACTGCACTCCAGCCTGGGTGTCAGAGAGAGGCTCCATCTCACATTAAAAAAAAAAAAAAAAAAAAAAGGCATCAATCAATCAATCACTAAATCACTTTAATATACAAGAGCCAGTCTCCAGAGCCATCTCTAGGATAACATGGAGAATTTCATCGTATGTTCTCTTTCTTCTTCCTTCTATCCCTCAAACACTCTTATTTGGGTGAAATAAGAACAAAATTAAAGCTAAGGTATAACTTTAAAAGATAGAGATTACACGTGAATGGTCTGGGTGGAGAGAAGAGAGATGAAAACAAACAATGGCAGGTTCTTGCTCTGACTAGAAACTCTGTGTATTGGTTTGGACCTAAGGTGTCTCTCTGGATCTCACAAGAAATAATCTTTTTTCCCCTGGTAGGCTGCCATCACACAGAGTTGCCCAACCACAGGAAAGATATAATTAACACAAATTTCCACATCTTAGGAACAGCCACCGAATCTCAAACATTCATAATATATCACAGGCTCAATAGGTAAAGTCTGGAAAACCCATATTTGGGTCCTGATATACAAATATCCTATTACCTGTGTGGACACCAGTAGCTCCCAACCCAATACAAAAGGAAATCACCTAATTTCATCACCAATTATTGTGAAATTAGGGGATCATTTCAAAGGAGTTCGACGAGAGGTCTGAGTAAGAGACATAGAAATAAAAATAGTTCCATAATAACTGAGTATGGATGAAGAAAAGATCAGGAATAACTCCAAATAAAATAATAACTCCTAGAAATTTAGCTTTCAGTATTTTTCCATTCCCCTCTCGCGCAAGATATTGCCCTTTCTGAAGTTCTCAGAGCCCTAATCCTACTCCCCACCCTCTACAAACCCAGAATACCATTCTGGCAGCCCTATACTGGCTTGACAGAGCTCATATTCTAACTCCATCCATTCTCATTATCACCTCCACAAATGAGCTTTTCTTCATAATATTCCTTCGGCAATCTCTGTTGAAGATGGCAATTGAAAATGGCTTGTGATATTACCTTCCCACAAAATGTCTTCATTTGATTGGCAACCTTCAATCCCTTGAAATGGAAGAGTAATTAACAGTGGAAATTTCTAGGACCAAATAGGTAGGACATGCATGTTTCTAATTATATTATATATGCCAAGACAGATAAAATTTTTTAAAAAATATATTCTGTCATTCGCATGATTGAAACCTCTGATATCTACTCAACCACTTCCCCCTTTGGGAAGAAAGAATGCTGTCAGAAGTCTGACACATGCCCTTCCCTTAGAGGTTACCTAATTTTTAGTTAAATATCTCCAGTAATAGAGATCTCAGAAATTACCAATATGACCTGTTCCATGAACAACACCAAAAATTTGTAAAATTTCATGCTGATGCCAAATCATAACACCTGAATCTCCTACCCATTGATCCAGATTTTACCCTCTGAATGACAGTGATCAAGTCATATTATTTTATCTGACAAGATTTTAAGTATGGAATGACAATTATAATGTCTTTTCCAGATTTATATGCTAAAATAAAATTATAACTCCTTCCTGCTAAGATATAATTTTATGCCCTTTTACCATCCCATTTGTTCTTGGATATGCTTTGGTTCTGTGTTTCCCAAATGCTGGTCTAGGAGTTTTTTTTTAAACATAAATTTCTCGGTCCCATTCACATAGATTATGATTTAGTAATTTTGCAGTAGGACTAAATTAGAACTCTAAGTGAAGTCTAACTCACAGACCAAAGAATTAATCTCCCTGATTTCTATACTTTTATTGATAGAGTATACAATTGCATCTATCACAATTATTATTAGTAACCATTTTCAGGATACAAGGAAATAAAATCAACAGGAAGTATCTATACCATCTTTTTTTTTTTTGAGATAGAGTCTCACTCTGTCACCAGGCTGGAGTGTGGAATGCAGTGGCGCAATCCTGGCCCACTGCAACCTCCGCCTCCTCGGATCAAGCAATTCTCCTGCCTCAGCATCCTGAGTAGCTGGGCTTATAGGCGCCCGCCACCACGCCCAGCTAATTTTTTGTATTTTTAGTAGAGACGGGGTTTCACCGTGTTAGCTAGGATGGTCTCGATCTCCTGACCTAGTGATCCGCCCACCTCGGCCTCCCAAAGTGCTGGGATTACAGGCGTCAGCCACCGCACCTGGCCTATACCATCTTCTTATTCCCATGTATTGGACAATTGTGTCAAGGTAAATTGCTCGTAAGTGATCACTATCATTGTTATTTTTATAGCATCTCAGCTTAGATTAAACCTGCATTTTAACTTTAGATTTTTCAAATCAAGAAATATTCCACTCCAGAATAGCAGACCTTCAGGTAAGACATCAAAACTTGCTAATTTATGCCCTTATGATTGTATGTGTAATCCAATATAGGAAACCATGCCCATTCCATTCCTAATTGTTAATATTTTCCTCACATTTTTAAGTTAAGGCTCAAACTCACCAATATCAAGAAAACTTCTAGTGTTAGCTATGCTTTCCCTTCTCCTATAACTATTCAATAAATACTTGAATTAGTTTTAAGTGTTCATATGTAGTATCAGTGTTCCAAGATTAAAAAACAATATCTCATATCCTTTAGTAAATCTCCATGGCATTGGGTTTTGCAGTCTTCATGTGATTCATAAATGAGGAATTATTCAAAAGAGGTGAATAACTTTCTCTATTGTGTCATTTTCAAACCTTAATGTCTCCTGTTTTTCAAAAAATATTTATTAAATGTATATTAGGTACCAGGTACTAGACACTGGGGAAAAGGAATAAATAAGATCTATGTTCCTTCCTTTATGCAGCTTAAAGCCTAGATGGGGAGACATGTATTGAACAAATAATCGCATAGGAGAATATGCAATGAAATTGTGATAGACATTGTGAAGGAAAAGTAGAATAAAAAATTAGCTGGGCGTGGTGGTAGGCACCTATAATCCCAGCTTACAACAGGACCTGATTTAGATGACAACTGAGGGAAGACTTCTCTTAGAAATTCACTCTAGGAGAGAGCTGAATGATGTGTGGTGCACAGCCAGGCAAAAGAGGACAAACTCTAATCAGAGGTAATAGTACAGGAGAAGGTCCCAGGAAGTAAGGAGCTCAGTCCCTTTGGGAGGATGAAAAAAAAGAAAAAAAAAAAAAAGACGTACTAAAGTGAAAGGGAAAATGGATCATGATGAAGCCAGACAGAAACTAGGTTATAGAGGTACATAATTCAACTTAGAGGGATTTAAATTTACCTTAAAGGTACTGCATGGACATTGAAGATCTGTAGTAGGGAATGTTGCATTTTTAAAAGATCACTCAGGGCTACTGTATGCAGAATATGTTGATGGAAAATAAGAGGAAATAAAAATCAAATTTGGAAGCTTCACAGTAGATAGTTTAAGAGAGAAAAGACACTTGCTTAAGCTACTATGATGACAATGGATATCTGAGGAAGCAGGCAGATACACTGTAGGAGTACACTATAGGAAAATCACAAAGGAGTAGAGCCTGACACACTTGCTTTAAACAATGCCTATAAACTGTATTTATTTTCTATAACTACTGAGACTCACTTTTTATGTCTAATCATCCCTTTACCTTTTGTATAATTGTTCATTTCAGGGAGAAGATCTGCTTAATTTTGCATAACAACTAGCACAGCATGATACCCATATTATAGTCTCTTAAATCCACTTGATAAAGGGCTATCTAACAAGATTCTGGAGTTCCTTATGAGTCAATATTATAAATATTTAAGAGGGTGTCATAAGGGACAGACTTTTATTTCAGTTCAAAAGAACAAACCTCACATTTTCTTTAAATGACATTTTCCCCAAAAAAGTTAATATCAGTTTTGAGTCTGGAATGTCAACTTATCAAATTAACCTCAAATGTAAGCTTCCAGCAAACACCAATATTTTTAACCTCATTGAAACATATTTCTAAATTTGCAACGAAATATAAATATATTTTAATGTTGCAAATTAGATTTCTATATGAGACATGCAGGACTTCCAAATATACATGAGGTCAACAGGATGAGACTGCAAAATAAAAATAGTCAGATTCTCACTGCATTTGAATATGGGAATATAAAACTCCTGGTCCTAAGCTGTACTCAGAAAAAAACACACGGGGGAAAAAATAGTGTTAAAGTCAAACAACATCCTTTAACTTTAAAAATCATGCTAATTCTTCTCTCTCCTAGAATGTCAACCCAAAAAGAAACAATGTGAATTACATAGCTATAGATACTCTTTTTTTATGTTTTCTTTGCTAGAAAAGGAATATATATTGAAGAAAGAAAAAAAGGTGGGGTGTGAGGTGGGCAGGGGACTAAACAAGTGTAAAGAGATTCCAAAAGGATTTACATATATCAAGACAACATCTTCTCCATCAACCCACATTCCTATTTGAACCTTGATCATTTTCTTCATGGCCAATAAGCACCAACCTAGTGTAAAATAGTATAGAAAAAGCATATGCATATAGGGCAGATAAAATACAAGCTGCACTCATTTGGGTTGTTTTTATCATTAACTGCTGTTGCATAAACTGAACATACAATGGGCTGTGACACTGGATAAATCATTTGTTTCCACTTGTTATTGATGACATTTCATAACTCATTTGGGGCTCTGCTTTGCCCCGTCATTCGTGAGTTATGAGGTTATCAATCATGACTGGGAATAAATGATTTATGTAAGTTGCTCTATTGTATATTTTAGATACAGGATACAATAAAACACACACTATTGATTTCTAATATTGTTGCATTACGTTTATCATGTGTGCTTGTGAGACTGATCTTGCAGCATCTGCTGCAACAACTGAGAATGAAATGTTAAAATAACAAGAAAATAAATAAAAATGATTCTGAGAATTCCTGTTTTTAATGAGTATCTTGATAAAGTCATTTTTAAAGTCTCCTTGAATTAAAAAACAAACTGTCTCAAGAAAGGGGAATTGTAGTTAAGGGCCTGAAATCAATCTATAAAGTTATGATTAAGAAACAGAAAATGACTGAGAGGAACACACTGAATAGGGCATATGCCATCCTGAGAACCTACTAAGATACTGAGGAAATGCTATTCACTGAGGAACATTTTGCATGTGTATTATACTTGACAGGATCAATGGCTTAGGAACAGAGATAATATGAAAATATGAAACACTTCTTCCAGTCATTTTAAAGAGCAAAGGGGTAGGGTGGAGAGAAAGAAAAAAAAACAGATTCTTTTCAGTGATAAAAGCTTAGCCCCTTTAACTCCACAAGGAATATATTATTTGAAAATAAACATAAAGTGATCCCCAAAATGCTCTCATTTGAATAAATTTCTTTAGAAGGGGAAATGGCATCTTAAGAGATTAAAGAATTTTTCTTTTGCTTCCTTCCCATTCCTTCCAACAACTGACTTCCTTTTTATTTTCCTGATGAGCTTAAAACTATAAACATGGCTTTAAATATATACAGAACTACAAGAAAATGCAAAGAAATTTGAGGGAGGCAATCAAAAAACATATTGAAAATCAAACCTAGAATAAGAGCATCAAAAATCTAGGAACTTTCAGCTATTTGCAATTACGAGAGTAATTGCTATTTTAAAATGTTTTGCTTGTTCCAGGGAAACTCTGGTTCGTAAGCTGAAATTCAAGGAGTTTAAATCACAGCAAAATCTCTTAGAAGATGATCAAGACTAAATACACAATCAAAACAACCCATTATCTACATATTTTAGTTGATTAAAATATGAGCATCATTACATAGAAGATGTTGACCAGCTGTGTATCACCTCCAGTGATGAGGGAAAAAAAATTAATTTGAAGTACATAGAATTTAAGTCAGATATAAAGAAAATTTTCTTCTTCTAATAAAAAATTTCCTTCTAATATAAAATTTCTTTCTTCTGTATATATTAACTATTGAGAATAGTTGTCAAATTTGGAAATTTATAGCAGCAGTTTCACTTTTTAGACTGGTTTAGATTTCTACTAATCTAATGATAAAGAGTTACATTCAAATTTCAAGTAATTTCTCACAGTCCTTTTCTCTGCTTAATTTTATGATAATACTAATTATTTTAAAGCTCCGTTTTAAATAATAATGGGATAAGAGAAATGGGGATTTCAAAAGTGAAAGTTGGTAGTTTATGCAATTAGAAGATGACATATTTCTTGAAAAAGTACAGCAGAGGTACATTGCTTAGCTAAAAACTCTTAGATTGGGTCCAATATTATTTAAAAATATTTCATTTTTAAATTTTTATTCTAGATATTTTTCTAGGTGCTTTAATTAAGTATACAGTTGCTTAACCTAGGGCTCTTAAACAGGCTTTAAGAGAGTTCAGGAAATACTCCAAATTGTATTTAAAATGGTGTATGCGCTTGTGAAGAGTTAACAACATTATTAAGAATTTCAAACTTCATTCACAGTCCTGGTGTAAAAACAAACAATTTTTCTAAAAATTACAAATCACTTATTTGAGAGAAGCTTTCATTCACAAGTCCATTATTCATCTTTCCAAATTGGTTATAAAATTAATTAAACCCTTACTTCAGCTTTATTCTTTGGTTGGTTGGTTTGTTTTTTTGTTTATTTTTTACTAGGTTCTCCTCCCCACCCACCATCCCATGGTTTGATTCATTTTGGCAGTTAGTCTGAGGAGGGAAGTACTTAAACTTAGTGGCTAATTTTGCTATCTTTCAAATGCCTTTAGATAAAAGCTTGGTTGTAAATTCAATAGTTTGAAGTTGTAAACTAAAGTCACTTTTTTTTCTTGTGTGTAGATATCAATTAAATGTGATTTCCGTTCCCCCCACATATAATCAAAGAGTAGCTGCTATTTAAATGTGGCAACTCACATATGGGATCAGAACAGTCATCTAAAAAAAAAAATTCTCCTCTTCTAAAACCAAGGGTACATCTTGTAACTTTTAATTTCAGATTTTACATTTTTAACAAAAAATGTGATGAGATGTGGGAAGATTATCATTTGATATCAGGAGGCAACATAGAGAAGTAGAAGTATAATTAGGAAGCATTCCTTGAAGATTTGTACAGTAACTAGTGTATGATCAATCCAGGATTTTTTTTTTAATGAAAGAAAAAGAAACTGAGTATAAACCTGATTTAATCAATTTAGAGCTGTTTTAGTGAGCTTGTTCCCCAAGCATTAGAAATGCTGATAGAGCTACAGTGGATATATTTGGTTATGTACCAGGATGGGTATGAGGAGACTGGGGACTTAACCCCCAGCTCTGTTCTGACTCATTGAGTGACCTCAAGCCAGTTAACCCATCTGTTGTTTTTCAGAAGGTGATGACTTGGAGACTGCCTAGCAATTGCTGTGCATTAATAGGGTGACAGTCAGAGGAAGACGCCTGAGGCAGGAGAGCTTCGGTGTGAGGAAATCAGCCTTTGCTGCTCTGCCCAATCATGTCAGCACTGCTGCTCTTTCAAGAGGCTTCCTGCCATTGTTGTTCCAGCTCCGGAATACCTCATGCTGCCAAAACCACTGCAGGGGGTCACCTTTAACAGACAACCTCATTTTCAAATTTCCAGACCACTAAATCAAATGAACCAGAGCAAGGGTAATTTTTTTAAGGTTGCCAAAGAGATGCATGGAAGAGATGCCTATGTTGGGAAGAGAGAATTACAGCAGGAGTCTTGCTTTGTGATGATTGGAAAAGAAAGTAGATCAGAAAGCAGCTTCATGAGTTTGGGAATTATTTAGATTTTAAATTGTGTTTTGCTCTACATCAAATTGGATTAGAATCCTTGAATCTTATAAGACTTTGATCCAACCATTTCACATTTACAAATTAAAAAGGAGCTTTGGCAGTGAAAATTATATAAGATACAACCAGAAAGATTTGAGGAGCATACAGGCAGATTTAGCCTAAAAGCCCATCCACTTGTGCAATGTCTCATACCAATGTGTTTGTACTTTGAGAAAATGTACTCAATTTCTATTATGCTAAACATCCATCAATAGAGAGACATGCAGTCATAAAATTCTGTATATCTATCTTCCTTTATACTTTATCATGTTTCTGAATCCAATAATAACTTTTTTCACTGAAGTTGATGTCCTTAAATTTGGGGGTATTAAAAATGTGGTATAAATGCTGACCAGTTAAAAAATTAAACAAATTTTAACCAAAGTTAAAATAAATGAGTCGTATCATATATTTGGTAATGTAACATGTCCATCACAACTAGACCCACACAAAATAACTATGCAGAAGTGAAAGCAATGAGCAAGAGAGAAAGGGAACTGCACTTTCAAATCTAAAATTTAGACAACCATAAATTTGGCTGTGTAGGAATGTTAAAGAGAAAAAGTAACTGATCACCTTATAAGTAAGCAAGAAGTCTGAGCCAAATATCATCCATTCAAACTATATAGACTAAATCAGGCATCCCGTAAGAAATAAAAAGATCATCAGCTACACACAAGCAGCATCCTTCAGCACAGTACATTCCAACAACTTCCCAAGGCTGCCATGTGTGTGCAGAGCTTCATCAATAGGGTTTGAAAAGCACTGCTATTCTCCAGATAGTGCTCACTACATGAACGCTAACATAAATCAAAAATACTGGCGTGTGTTCCCTGTAGTCACTACTGCTTAATCCGCTTACTCTAACCCTTCCCACCTTCACACAGGGTCATCTCTCCATGTAACCAACATATTCCCCCTTTCAAAAATCTTTTCTTTCATGAAGGTTCATAAATGCTTTATTGATTTTTCCACACAAGGCCAGTCAACTTCTGACTTCACAAGAAGAATCGAATAAAGTGGCTGAACCCACTGCAGTTTCCCTACCTACATAACTAAAGTACCACAACCCAGTTAATTTTTGTTCTACTCAGCATTAGGAGATACACCTAATGCTAAATGACGAGTTAATGGGTGCAGGAAATCAACATGGCACATGGATACATATGTAACAAACCTGCACATTGTGCACATGTACCCTAAAACCCTAAAGTATAATAAAAAAAAAAAAAACAAATTTTTGTTCTACTAACTGACCTGGTCATAAAATAGGCACCATGCGTCTAACTACAAAGTTATAAGTCCACTGGCCAAATAACTTCATGGCTGGCATGATTATCAGTCTCAGTCCTATGTCTAGAAAAATAAAATATTGACCCATCTTTTGATACCTGATTAACTTTTCAACAAGCCAGTTAGTCAAAAAAGACTGTCATTGACATCACTTGCATTTTTAAACAAATTAGAATTGTTTATGAACTTGAAAATGTTCTTGTTCCTAATTTAATTAATAATTTTTCAGCAATTTTTGAGAAAATGTTTATTTTTTATTATTATAGGTTACTAAAATAATATGCCACTTTGTAGGTTCCTTATTTTATTTATACTGTTTATATTATTCATCCATAATTCCTTCTGTCTCCACTTTCTTTCTTTGAACACAACTAAGCATTTTGCATCTAAATTTTCCTGCTTCAAAAATTGAATAGCATAATTCAAAAAAATACACAAATCTACACTACAAACACACACACACACACACACACATATATACACATATATATATTTCTTCTCTACTTAGTTGATAAAACTGTCATCAGCATTATTAAGGTTTCATAGAAAATAAAAAGTGGGAACAATTAATAAAAGTGGCATTTTAAAAATTACATCAAATTTTAAACCAGGGAAGATTAATAAACATTAAAAATTTGCTCTTATAACTTATCTCCTTAAAAGATATTTTTTATTTTTTAACGTTTTTCTTTTAATGTGATTTATATACAAGAAAACTCCTCCATGTTACACAGACACTTTGATGAGTTTTGAAAAAATGTATACACACATGTTAACACCACCAGAATCATGAACCAGAACATTCCCTGCACCCTGAAGTTTTGTCTCATGTGTCTCTTTGTCATCAATTCACTCCTCCCACCCTGACCCTTGGCAACCAATGATCTGCTTTCTGTTATTACAATATTTCTTTTTCTAGAATTTCGTATAAATGGAATCATACAGTATGCAATCCTTTGTGTCCAGCTTTTTTTAACTCAGTATAAAGCTTTTGGGATTCATCCATGCTGTTGGCTGTATAAGTAGTTCACTCATTTTCATTGCCAAGAAGTATTTCATTATATGAATATAACACAATTTGTTCTATCCATTCACATATAAGTTGTTTACAGCTGTTGACCATTACAAATAAAGCTGCTATGAATATTTGAGTATAAATGTTTATATTGATATATATTTTCATATCTCTTGAGTAAATGCCTAGCAGTGGAATTTCTGGGCTATGTGTATGTGTATGTTCAATTTTATAAGAAATTACCAAACTGTTTTCTATAGTCTTTCTGCCATTTTGTCTTCCCACAGCAATGAATGAGATATATAGCTGATCTATACTTTCACCAACACTTGGTAGAGTCAGTCTTTTCAATTTAGCAAATCTAGTAGTAGTAATATCTCATTTTATTGAGGTGTAATTTACTTACTTTACAGTTTAATAATTTTTAGTTAATTTATATGCCATGGAATTATCATCAATATTCAATTTTAGAACAGTTTCATCACCTCAAAAGTTTCCTTATATTTGTTTGCGATCAATCCCCACTCCCACCACTAGCCCCAGGCAAACATTAATCTCCTTTATCTTTATATAGTTTTGAAATTTCTAAACATTTCTTATAAATAAAATCATATAAGGTGTAGTCTTTTGTATCTGGCTACTTTGACTTAGCATAATGTGTGTGAGGTCTGTTTATGATGTTGCATGTATCAATAGTCTATTCCATTTTATTTTGAATTATATTTCAATATATGTATATACCACATTTTATTTATTCATTCACCAATTGGTACACATTTGGATTATTTCAGTGTAAGGTCTTTACAAATAATGCTGCTACAGGCTGAGTAACCTTTATCATAAAATGCTTGGGCCCAGAAGTATTTTGGATTTTGGACTTAGGATTTTTTTCAGATTTTGTAATATTTGCATTATTTACTGGTTCAGCATCCCTAATTTGAAATCCAAAATGCTCAAATTAGTATTTCCTTAAAGCATCATGTCAACACTCAAAAAGTTAAAATGTTGGAACATTTTGGACTTCAGACTTTTGGATTACGAATGCTCAACCTGTACAAACAGTTACATACAAATGTTTGTGTGAACCTGTTTTGATTTATCCTGAGAGGCTAACTAGGAGTGAAATTGCTGGGTCATATGGTAAAGGTCATTTTGACTTTTTAATAAACTGCCTAACTGTTTTCCATTTCCAACCACAATGTATAAGGGTCTCAATTGCTCCACATCCTCACTAACCCAGGTATTTTCAGTCTTGGGTTACAGCTCTTCTATTAAGTGTGTAATGATATCACACTGTGGTTCTAATTTGCATTTCAGTAATGACTAATGATATCGACCATCTTTCATGTGCTTGTTAGCTGCTCATATTTGTGTTGTTATTATAATGTCTATTTAAATTATTTATATTCCACATTGTATTATAAAACATAACATCATTTTATACCCCATAAATATATACAACTATAATTTGTCAATTAATTAAAAATAAAAACTAAACAAATAAAATAACTTATCTATTTTTTAAATTGGATTGTCATCTTTTTAATATATTTTGGATAGAAGTCCTTTATTAGATACAGAACTTGCAAATATTTTCTCTAACATGGTGTGACTTTTGAAGGACAAAATATTTTAATTTTGTTAAAATCAAATTTATTGATTTTGTTATGTATGAATCAGACTTTTGGTGTCATATCTAAGAAATCAGTGCTTAACACAGAATTTCTTAATAGTGGAACTAAGTTAAATGCCTCCTTTAAAAAAAATCAACATTCTTTTAAGGAATATAATAGAATTCAGAGTCTCCACAACATTATATTTAAAAAGCCATAATAAAAATCAAATTTAATTTGACACAGGGAGAATAAAAAATGTGATCCATTTTCAAGGGAAAGGAGTAGCAGTGAGACCAATTCTGAGATGATCTAGATATTGGAATTTTCAGGCAAGTTTAAACAAACAATTATATCAATAATCTAAAGGAAAATGTGCCTGCAATGAAGGAAAATAGAAAAAATACTTTTTATCAAATGTTGTTAATTGACAAGTAAAAATTACACATATTTGTGGCATACAACATGATGATTTGGTGTAGATATACATTGTGGAATAGCTAAATCAAGATAATTGACATATGTATCACCTTACATACTTATCACCTTTTTTTGGTGAGGACAGTTAAAATTTACCTTCTTAGCAATTTTCAAATATACAAATATATGGTTATTAACTGTAGTCATCATGACGTAAAATACATCTCTTGAAATTATTCCCTCTAAGTGGAATTTTGTGACCTTTTACCAACATCTCCCCAACCACTCTCACCAGCCTCAAGTAAACAATCACCACTTTACTCTCTGTCTCTATGAGGTTGACTTTTTTACATTCCACCTATAAGTTAGTGTGGATATATCTTTATGTGCTTGGCTTATTTCACTTAACATAATATCTTCCAGGTTCATCTATGATTTTGCAAATGACAGGATTTCCTTCTCTTTAAGGCTGAATAATATTCCACTGTGTGTACATAATGTTTTTCTTTACCCATTCATCAGTTAATGAACACTAAGTTTGATTCTGTATCTTGGCTATTGTAAATAATTTTCCAGTGAGCACTAGAGTGCAGATTTCTCTTTAATATACTTCTTTCACAATCTTTGGATAAATACCCAATAGTGAGATTGCTAGATCATAGAGTAGTTTTATTTTTAATTTTTTAGGAGCCTCCATACTGTTTTCCAGAAAGGCTGTACTAATTTACATTGCCACCAACAACAGCATGCATGGGTTCCCTTTTCGCCACATTCTTGCTGACACTTTTTATCTTTCATCTTTTTGATAGTAGCCTTTCTGACAGGTGTGAGTGATGTCTCATTGTGGTTTTAATTTGCATTTCCATGATTATTAGTGATGCTGAGCATTTTTTCATACATCTATTGGCCACTTGTATGTCTTCTTCTGAGAAATATCTATTGGAGTTCATTGTCAATTTTTTAATCTGAATATTTGTTTTCTTGCTATTGACTTGAGTTCCTTTTATATTTTGTATATTAACACTTTAACAGATGTATGGTTTGCAAGTATTTTCTCTCATTCTGTAAGTTTTTCTCTTTAATTTGTTGATTATTTCCTTAGCTGTGCAGATTTTTAGTTTTATGTAATCCTTTGTTTTGTTGCCTGTGTTTTTAGGGTTTTATCCAAGAAAATATTTGCCCAGACCAACATCATGGAGTTTTTCCACTGTTTTCTTGTGGAAACAAAAACTAGTTTTAGTTTCAGATCTTACGTTTAATTCCTTAGTCAATTTTAGTTGATATTTTTAGATGCTGTAAGATAATAATACAATTTCATTCTTCTGCATGTGGATACCCAGTTCTCACAGCACTATGTATTCATTTATTGAAGACGTTCTCATTTCCCCATTGTGTGTTCTTGGCACTTTTTTGAAGATCTGTTAACAATAGATTTGTGGATTTATTTCCAGGTTCTCTAAATTCTTCCATTGGTCTATGTGTTGTTTTCATACTAGTACCATGCTATTTTGATTCCTATAGCTTTGTAGTATATTTTGAAATCAGTTAGCGTGATGCCTCTGGTTTTGTTCTTTTTACTAAAGATTGCTTTGACTATTTGTGGCCTTTTGTAGTTTAATACAAATTTTAGAATTTTTTTTCTATTTCTGTGAAAAGTATCTTTGACTTTCGATAGTGATTGCCTTGAATTTGCACATCATTTGGGGTAGTATGAACATTTTAACAATAGTAATTCTTCCAATCCATGAACATGGAATATATTTCCATTTATTTGTGTCTTATTCAACTTTTTTCATCAATGTTTTATAATTTTCGTGTACAGATCTTCACTAGCTTACCTAAGTTTACTCCTAAGTATGTTATTTTTTGTAGCTATTGTAAATGG
>NW_026652277.1:115289616-115315145 GCF_009828535.3 Hylobates moloch | reverse complement strand
ACAAACAAACAAAAAAAACTCAGTTATTTTCAGTAGAATCTTACTTACATGGAATTTGAGGCAATTCTACTACCACTATCTGTTGACTACTCTAATTCCTAATACTACATGTTTTTTTTCTTTTCAGCTACACACGTCATTTAATGAACTTCACATTAAACATTTACTATATGTTAGCACTGTGCCACAGATTGAAGGCACAACAAAGATGAATTAGATGAGTCCCTGCCTTCTAAGAGTAAAGGACACAGAGGCATGCACAATTTACGAGACTATTTGTCAGACTGTGCCGAGTGCTGTATTTTACAGAGGCAGAAACAGCCTTCTCTGGGAATACACACAAGGGAGGGATGATTCACCCCTCTCGGGGGGAGTGAGAAAGGTTTCCTAGAAAGACAATGCTTAAAATTAGCTTTAAGGTTGCATTACAAGCCTTGGAGGCTTGCAAATGCATGGCACTCTAGGAGAGCAGAAAATAGTTGAATACATGATCAAGTGGGCTTCATCCCTGGGATGCAAGGCTGGTTCAACATACGCAAATCAATAAATGTAATCCAGCATATAAACAGAACCAAAGACAAAAACCACATGATTATCTCAATAGATGCAGAAAAGGCTTTTGACAAAATTCAACAACCCTTCATGCTAAAAACTCTCAATAAATTAGGTATTGATGGGACGTATCTCAAAATAATAAGAGCTATATACGACAAACCCACAGCCAATATCATACTGAATGGGCAAAAACTGGAAGCATTCCCTCTGAAAACTGGCACAAGACAGGGATGCCCTCTCTCACCGCTCCTATTCAACATAGTGCTGGAAGTTCTGGCCAGAGCAATCAGGCAGGAGAAGGAAATAAAGGGTATTCAATTAGGAAAAGAGGAAGTCAAACTGTCCCTGTTTCCAGATGACATGATTGTATATCTAGAAAATCCCATTGTCTCAGCCCAAAATCTCCTTAAGCTGATTAGCAACTTCAGCAAAGTCTCAGGATACAAAATCAATGTACAAAAATCACAAGCATTCTTGTACACCAATCACAGACAAACAGAGAGCCAAATCATGAGTGAACTCCCATTCACAATTGCTTCAAAGAGAATCAAATACCTAGGAATCCAACTTACAAGGGATGTGAAGGACCTCTTCAAGGAGAACTACAAACCACTGCTCAATGAAATCAAAGAGGATACAAACAAATGGAAGAACATTCCATGCTCATGGGTTGGAAGAATCAATATCGTGAAAATGGCCATACTGCCCAAAGTAATTTATAGATTCAATGCCATCCCCATCAAGCTACCAATGACTTTCTTCACAGAATTGGAAAAAACTACTTTAAAGTTCATATGGAACCAAAAAAGAGCCCGCATTGCCAAGTCAATCCTAAGCCAAAAGAACAAAGCTGGAGGCATCACGCTACCTGACTTCAAACTATACTACAAGGCTACAGTAACCAAAACAGCATGGTACTGGTACCACAACAGAGATATAGATCAATGGAACAGAACAGAGCCCTCAGAAATGATGCCGCATATCTACAACTATTTGATCTTTGACAAACCTGACAAAAACAAGAAATGGGGAAAGGATTCCCTGTTTAATAAATGGTGCTGGGAAAACTGGCTAGCCATATGTAGAAAGCTGAAACTGGATCGCTTCCTTACACCTTATACAAAAATTAATTCAAGATGGATTAAAGACTTAAATGTTAGACCTAAAACCATTAAAATCCTTCAAATAGTTTTCTGTCATTGAACAGAAAAACTACTCATTCTCATGCGCTGATTTTGTATCTTGCAACTTTACTGTAATCACTTACTAGCTCTACGAATTTTGGTGGGGAGTCCTTAGGGTTTACTATATATAGGATCATGCGGTCTGCAGAGACAATTTAACTTCTTTCTTTCCAATCTGGATGTCTTTTATCCTGAAGAATTTTCTCTGTGGTCTTAATACGAAAGGGTGTTCTGCTGCTGTTGAACAGAATGATCTGCTCGGGCCACTGGTATACAAAGTAGTTCAAGTCCAATGTTTCCATATATATATATATATATATATATATACACACAACTATTATATCTTCTTCTTCTTTTTTTAGTATACTTTAAGTTTTAGGGTACATGTGTACAATGTGCAGGTTAGTTACATAGGTATACATGTGCCATGTTGGTGTGCTGCACCCAGTAACTCGTCATTTAACATTAGGTGTATCTCCAAATGCTATCCCTCCCCACTCCCCCCACCCCACAACAGGCCCCAGTGTGTGATGTTCTCCTTCCTGTGTCCATGTGTTCTCATTGTTCAATTGCCACCTATGAGTGAGAACATGCAGTGTTTGGTTTATCATCCTTGGGATAGTTTGCTGAGAATGATGGTTTCCAGCTTCATCCATGTCCCTACAAAGGACATGAACTCATCATTTTTTATGGCTGCATAGTATTCCATGGTGTATATATGCCACATTTTCTTAATCCAGTCTACCATTGTTGGACTTTTGGCTTGGTTCCAAGTCTTTGCTATTGTGAATAGTGCCTCAATAAACATACGTGTGCATGTGTCTTTATAGCAGCATGACTTATAACCCTTTGGGTATATACCCAGTAATGGGAGGGCTGGGTCAAATGATTTTTCTAGTTCTGGATCCCTGAGGAATTGCCACACTGACTTCCACAATGGTTGAACTAGTTTACAGTCCCACCAACAGTGTAAAAGTGTTCCTATTTCTCCACATCCTCTCCTGCACCTGTTGTTTCCTGACTTTTTAATGATGGCCATTCTAACTGGTGTGAGATGGTATCTCATTGTGGTTTTGATTTGCATTTCTCTGATGGCCAGTGATGATGAGCATTTTTTCATGTGTCTTTTGGCTGCATAAATGTCTTCTTTTGAGAAGTGTCTGTTCATATCCTTTGCCCACTTGTTGATGGGGTTGTTTTTTTCTTGTAAATTTGTTGGAGTTCATTGTAGATTCTGGATATTAGTTCTTTGTCAGATGAGTAGATTGCAAAAATTTTCTCCCATTCTGTAGGTTAACTGTTCACTCTGATGGTAGTTTCTTTTGCTGTGCAGAAGGTCTTTAGTTTAATTAGATCCCATTTGTCAATTTTGGCTTTTGTTGCCATTGCTTTTGGTGTTTTAGACATGAAGTCTTTGCCCATGCCTATGTCCTGAATGGTATTACCTAGGTTGTCTTCTAGGTTTTTATGGTTTCAGGTCTAATATTTAAGTCTTTAATCTGTCTTGAATTAATTTTTGTATAAGGTGTAAGGAAAGGATCCAGTTTCAGCTTTCTATATATGGCTAGCCAGTTTTCCCAGCACCATTTATTAAATAGGGAATCCTTTCCCCATTGTTTGTTTTTGTCAGGTTTGTCAAAGATCAGATAGTTGTAGATGTGTGGCATTATTTCTCAGGGCTCTGTTCTGTTCCATTGGTCTATATCTCTGTTGTGGTACCAGTACCGTGCTGTTTTGGTTACTGTAGCCTTGTAGTATAGTTTGACGTCAGGTAGCGTAATGCCTCCAGCTTTGTTCTTTTGGCTTAGGATTGACTTGGCGATGTGGGCTCTTTTTTGGTTCCATATGAACTTTAAAGTAGTTTTTTCCAATTCTGTGAAGAAAGTCATTGGTAGCTTCATGGGGATGGCATTGAATCTATCAATTACCTTGGGCAGTATGGCCATTTTCATGATATTGATTCTTCCTACCCATGAGCATGGAATGTTCTTCCATTTGTTTGTATCCTCTTTTATTTCATTGAGCAGTGGTTTGTAGTTCTCCTTGAAGAGGTCCTTCACATCCCTTGTAAGCTGGATTCCTAGGTATTTTATTCTCTTTGAAGCAATTGTGAATGGGAGTTCATTCATGATTTGGCTCTCTGTTTGTCTGTTATTGGTGTATAAGAATGCTTGTGATTTTTGCACACTGATTTTGAAAAGCCTTTATCATTTTATAACAAAATTTTTGTCTCATTTTAGTTTTTGACTTACAGTCTATTTTATCTGCTGTAAGTATAGTGGCCTCTGCTCTCTGTTGGTTTCCAATTACATCAAATATGTTTTTCCATTCTTTCAATTTCACACAATCTATGTGTCTCCTTACTGGTGAAGTGAGTCTTTTGGAGGGAGCATATAGTTAGACCTTGAGGTTTCTTTGTTTGTTTTGTTTTTGTTTTTGTTTTTGTTTTACTCAGCCACTTTATGTCTTTTGATTACAGAATTGAATCCATTTACCTTCAAGGTAATTATTGATGGGTAAAGATTTACTAATGCTATTTTGTTAATTTTTTCTGGTTGCTTTGTAGATCTTTTATTTTTCTTCCTCTCTGCTGTTTTCTTTTGAGTTTAGAAGATTTTCTCTAGTGACAGACTTTGATTCCTTTTTAACTTTTATTGTCTACTATAGGTTTTTGTTTTGCAGTTACCATGAAGCTTACATAAACATCTTATAGTTATAACAGGCTATTTTAAGCTGATAACAACTTAACTTTGATCACGTAAAACAACAACACTTTTACTCCATCTTCATGCACACATTTTATGTTTTTGATATCACAATTGACATCATCTTATATTGTGTATCCATTGACAAATTATAGCTATTAATATTTGAAGTTTGTCTTCTAACTTTTACACTAAAGATATAAGTGATTTACACACTATACAGTACTAGAGTATTCTGAATTTGACTTATTTTTATCAGTGAGTTTTATACTTTCATTTTTTTTGGTATTACCAATTAATGTCCTTTTCTTCCAGCTTGAAGAACTTTTTTTTTTTTTTTTTTTTTGAGACGGAGTCTCACTCTGTCACCCAGGCTGGAGTGCAGTGGCGCAATCTTGGCTCACAGCAACTTCTGTCTCCCAGATTCAAGCAATTCTCCTGCCTCAGCTCCCCGAGCAGCTGGAATTACAGACGAGTGCCACCATGCCCAGCTAATTTTTTGTATTTTTAGTAGAGATGGGGTTTCACCATGTTAGCCAGGATGGTCTCGATCTCCTGATCTCGTGATCTGCACACCTTGGCCTCCCAAAGTGCTGGGATTACAGGCATGAGCCACCGTGCCCAGCCTGGAGAACTTTTTTAAAGCATTTCTTGTAAGACAGATCTGCTGGCAATGAACTCTTTCAGCTTTTCTTTGTCTAAGAAAGCCCTTACCTCTCCTTCATTTCTGAAGGACAACTTTTCCAGGCACAGTATGGTGTGCAACCAAATGTGGTTAGCAGGGGTTTTTTTTTCCTAGCACTTTGAATATATCATCCCACTCTCTCCTCATCTGTTAAGTTTTTCCTATAAAATCCACTGCTAAAAATCTTGAAAGTCCCTTGTATGTTATTTGCTTTCTCTTCTTTTGCTGCTTTTAGGATCCTCTCTTTGTTTTTTTCATTTTTGACAATTTTGTTATATAATATGTCTTGAATTAGTCTTTTTGGGGTTGAGTCTGACTGAAGACATTTGACCTCCCAGTACCTGGAAATAGATATATAGATAAATAGATATATATTTCCAGGTACAGGATTTATTTCCAGGTACAGGAAAGCGATATAGCTATGTATCTATATAGATATAGATGATATAGATATAGATATAGATTAGATATAGATATAGATATAGATATAGATATAGATATAGATATATCTATTTCCAGGTACAGGAAAGTCAAATGTGTGTGTGTGTATATATATACATATTATATATATACACACACATATATACACATATATATACACATATATATACACATTTGAAAGACATATATATATATATATTTCTCCAAATCTAAAAAGTTTTCACGTATTCCTTCTTTAAATAAGCTGTATCCATTTATCTTTTTCTTCTCTTTTATTAATTTTAAAACTCAAATATTTGCTATTTTCATACTATCCCATAAATCCCATAAGTTTTCTTCATTCTTTTTGATCTTCTTTTTTCTCCTCTGATTATATATCTTCAAATAACTGGCCTTTGAGTTCACAGAATATTTCTCCTGCTTGATTAAGTCTGCTGCTGATGCTCTCTATTGCATTTTTTTTTATCTTATTCATTGTATTTTTAAGCTCTTGAGTTTCTTTTTTAAAATAATTTTAATCTCTGTTAAATTTCTCATTTGATCATTTATTGTTTCCCTAATTTCATTGAATTGTTTCTCTGTATTTCCTTGTAGTTCACTGAGCTTCCTTAAAACAACTATTTTGAATTCTTCCTCACTCATTTCATGTATGTCCATTTCTTTGTGGTTAACTACTGGGAGATTATTGTGTTCTTTTGGCAATGCTATGTCTTTTTGGTTTTTCATGTTTCTTGCTGCTTTACACTGATGTCTGTGCATTTGATAGAGCAGTAACCACTTGCAGACTTTACAAGCTAGC
Source organism: Hylobates moloch (assembly GCF_009828535.3). Lineage (NCBI taxonomy): Eukaryota > Metazoa > Chordata > Mammalia > Primates > Hylobatidae > Hylobates > Hylobates moloch. The sequence continues at coordinate 115,308,776 of NW_026652277.1, read as the reverse complement.
TCTTCTGTGGAGAGACCTTCCCCTTTGGGGAGTATGAGGGCACTTGCTGGGTGGAGTGCAGCAGTTCTGGTACCAGTGTGGGTGTCAGCTGTGTAGTCTCTGTGCAGCCCTGTCAGCTGAAGTCAGTGTTGATAAATATTGCAGGGATCCTCAGCAGCCAATATGTGGATATTTGCAGTGATAGCAAGGGCTGTTGGGGTCTTTGGTGGTGATGGCTGCTAAGATCCTCACAATTTCTTTTTCTCCCACCAGGAAAGTTGTGGTCAGGGGATCCCTCTTGGTACTATGCCTGGCTCATAAGCTTGCTAGCAGTCACGGTGGAACTGGTGTCTTATGAATGGCACCCCTGCAAGAGCCACAGAGCTGAGGTCTGAAGCTCAGTCATGAATGGAGGAATTATAACTCTGGGATTGAGCAAGTAATAGCATTGATAACCAGGGCATAGGCATCTCCACTGCCACACTGGTAACTGAATGTAAGGTACAGATGCTTGTGAAGCAGCCTGGAAAGCCAAGAATGGAAGCACATATATGAACAAAGCTACAGTGGCTCCAGGGTTAGGGTGAGGTCTAGCTCTCTATGGCAGCTGAGTCAGTACCTGAGGCTAAGGCACCTGTATTGCTGTCTTGGTAACAGTAGCTGAAGCACAGATGCTTATGAAGTAGCCAGGTAGTCAAAATGTGTGCACACAGATGTGTGTAGAATGAGTGCAACTCCAGGGTCAAGGCAGGGTCTAGCTCTCTGTAGTAGCTAGGCTGGCACCCAGGACATGGTCAGGTGCATCAGGGCTTGACTCTAGGGTGTAGAAGGTGAAACAGCTCAATATGACAATGGTCCCAGTGTCTAAGCTGTGAGTTGATTCAGGGTAGCTGCAGAACCCTGGTCTGGAGTGTCAGCACTTGCAGAACAGCCATGGTCTAGCATCAAAGCACGCATGGGGTGAGAGAGGCAGTGACTCCTTTCCCAAAGCAGCTCAAGAGTGGCCCCTTCTTGGGCAGGAGACGGATGTGCAACCATCATCTCCCTTTTGGGGGTTCCCAGTAGGAATATCTCTTGGTTACCTGAGTGGCAAGACATCCTTGTGTTCTTAGTGCAGTAGGCTGATGGGGACCATGGTGGTTCCCACCCTGTAGCTAATAGTGATAATCTGCTTTTCTATTCTTTGCTCCTAGCTGTTTCCTGGTATCTCAGGTATGCCAGTCTCATCAATACTTTCTATGTGGATATTCGCCTTTGTTGTTGTTTGTTTATTTGTTCCACTCTATTGCCTCAGATCTTTTAATGTGAACTTGAGCCTCTTTGGGCTATTTCTGTTTGTGAATAGCTGTCTATATTTGGTTTTGTGTGGGGGTATGAAGGCTAGTATCCCCTACTCTGCCATCTGGGTGATATCACTCAAGAAATTATACTTTTAAAATTGAAATTTTATAACTGAAAAGTACAAAATCTGATTTTAAAATGTTACTAGAGGCTGGGCACAGTGGCTCACATCTGTAATCTCAGCACTTTGGGAGTCCGAGGTGGGTGGATCACGAGATCAGGAGTTCAAGAGCAGCCTGGCCAATATGGTGAAACCCCATCTCTACTAAAAATACAAAAAAAAAAAAAAGAATAAATAAATAAATAAAAAATAAAGCTGGGCATGGTGTCACATGCCTGTTGTCCCAGCTACTTGGGAGGCTGAGGCAGGAGAATCATTTGAACCCGGGAGGCGCAGGTTGCAGAGAGCCAAGATCATGCCACTGCACTCCAGCCTGGGCAGCAGAGCGACATTCCATCTCAAAAACAAACAAATAAAAAAAAGTTACTAGATAGGCTTATAGGAAGAGTAGAGATGTCAGTGGAAAGAGTGAACCCGCAGATAGGACAATAGAAACTATCCAAATGAAGAAGAAAGAGGGAAAAAAAGATTGAAAACAGACAGAACAATACTTCAGGGACACGTGGAATATTACAAAATGTCTAACTGGGACGGTATGGTTTGGATGTTATGTCTCCTCCAAATCTCATATTGAAATGTGACCTCCAATGTTGGAGGTGGGCCTAGTGGGAGGTGTTTGGGTCATGGAGTCGGATCAGTCATGAATTGCTTGGTGCTTTCCTCATGGTAGAGTTCTCACTCTATGAGCTTATGTGAGATACGGTTGTTTAGGAGCCAGGCACCTACCCCCTCTTTCTCTTGCTCCCTCTCTCATCACATGATATGCCAGCTCCCCTTCACCTTCTGCAATGATTGTAAGCTTCCTGAGACCCTAACCAGAAGCAGATGCCAGCACTATGCTTTGTGCACAGCCTACAAAACCATGATTCCAATAAACCTCTTTTTAAAATAAATTATCCAGTCTCAGATATTTCTTTATAGTAATGCAAAACTGACTAACACAAGGGTTATGTGGAGTCCCAGAAAGAGAAGAGGGAATGGTAGAGATAATATATTTGAAAAAATATTGGCCAAAAACTTCCTAAATTTGTGAAAAACACAAATATTCAAATTAAATTATTTCAACACACCAAACAGAATAAATAAGAAATTAATAATGCATAGGCATACATAGTCAAACTGGTGGGACCCAAATATAAAGATAAATTCTTGAAAACAGAGGAAACAACACATTGGATACAGAATTCAAATAACTGCTGTGCTTTCATCAGAAACAAAAACTGCCTAAGAAAGTAGAACATATTTAAAGTGCATAAAGAAAAAAAACTGTCAAATCGAACTTTTATATGCAGAAAAAAAATCCTTCAAAAATACAAGCAAAATAAAAACACTTTTAGATAAGAGAAGACTAGGAGTATTTATTACTAGAAAGACCTACATTGCCAGAAATGCTAAAGAAAGTTCTTCAGGCTGATGGAAAATAATACTAGATAGAAACTTGGATCTTTAGGAAGGAATGAGGAAAATGATAAACATCTGGGTAAATACAAAAGACTACTTTTTCGTTTTAATTTATTTATCACATGTTGTTTAAATCTGTGTTTCAACTGTAGGGTTTATGATGCCTGCAGAAAAATTACATATGAAAATTACAGAATAAAAGAAGGTGGGAATTGGTTAAGGGGCCTATATAGTTGAAACATTTCTATTATGTTGGTGCAAAACCAATGGCAAAACCACAATCACTTTTGCACCAACCTAATACATTTTACTTTGATTAAAAAAAATTAACACTAATTAAAGTGTGGAAAATTATGATTGTATATTGTAACACCTATAGTAACCACTAAAATACATATAACACAAAGGACCATAGCCAAAAAGCCAAGTATAAAACATAATTCTAAAAATTCTAAACATATTTGTGTAATCTAGAATAAGACAGCAAAGGAGAAATAAAGAAATGAAAAACAGAGAAAGAAAAAACAAAAATAAAATGTTTACATAATAGACCTAAATCAAAAGATATTAATAATTACATTAACTATAAGTGGATTAATAGTTCCAATTTAAAAGTAGAGATCATCAGACATTAAAAAAACAAGACTCTATGTTATCTGCATAAGATGGATTTTAAATATAAAGACATGGATAGTTTAAATTAAATATATGGAAAAAGAAATTGAAACAGTAATTATAGCATTGCTAGATTGTCTGTCATAGCAGCTTTATTTATAATAGAGCAAAACTAGAAAGCCAACATTCTGTCAACAGAGAACTGGATAAACAAACCAAGATTCATTCATACAATGGAATAATACCTGGCAATAAAAAATAACTAACTATTGATATATCCAATAGCATGGATACATCTCAAAAACATTGTGCTGAGGGAAAGAAGCTTCACACAAAACAGAATGTACTGTTTGATTCCATTTATATTCAGCTCTAGAACAGGAAAAACTAACTAGTGGTGAAAAATATCAAAACAGTGGGACCCAGTGCAGTGGCTCATGTCTGTAATCCCAGCACTTGGGGAGGCCAAGGCCGGCAGATCACTTGAGGTCAGGAGTTTGGGATCAGCCTGGCCAACGTAGCAAAACCCCATTTCTATTAAAAATAAAAAAATAAAAAAAAAATAGCCAGTTGTGGTGGTGCGCATCTGTAATCCCAGATACTGGGAAGGCTGAGGCAGAAGAATCACTTGAACCCGGGAGACAGAGGTTACAGTGAGCTGAGATCACGTCACTGCACTCCAGCCTGAGTGACATAGTGAGACTTCATCTCAAAAAAAAAAAAAAAAAAAAAAAAAAAATGTGGTTATTTCTAGGGGGTTTGGGGCAAGAATTGACTGAGAAGGATCATGAGAGAATTTTCTGGGGAGATGGTAGTATTCTATAGCAAAATCATGGTGGTGGTCACACAGGCAGATGCAACTGTCAAAACTTGATAAAAGTACACTTTTTATAAGTATATTTCATTGCATGCAAATTTTACATCAAAAGAAAAAATGTAAAAAATATTGAATACTACTTTGTGATATGCATGCTAAGTGTTCAGGGGAAAGTGTATTAATATCTGCACTTTCATTGGAAATGCAACCAAAAATAGATATATTGAGGAATGTAGGAATAACTAGATGAATAGATATGTGACAAAACAATATAGTAAAATGTTAATAGCAGAATCCAGATAGTAGTTTATACAATCATCACTGTAAGATTTTTCAGCTTTTCCATGTTTTCAATTTTTCTTACCAAAAGTTGAAAAAAATACATATTAAAATAAAAGGAGTCTAAATGAGGGACAGAAGAACACAAGCAGCTTAACTGTGTCTGGTTCATTCTTTAAAATACAGATACAAAATGTCTGGAAGGAAACAGAGCAAAACATTATGATTTTAAGGATTACAGTGCAGGGATCCCACTAATACTTCTTTGTATGCTTGAAATATTTCAAAATTTAATTTTTTATAGAATATAAGTGGAAAAAAATACAATGCAGATTATAAAGGGCAATGGACTGAGTCACAGAACCCTGTCACTTTCATCTCCACTCAGTTATTGACCGTGGGTCTGGTACAAATGACAAAAAATGTCTCTGGTCCTCAGTTTCCTCATTTGTAAAGTAAGAAGTTTGCACTGGGTGATCTTTTAGAGATTCATTTGATTTCTACAATTCTATAAATCTAAAATAGACAAAAGTAATAAAAAGTGTAATTTTAAGAAATTCCTCCTGAGAAAATGTTAAGCACGAGCCAAAAATATTCAAAAAGTTAATCATGCAATGGTCAAGGAATTAATATGTGCATAAGAGAATTATGACCTTTATGCTTTTATTCAACGTAAACTCAATAAAGTAATATATTAGTAGAGGGGAAATCATATCACTAAAAACCCCAAAGCCAGGAAAAGGCAGCAAATTTAGTTTTTAAGATCTGATTCATGATATTTATTCTTCAAATAACATGGGGCCTTCAGAACTGCATTTTAAGCCTTATTCCTTCATTCCTATAAAATGAGGGTGAGAATCAGTGACCATTAAGAATGCCATCAATGCTAAGATTCTGTTATTATAATTCTATTTGGATTAAATATAAGTGAATGTGTATTATTAAACTTTTACCTATCCTCCCCTAACACTATCACTTCTACCTAACCATCATAGTAGGAAGGTGAAGAATTCACTCTGTAAAATCTTAGCTAAATAGTGTGACTTTTTGAGAGCCACAGCTGAGTACTGTCATTAACAATCCCTACCAGACAGCCACCCAGAATTGATGTTGCTAATGTATTGTACACGGTAGACAAATTAATCTCACAAAACTATTGGGATTACAATTTCAATGTAGCATTTAGAGATGTAAACACAGGGTATTCCTGGAGAGCACACTGCATGTTGCCATGTTGCCTATTATAGCACCATCTCTTGGGAACCAACATCATATCCCAATAGTAGATAAAAAGGGCATGCAGACATCATTTTAACAAAGAAAAAACAGAGATGGAAAAGAGAAACTGATGTATTTAATATCCATAAGTACCTGCTACTTGGTAATTCCATATCCCTTTATGGAATTGACCCTACTGAGCTTAAAACACTGTTTTTGGTTATCAACTAAGTTGGACATATAAGAACTGTCTTTCTGGCCACAAGATAAAACTTTTATCCTCAAAGAAAAAAAAAACGGTGAGAAGAGGGGGAGATTTTTATCATAGTAAAGATGTTGCAGACAAGTTGCATAGATAAATTTGAAGAGATAAAAATCTCTTGTCTGCAACATCTTTACAATTATATTCTTTAGGAAAGAATGTTTAAATGTAACAACTACTGCTACTTCTCAAAATAGATAAACAGGCAGATTTTCCCCCTTAGAGTGAGGCTATTTCCAATCATTTCTTATTTTGTGAACATCTTATTTTGAGTCAAAAGTTAGTTACTAAATCCCATTTTGTAGGGCAACATTTCTTACCTGACAAAAAAGTCTTTAGAGTTTTTAACATCATCTCCTTTATCAAAAATTAAAATATACGTCCATGAAGAAATGTATCTGCTTTGAAATACAATGCTCTATTGAAGCTTTTGCTTTTTAATTAGATTTAGAGCACTTTCCTGTTTCTCTTCCCTCTTTATCACTTTCTTTAGCTCCTCTTTCTTTATTCTTATTTGTTATTTGATTTTTCCCCTTCTTATACCTAACGTGTATTATTTCTCAATGCCCTAATGCGGTTAACACTTAAGTCTTTCTCAACGAGGTCTAGAAGGAAATATGTCCTATTGGATTCTGTCTTGCCAAAAAGCTTTTGCTAGGGAAGCTAAGGAAGAAATAAAAGGATATAAAGAAACAAATCTATTTTTGTCATTATGTATCTGAAAGTAACCTGCCAGCTAGAAGAAAACTTGCTTAGTGTTATAGTATAACTAATTATGCTTAAGTTTAAACCGGAATCTCTAATGTTCAAATAAACCAGTATTATGCCATAGAGACATCCTTCATTTTTAAGAATGGATATAAGCTTCAGGTAGTTGTAAAGTCCACTTACCCATTTTAAACCATAGTTTTATATATGCTGTGAAACCAGAGCTCCATGAAGAATTAATAGAGGCTACATGCAATAGATAAGATTAGGAAACAATAAGAGGAGTTTCAGGTTTTTGCTTAATTTTATGCATGGCCATCTCTAGCAAGTCTAAAGGCATTTCTATAATTTTTGGATGCACCTCTGTATCACTGTTTTTAAACCCCAAGAGAGACATACATTAGAAAATAAATATTAACTAGAATGACTCAGGGGGAAATTATCTTTTAGGAAATATCTTTTTTGTTGTTATTTCTCAAGGAGCAGTCAGAGTCACATGAGTTGGATCTCCCATAGTCAGGCTGTAAAAGTATAAAAAATAATGTTATTATTTCTGTGGCTTATTTTTTTTCTGAGAGGAAAGGAGGACAAATGCTTTGTATTTCTCATGTAGCTTAAATCTGGGGATGGTGGTGGGGGCTGGAGATGGATGGAGAACAGCATGGTGACTTCTTTTTAGGAATATTTTGAAGATCATGAGATTTCTGGATTACTCAGAGAAGAGATGAAACTATTGCTTATCTCCTATTCCCATGTCTCATAGGCAAATCCACTTTAAAGAAAGACATTCTGGTTCCTCTAATATGTCAGTGTGTAGGAGATGAGTTCCATTATCCCACACAGAGCTCTTCTAAACTCTCTAAATTCAAGTTAATAGTAATAAAGATTATTTATTTATTCCATTACTTTGGAGCAAACAATACAATAGAATGTGGAAAAAAAGGAGGAGGGGTGCTCAATGTCACTGCAGGGCCTGTACATATAGGTAAGGCAGGATAGGAGGGTTGCTAATCAAAATAGGCTTGAGAATTACTTTCTGAGAGAAGTTGCCAAATCCCTCCCATGTTGGTAAACAATCTCATGCTAAACAGCAACTGTCTTCCTGATAAGTTAACGTGACCTGATTATCCAAAACTGGTTACCAAAGACTAGGTGTTCTTTCTATCTTACCATGAAGCCAGAATTTGCTGGGAGGTTTTTTTTCATCTTTTTATCATAATACTGGATTCATCATCATTTTACTAGACATCTTTCTCCTCCCTCCCCACTGTTTTCACAAACAGTTCCAAAAGAGGAACAAACAAATCATTTGAAGAGAGCTAATTATGGATCTGTATGAAGAATTTAAAAGCTAAACAAACAAGACCATTCTTGGAGACACATGGAACCAAAAAGATAGATTGCTTGAAATGTTGTATTTCCATATTTTAAAGTGAAACTGCTCAATACTATTAATAACAACTTAAATAGGAACACAACAAGAGCATTTACAATCCAATTATATGATTAATGAAAAATAAATTCCTTGATGTCATAAAACTCTATTTTTCAAACAGATGCATGTGTTTTCCTGGAAGATAACCATGCCTTGTAAAAAATTTCTTTTCTGAAGCATGGTTTTAACAGTGACTGTTGAAAGAAAATCTGTTTAAAAATTCTAAGGATATAGGTTAGTATGTGAGTTACACTCCACAAGTAAATACTAAAGAAAAGACTAAACACATTGTAAGCTAAGAGACTCATAATGGGAGAATTAGGTGGCCAAAATGCAAATATAAACATTTCTTTCTTTCCTCCTTCATGTAAGCAAATGAATATGGTTAAATATGAAATTCTCTCAGTTTTTCTTGTCTTTCTAGCCACAGCTCAACTGATTCCTGAGGCATGTGGCTTTGTTCTCAACCAGCAACCCAGAAAAAGTGAACTTTTCAGACTTGTCAGGAAGTACATCTTGAACTCACCACTACCCCACACAAATTAAAAGCTGCATTCATAGAAATGCTATTTGTCATATGCACAGTTTGCAAATAGTTTCTCTCATTCTGTGGGTTCTCTGTTTTCTCTGTTGATAGTTTCTTTTGCTGTGCAGAAGCTCTTAAGTTTAATTAGGTCGCATTAGATCAATTATTGCTTTTGTTGCAATTGCTTTTGGCGTCTTTGTCATAAAATCCTTGCCCCCATTCCTATGTCCAGGATGGTGTTGCCTAGGTTGTCTTTCACGGTCTTTATAGTTTTAAGTTTTGCATTTAAGTATTTAATCCACCTTGAGTTGATTTTTGTATATGGTATAAGGAAGGGGTCCAGTTTCAATCGTCTGCTTATGGCTAACCAGTTATCCCAGCACCATTTAATAAATAGGGACCCTTTTCCCCATTGCTTGTTTATTCAGCATCTATAAGGAACTTAAACAAATTTGTAGGAAAAAACAAACCACCTCATTAAAAAGTGGGCAAAAGAATGAACAGACACTTTTCTAAAAAAGACACATGTGGCCAACAAACATATGAAAAAAAGCTCAATATCACTGATCATTAGAGAAATGCAAATAAAAACCACAATGAGATACCATCTCACATCAGTCAGAATGGTTATTATTAAAAAAATCAAAAAATAACAGAAGCTGGAGAGGTTGTAAAAAAAAAAGGGGGGGAAGGGAACACTTATATACTGTTTGTGGGAGTATAAATTAGTTCAACCATTGTGGAAAGCAGTGTGGCAATTCCTCAGAGAGCTAAAAACAGAACCACCATTAGACCCAGCAATCCCATTACTAGGTATATCTGCAGAGGAATATAAATCATTCCACTATAAAGACACATGCATGCGAATATTCATTGCAGCACTATTCACAACAGCAAATATATGGAATCAACCTAAATGCCCATCAATGACAGATTGGATAAACAAAACGTGGTACATACACACCATGAAATACTATGCAGCCACAGAAAAGAATTAGATCATTTCCTTTTCAGGGACATGGTTGGAGCTGGAGGCCATTACCCTTAGCAAACTAATGAAGGAACTGAAAACCAAATACAACATGTTCTCACTTATAAGTGGAAGCTAAATGATGAGAACTTATGAACACAAAGAAGGGAACAAAAAAACACTGGGGCCTACTTGAGAATGGAGGGTAGGAGTAGTGAGAGGAGCTGAAAAAATATCTAATGGGTACTAGGCTTAGTAGCTGGGTGATGAAATAATCTGTACATCAAATCCTCATGGCATGAGTTTACCTATGTAACAAACCTGCACATGTATCTCCAAACCTAAAATAAATTTTATTTTAAAAAAAGAAGTGCCATTTGTATACAGCTGCCTACATTGCATGTAGCTCCAGTTTTTGTGATATCTACCTGACGATTAGGTTAGATTACAAGACCTAAGCTGACTCTTCTCCTTCTCATCACTTGCAGGATTTTTCATCACATACATAACTAATTTGTCGATGTCAGTTTCAGCAAAAAATTGTAAGTTTGATGAGGGCAGGAGGCTATGGCTCTTGCTCACTACTGTTCTACTGTTCCATTTCCTGCCTGTTGCAGAATACAGAGGACACATTAAATAGATAACTACTGAATGAATAAACTTTAGACCTGTTTTCACTGACTTTTGCTTTCTCAAGATGCTACAACTAGTTTTTATTATACTTACATGTGTGTTTACCATAGGCTATAGTTAAGAAACATATTTCCTGGGATTACACAGTGTTCTATTACGACCCAGGAGATAAATTTCCTATAAGCCTGAATACCCTGAAATAGTTGCACGTCTCCTGAGAAATCTATTTATTCTCTTGATGTTGACTCTGTGTATCTTGGAATTGTTTCCATCTTTGTATTGGCTGCTAGAGAGCTAAAACCTAAATCTGCAGCCCAAGTCTCACAGGCACATAGGGGTTCACAATAGGCATTTGGTTCCACAGTTACACTCTATTCTCCACCCTTCCCTCCTTCTCTGGCTTTCCCTTGGCTTTCATTTCCCTCACTTAGTTTTACATTTATTTTATGTATCTTTGTAAGTCACCTTAATTTCTTTTTGAAACAAGGTAGGACATAAATAAATTGATTTTTTCCCTTCATGATAGAAGTTATTAACTTTGCTGAAGAGGAGAGTGGGCCAAGGAAGACAAAATATAGACTTCAGCAATGTATGGCTGATTTTAAGAGACCTTGGGGATACCTTGTGAAGAGAAGATACTATTTCTAACCCACATTGTATAGTTCTAGTTTTATGTAGAGCACAAGGCAATCGTACAATGTCAACCCTTTTTATTATATCTATTATGTTAATGCTACAAAATATCTAAAAATCAAAAAAGAAACAAAGGAATGTAACTGGACCAGAAGAAGCTTCACTTTTACTTATGGTCAGAATATTAGAAATAAAGAAAATTGATGAAACTGTAAAAATATATGAAAACCATTGGTACCAAGCAGACAGAATAAACTCTCACTCTTGAATTATGTTTCGAGATACAGCACCCTCCCCTCCATCCTCTTCTCCTTCTCAGAGAAAATTATCAATTTTTCATGACAGGTAGATTCTCAGGAGACAGAGAAATAGACCAATGCTAGATAAGAGCAAATAGTCATAATTTTTAAAGAACTAATACTTCAGTTGAATAGTTTATGCAGAAATGCAGTTGCATTTTATCATAATCTCACAAAATTATCATAATTGTCAATCTGAATATAGGATATTTATCTGTTTGTTATTACTAACCTTACAACTACATATCAGGTACATTGAACTGAAAGGAAGAAACAATGGCAAAGGAAAGCATGCACATGTGTGTGCACGCACGCACACACACACACACACTCTCTCTCTCTCTCTCTGTCATCTGCCCCAAATAACAAAAGCATCTCTGCCACAAGAATTGTGCCCATCTCTGCTCCAAGTTCAGATACAGAACTACCGCCAGTCTATTTTAGCACACCCATTTAAATTCTGTACATCTTTATAAATGCAGTTATCATTACCATTGTTGCCTTATCACTCTCCATGATTGCTCTCTTTCAGTCAAGTACAAAGACAGCCTGACTATAAATGTTTTGTCATAAAACTGCTATTCAAACAATAAAAAAGGGTTATAATAGTACTAAAAATAATTTACCCCCAAGGCTGCTGTATAGACTGGCAGTGTGCAGATTGAGGGGCACAGAATACCTCCAGCCACATTCTCACTACCCTCTAGACTCTTCTGCATCTGCACCTATATCTGCATGGTTTCAAAGACATTTCAGACATTATCACGTGGCCAGAATATCTAGGACCTTTTTAGTATAGGATTTTTAAACATGAAAATTATTTTTAGCAAAATTATCATTATTGTACTTAAGAAGTAAGAGATAAATTAGATAGAGCATTTGTATCTTTCAAATAGAAAGTTACTTTTAAATTCTTTAGTTTGGGAGCAGCTGGGTAAAAATGCAGTGTGTGTGTATATATATAATAAAATATACTTATATTTTATACAACATATTACACATCTACATCATAGATACATGTATATATATCACATACAAATATACATATAACACATACTCATGTCATTTATAGAAACATACATATATTACATATACATACATACATCATATATAACATATATATTACATACATATATATTACACATATACACATACACCCACATATAAAATCTTTTCTTTGAAAATGCTTTTGTTGGCATCAGGACTGGCTGTGCACTGCCACCCAGGGGCTGTCTACAACATTTTAATACTGCTATCTTGCCAAGAGGCATTCAAAGTCATTACCGAATGCATCCTGGACAGTCCTTCATTGTAGTTGTTAGCATTCCCATTGCATTTTCCTGTAGTTTTGGTGTCATTTCCCATATCATGAATGCACACTTCAAAGAAAGGCAGAGAAAAGAAGAGAAAAAAGAATGCCAAACAAGCAAAAGACCACCTAGAAGGAAACAAATTATACTGACAAGGCTGACGAAAAGGAGTAAGAAAAGGGGAAAGACAGGAAGGAGGAGGTTTATCAGGGCTTCATGCCCACTGCTCTGGGTAAATATCCCTCCTTGTAACAATAAAGAAATAAAGTACAAAGAAAGGATAAAGCACAAGATTACAGACCTGGTCGGTGTTTGATAAATGGCACTCTACTTCACTTTGCTTATTGTGTACTTCATACCTCACTCCTGAATATGGAAGAGAATTTTATTAAAGATTTAGCCACGGTGGTGGTGGTGACTGGCTCACAGTAATTTTCCTACAAAGTAGTTTAATCTATCACAGGGCAGACAGTGCACCTTCTTACCATGTATCATATCTGTCTATTGAGTAAGTGCTATCCAAATCCAATTTCTTTTCATTTTTGGAACCTGTGATGCATATTCAAGATACACTTTCGTTTTGTCTTTGCCCTAAATTGGGTGCTGTATGAGATGGGAGAAAAAAAGTACTAATAAAAAGGAAATATGCACTCTATAGTTTCCATATCATTCTGGTCATTTTTTGTATTTTATAAAAATAAATTGCATAAGTTTAATGGCATATGATATTGATATGTAGAGTCCCCAAAACCTTTTATATTTATGAATATGAATGTGAAGCATTGCATCACTGATTATAACATGAACTTAGAAAATTGTTATAGTCAAGTTCCAGCTTTGATCTTTGTGAAGTTGTTCCATTCAATGAGATGACTCATCCAATAATATGGAAACTGTTTCAACCAAAATCATTCAGCAGTTCATTATGTGGTAAAATGTAAATCCAGAAATGTCATAAGCAAGGTACCTTCAGAGTGCTCTGTTACGGAATCACAGAAATTAGAAAAGCCCTGTGAGGTCACTCACTTCATCTGTTCCTGGTATCAGGGTGCTCTCAGCAAAATATTTTCAAATATAGAGTGTATTCTTCCATTACGAAATTCTATTATTTCTCCTTTCATTGCTTTTTTTTCACTATGATGAATTGTTTTCTAACCCGACAATCATTGCCTTTAAAGGTTATTGGACTTTTTGTGACAAATAAATAATTCTGCCCTTACCTACTTGTAACTAATCCTTCTTATTACTGCTATATCCTTCTTATAGACACTCTTTAAAACAGACCTCACACATTTTTTAAAAAAAACAGAAGGCTAACTAACATATATTTTGGCCAGTAAAAGGTACATTGAGAATCACTAACTAGTATTGCCTGAAAGTTCCTTAGAGGACCCAGAGATCTTAGACAGTGACTTCCTATCTACTAACAATGTAAAAAGTATACCTATCTTTTCAATTTCCAAGCTTTTTTCACTCTCAAAAACTTGTTAATCAGTACACTTGGTTTAGCCCCAAATACAAACATAAAATTTTGGAAAAATTTAAAGTAGCTCTTTATTAGGAAGAGTTTTAGCACCACCCTCTTACCCCCGCAACCTCATCCAAGTCCTATAATTTAAATATGAGAAAATAATTAAATCCTAGAAAGCAATTTATGTGGTAAAACAACTGATTAATTTACAATTAGAAAGCATAGATTTTTAAGTCTAAAAAGAGTCTCAGATGCTGTGACCTCTGGTAAACCATTAGCTTTCCAAGACCCAATTACTTGCCTATAAAATAGAAATAACAATATGAACTCAAACATGAGTTAACATGGGAATGAAATAAAGTATTTTAAAATGCTCTTAGCACAATGCCAGGCACACAGTGAGTGCTCAAAAATGATGCCAATTAGTACAAAATGAAGCCTAGAAACCAGCATTTAATAGGATTTCCTTAGGCACATTTATTCATGCCACTTTTTGTCTCTCCTTGCCTATGTATTATGAATCAGTGGAAAGGCAAAATTAAGCTTGTGTTTAAAACTACATAAAAGAAATTTACTTTTCAAGACAACCAAAATGTACTGCAACTAAAGATCTTTAAAAATGTATGATTATATAAAATAGTGCCAGTTAGATATTGCAGAGTAAAAATTTAGCCCAGGTTCAGGGTAATGAGGAGATTACACATCAGCATTGCAAAGAACCAGATTTTTTTTTATCAGTTTCATAAAATATATTGACAATAAAATGTTTGCATGTTGCAAACTGCTTCAGAAGTGCAAAATCTTGCGCTTCTGAACATAATACTATGATATAATTTTTGTTACTTTTTTAAAAGAAAATGCATTTTTCACAACATAAAAATAATACATGTAGTGAAGAAAATTTTCCAGAGCACAAAATGTGAAGAAAAAAAGTCATTCAAAATCCTACTACCCAGAAAAAAAATTGCTTTTAACACTTTGATGAAAATATTTAAAATCTTTTTAATGTATATTTTATAATTATTTAATATGAAATTGGGTTTATCGTATGTGTGTGTTGTTAGGGAGAAAGATTATATGCTCTTTTATATCCTACCTTTTTTTGCAATTATAAATGGTGAGCATTTATCCATACCATTATATATTCTTAAAAACATGATGTTTAAGTGGCTTATTATAGGGACATGTCAGTACTTTGCTAAGCTTCCATTTTATTGTAAAATATTTATACTGCTCCCAGTAACTCTTTAATAAGCATCTTTTATTTCTATGACACTCCCTTCAAAATAGAATTTTCTGTCATCAATTAAACTAAAATCTCCTTGACGCCACAGCTCTGGCCCAACCAGTAGTTGATTTCAACTACCCCCACCATGTTATGGATATTCAATAAGAACCACTCTAAGAAATACGTCCCTACTAATTAACATTCAATAAAAATATTTCTCCTTTCAAACACTATGAAACTGATTCACACATTCATACTACTCCGAGTTCCTCATAGTGCCATAATAAGTTTTGCATGAAAAACTTAATAATTACTGTTAAATATGGCCCCCTCTCTCTGGAAACTTTTTCTATAAACCGTGGGACTTCATAAATACCAATACAATCAAGATACATCTATAAATTCACCTGTTTTGTTAACCATTGTAATGCCTAGATGACTCTGTAACATGAAAAGATATGGTTGACAACAGGAAAAACTGTCTTGTTTCACATAGATTGCAAAAATGTTCACATTTTTTAAATGTCATCTCTTAAGAACCCAAAACATCATATTTCTGATAGGTGTTTCATACTCAAAGAGCACATTTGCCTTATAAATTTACACAACTTGGGGATTTAAATTTGTAATGGCAATCAAATAAATCAAACATTTAAAATAATTTTGGATCTAATATATGCCAACTGCATTGGGCTGCGGAACTTCCTATCTGAAGATTGATTTAAGAGTAATTTTGAAGTCAGGTCATTATCATAACAAAGAAAAAGAACCAAATTACATCACGTCAAAAGAAAAAAAACAGAAAGTTGACCATTTTAAGAATGATTGTAACTATCCTTGGGGGAATAAATGGGCAAAAATAGACTTTTTGAAAAAAAAATTAAATAGAAGGCTTTTTAAAAAAAAAAATTAAAGCGTGTGCTTACACATGTTAAACTAATGCTATAAGATATTTCCTCTATTCATTGCCTTTAAATTCCTTCTGGTCTAACTCTTCCAAAGTAAAAAGCATTCTATTAACAAAAGAGTTTTATTTTAATACTGCTTTATTTATATTCAAAGCAGAGTGTTTATAAGGCATAACCACCAGTTATAATGAAAGACAGTGCATTTAGGAAACCATAAGTCTTTTATCTAGTCTTTTAAGATTTATTCACTAGCACAGAAGCTTGCCACCGAAAGTGAGGATTTAGACCGATTTAACTAGAGTTATACAGAGGTGATTTAGAATTTTGGAACTGTGGAAAATAAGTTTATTTTCACACTTCCAGTAGAATCAGTTACCAGGTTAGTAATACAATTAAACTGCCATGTCAGGAGCAGACATTTTATGCCGTGTGCAAGACTGTACCTACTACTGCACAGCGCCACCTGGCAGCAGGATAAAGAATTGTGTCACGGCGGCCACCTGAGAAGACACTAATTGGTACAGTACACTGTGTTCTCCTGAAAGTTCCCAGCTGATGCTGACCTCATTTTCCTCATTAAAAATGGACACATTAACATACCAAGTCTGAAAAGCTGGAGGTTTTGCTCAGTTGGCTTTTGTTATTTGTAATTTTTAAGCGTCTTAATTTAGAACACCTCATTTTCAAAGAATATCTTCACTCCAGCTGATCACAACTGATCACGATAAATGTATCCACATTTTTCAAAAATAATTTGTCACCAGTTTTTATGTAGATCATCACAACAAGTTAATTTACAACAATGACACAAAGAAAAATCAGGTGTTCAGTGGAATGTAGCTATTTGCCTCTTTGGAGAAGAAACACCACCCAAAAACAATAATAACAATAGCCTTTCATATTCCTGTGCTTGAATCATTCCTGTTTTTATGTGTTTATACACATATAAACATATGTATTTGTACCCTGCATATGTATGTAAACACATGATTTGTACATGTTAACATGAATAAAATCTTATTAAATCCTTTCAACTTTTTCACAATGATTTACTTGTAAATTGAATACATGTAAACTAGAGACACTCACAAAATAAACACTTAAACAGTAACTATTTCCATAATCCAATGAAATGTAAATAGTTTTATTTATCTTTTTGACTGTAAAAAAAATAGTCCTTAACAATTATCATTTGTCATCCCCATTTCTTCATAGTTGCATACTAAGAAAAAGGGGGTAGGGTGGGGGAAAAGAAATTGATAATGATTATCTTCAGAGTTCAATTACAACTGAAATTCCAAAACTAATACTGTCAATTCAATGAGCAAAATATTGGGCTGGGTTCATATTCATATTTAGCTTGCTAGATAGTTCTGATTGAAGAGCTTAGAAACCCTCCCTGTGTTGCATTACAGATTTTGGGCCATAAGAAAATAATATTTGACAATACCCTAACTTGTGGGGCAACTGTCACCTAAGAAAAAAAATGAAATGTATTATTTTAAATTTTTTTCCTATTTTTTTAAGTTTGTGAGTGCATAGTAGGTGTATATATTTTGGCATACATGAGATGTTTTGATACAGGAATGCAACGTGAAATAAGCACATCATGGAGAATGGGGTACCCAACCCCTTGAACATTTATCTTCTGAATTACAAACAATTCAATTACACTCTTTATTTTAAAATGTACAATTAAGTTATTATTGACTATAGTCACCCTATTGTACTAGCAAATAGTAGGTCTTAATCATTCCTTCTATTTCTACTGTTACTTCTATTCCTACTATTTTACATTCCTTCTATTCCTACTATTTTATTTGTACCCATTAACCATCTCTACCTGCCCCTGGATCCCCACTATCTTCCCAGTCTCTACTAACCATCCTTCTACTCTCTATGTCCATGAGTTCAATTTTTTTGTTTTTAAGATCCCACAAATAAAGTAGAACATGAGATGTTTGTCTTTCGGTGACTTGCTAATTTCACTTAACATAATGATGACTAGATCTCATTCTTTTTATGACTGAATAGTACTCCATTGTGTATATGTACCACATTTTCTGTATCCATTCCTTGGTTGATGGACACTTACGTTGCTTCTAAATCTTAGCTATTGTAACCAGTACTGCAACAAACAAAGGAGTGCAGATTCTCTTCAAACTGATTTCATTTCTTTTGTGTATATACTCAGCAGTGGAACTGCTGAATCATATTGAAGCTCAATTTTTAGTTTTTTGAGGAAGCTCCAAACTGTCCTCCATAGTGGTTGTACTAATTTACATTCCCATCAACAGTGTACAAGAGTTCCCTTTCACCATATCCTCACAAGCATTTGTTACCTAAGGCCAATAATGCTTAGATCTGCCCTTTTGAGACTATTTTCTACATCTTATAGGTGTACTTCAGTGTTTTCTATTCTTTTATAAAATGTATTATTTTCACTTTGTGTTTTCTAGCCTTTTCTTCTGTTGTAGATGCAGAAAAGGCCTTTGACAAAATTCAACAACCCTTCATGCTAAAAACTCTCAATAAATTAGGTATTGATGGGACGTATCTCAAAATAATAAGAGCTATCTAAGACAAACCCACAGCCAATATCATACTGAATGAGCAAAAACTGGAAGCATTCCCTTTGAAAACTGGCACAAGACAGGGATGCCCTCTCTCACCACTCCTATTCAACATAGTGCTGGAAGTTCTGGCCAGGGCAATCAGGCAGGAGAAGGAAATACAGGGTATTCAATTAGGAAAAGAGGAAGTCAAATTGTCCCTGTTTGCAGATGACATGATTGTATATCTAGAAAACCCCATTGTCTCAGCCCAAAATCTCCTTAAGCTGATTAGCAACTTCAGCAAAGTCTCAGGATACAAAATCAATGTACAAAAATCACAAGCATTCTTGTACACCAATCACAGACAAACAGAGAGTGAAATCATGTGTGAACTCCCATTCACAATTGCTTCAAAGAGAATCAAATACCTAGGAATCCAACTTACAAGGGA